>NC_086110.1:13973728-14277256 GCF_963921235.1 Mobula hypostoma | reverse complement strand
AGAATGGGTGAAAATCCCCCAAACAAGAATTGAAAGACTCTTACCTGGCTACAAAAACAGTTTACAGGCTGTGATACTTGCTAAAGGGGGTGTTACTACGTACTGCCGTGCAGGGTGCCCAAACTTTTGCTTTGGACCCTTTTCCTTTTTTGTTATTTTGAAACTGTTAAAGATGGAAATAAAAAAGTTCTCTTGCTTAAAATATTAAAGAAATCTGTCATCTTTAACTTTATGCCTTTTGGAAATCAGTTCATCTTTTATTTGCTTAGCTATTCATAGTAACAGAAATTTTAACCCGGGTGCCCAAACCTTTGCATGCCACTGTAAGTGTGGAAATATATGAAAACCAAGCTTCTTAAGGTTCAGTTCGTGGTATTTAGTTGAGTACCCCGTCACAAATGAAAGACCATGCCCAACAGAACTGACAATGCTGGGGAGGGCTTTACCCATGATGAACTGAGCTATATCCACTACTTTTTGTAGGAGTTCCTGTTCAACGGCATTGGTGTTTCTATACCAGGCTGTGATGCAACCAGTCAATATACTCTCCACTGCACAACTATACAGGTTGGTCAATGTTTTAGATGTCATGCCGAATCTTAGCAAACTTCTAAGGACGTAGAGGTGCTGCCATGCATTATTCGTAATGGAAGTTATATACTGGACCCAGGACAGATGCTCTGAAATGACAACACTGCGGAATTTAAAGTTGCTGACCCACTCCACCTCTGAACCTCCAATGAGAACTGGCTCATGGATCTCCAGATTCCTCCTCTCAAGTCAATAATGAGCTCCTTGGTCTTGCTGACATTGAGTAAGAGGCTATTGTTGTGGCACCATTCAGACAGATGTTCAATTTCACTCCTTGTTGTTCGTCCATCGTTGACGTCGAAGAGGACCCCGACACCATAATGATGGTGTCGAGACTGGCGCATGATTTGGATTTAAGTGAGGGAGAGTTGCGCAGCGTCAGCCTCACTCTCTCTTCCCAATTCTCATCTGGATCCAGTGGCAAAACAGAGTCTAGACGGCTGGAGATGGGACTAGGCGTAGTGGATGACCAGGACGTCTTCTGTGTCTTGTCCTGCTCTACACGTTCCACGATGCTTGCAGAGACCGCCTTCTTGACCATTGGACCTTCCGCTAGTCTCGTCCGCTCAATCCAGCGGAGTCTGTCTTCACATGCTGGGATAGACAACTCCCTATCTCACTGAGGGTTGAGACCCGTCAGCTACCCTCACCTGGTTTAGCCGGCTTGTCGAAGTCGAAGCCGTGGCCCGGGGTGTGGCTGCTGTCGCATGCAAACAGCTACGGGGAGCCACAGGTGAGAGCTGAGTGCCAGGTGGGGACCAAAGGTGGACTAACCGCCCTGAAAAGGACGCGACATGTTCCCCCACCAGAGGTGCTACCCCTCCCTGACACCCCATATACCCCATAATTTCACTCCTATATACTGACTGGTCACCACCTTTGTTTCGGCCAGTAGTGTCATCAGCAAACTTAGCTATGGCTTTGGAGCTGTACTTAGCCGAAGTCATAAGTGTAAAATGAGCAGAGCAAGGGGACTTAGCACACAGCCCTGTGGTGCACCTGTGCTGATGGAGATATTGTTGCCAATCTGAATTGACTGGTGTCCGCAAGTGAGGAAATCCAGGATCCAAGTTTGGCTATTGCCAATTAGTTTCAACTGAAAGAAAAGGAACTATTGCCTTCAAGAAAAACATGGTCCCTTTTTTCCAAAGCGACAGAAACATCAAGGTTAAAATAAAAAGAACACAACTTCTTGTCTTATATTAAGGTATATTCCTACCTTAATCATTTGCTTGCAGACTCTCATGAGAGTGTAGTCCAGCTCAGGGTCACTCATTTCAGTCTCTTGTAGTTTGAAGATTTTGTCATGACAGCGGCTTGATAGAAGCTTTTTGGCATCTTTTAGACACTCGACTACCTGTTCGGAGAGAAGACATGAGACTTTTCAATCCAAGAGAATTTACGCTTATCAAATTGGAAATACATGTGTTCAAAATATTTTTGGTTGACTATTACAAATTCTGCATATAAAAGAAATTATATCAATCAGATCCAAGGCACAATTTGCAGCTGGATGTGGAAACTGAGGTCAAATGAATACTTGGTACAGTTACATTTAATCACTCAGAGGCAATGAAAAAATCAATACAGAAAACCCTGTTGGATAACAAATATCAGCTAGTGATAAAATGAGGTAACACCTCAATGCAAAAAAGACATGCAAACATGGGTCAAAAGGTTCAGTTGTTGTTCAGACCAAATATTAGAATGGGAAAATGATCTTAGTGATTTCAGAATCAGGTTTATTATCACTGACATGTGACGTTAAATTTGTAAATTGTAAAAAACAGAAAGCAGCAGTACAATGCAATACATTATAGAAAAAAATAATAATAAAGAACTAAATCAATTACAGTACAGGTATGCGTCACTTAACGTCCACGATATGTTCTGTGAAATCAGACATTAAGTGATTTGGACGTTGTGCAAACACTATATTACTGTATATACTTAGCAAACCTATATGGAGTACTGCAGTGTACCTGTATTTTCTATGATGGGGACTACAGACATATATGCGATCAGATGTTGTCCGAATGGACGTTAAGCAGCGCACACCTGTATATGTATATTAAATAGATTAAAAATTGTGCAAAAAACAGAAATACTATATATTTAAAAGTGATGTAGTGTTGACGGGATCAATGTCCATTTAGGAATCGGATGGCAGAGGGGAAGAAGCTGTCCCTGAATCACTAAGTGTGGCCTTCAGGCTTCTGTACCTCCTACCCGAAGCAACAGCAAGAAAAGGGCATGCCCTGGGTGCTGGAGGTCCTTAATAATGGACGCTGCCTTTCTGAGACACCGCTCCTTGAAGATGTCCTGGGTACTTTGTCGGTTTGTACCCAAGATGGAGCCGTCTAAATTTACAACCCTTTGCAGCTTCTTTCAGTCCTGCGCAGTAGCCCCACCCATACCAGACAGTGATGCAGCCTGTCAGAATGCTCTCCATGGTACATCTATAGAAGTTTTTGAGTGTATTTGTTGACCTACCAAATCTCTTCAAACTCCTAATGACGTATTGCTGCTGTCTTGCCTTGGATAACTGCATCAATATGTTGGAACCAGGTTAGATCCTCAGAGAACTTGACACCCAGGAACTTGAAACTGCTCACTCTCTCCACTTCTGATCCCTCTATGAGGATTGGTATGTGCTCCTTCGTCTTACCCTTCCTGAAGTCCACAACCAGCTCTTTCATCTTACTGACGTTGACTGCCAGGTTGTTGCTGCAACACCACGCCACTAGTTGGCATATCTCCCTCCTGTACGCCCTCTCGTCACCACCTGAGATTCTACCAACAATGGTTGTATCGTCAGCAAATTTATAGATGATACTTGAGCTATGCTTAGCCACGCAGTCATGTGTACATAGAGAGTAGAGCAGTGGGCTAAGCACACACCCCTTGAGGTTCACCAGTGTTGACTGTCAGCAAGATGTTATAACCAATCCGCACAGATTGAGGTCACCAGTTAGGAAGTCGAGGATCCAATTGCAGAGGGACATACAGAGGCCCAGGTTTTGCAACTTCTCAATCAGGATGGTAGGAATGATGGTATTAAATGTTGAGCTATAGTCCATTAACGGCATCATGACATGGGTGTTTGTATTGTCCAGATGGTCTAAAGCCGTGTGAAGAGCCATCGAGATTGCATCTGCCATTGACCTATTGTGGCAACAGGCAAATTGCAATGGGTCCAGGTCCTTGCTGAGGCATGTGTTCTTTCTAGTCATGACTAACCTCTCAAAGCATTTCATCACTGTAGATGTGAGTGTTACCGGGCAATAGTCATTAAGGCAGATCACATTATTATTCTTAGGCACTGGTATAATTGTTGCCTTTTTGAAGCAAGTGGGAACTTCTGCCCATAGCAGTGAGAGGTTGAAAATGTCCTTGAATACTCCCACCAATTGGTGGGCACAGGTTTTCAGAGCCCTACCAGGTACTCCACCGAGACTTTCCACCTTGCGAGGGTTCACACTCTTTAAAGACGGCCAAACATCGGCCTCTGAGACAGAAATCACAGGGTCATTGGGTGCAGCATGGATCTTCACAGCTGTAGTTTTATTCTCCCTTTCAAAGCCGACATAGAAGGCGTTGAGTTCATCTGGTAGTGAAGTATCACTACCATTCATGCTATTGGGTTTTGCTTTGTAGGAAGTAATGTCCTGCAAAGCCTGCTATGGAATGATTGTTGGTGCCAGATAGGGTGTTCGATTATCTCAGAAAATGCTGATCTCCTCGGATTTTCCAAACATAACAGACTCCAGAGCTTTAGGAGAATGGTGAGATAAACAAAAAAAAAATCCAGAAAGTGGCAGTTCTGTGGACAAAACTGCCATGTTAATGAACGAGGTCAGAGGAAAATGGCCAGACTGGTTCAAGCTGTCAGGAAGTTGACAATAGTGCAAATAACCATGCATTACAATAGTGGTGTGCAGGAGAGCCTCTCTGTATCTGCAACACAGAAAACTTTGAGATGGATGGGCTACAGCAGCAGAAGACCACAAACATACACTCAGTGGCCACTTTATTAGGTATAGAAGTGTATCACTATACATCTCAATATTAAAAGTGTCTCATCACTTTGTTACAAACTTCACATCCTTAGCTCCACAATCTACCTCATTATGATATTGTACTTTGTACTTCATCATTTGCCTGCACATTTTTTCAGTTTCTCTTACACTTTATCCTGCATTGTTACTGTTTTAGCTTAATGCATTTGATCTGTATAAATAGTATGCAAGTTATTTGCTGTATTTTGGTACATATGACAATAATAAACTAATACCTACAGACTTATAAATTACGCCCCATATCTCTAAAGTCTAAATTATTAAAATATAATCAGAAAAGGCTTTGGTCCAAATAGTTATCTGTGGGGATCGTCAAAGATGTGGAAGAATGGCCTTACAAACAGGAAACTTGGCCAGTTAGTTCCATTGTCTGGATTTCTATTTGACTTCTATGAAGACAAAATCTACAATGAGATCACCAATCAAATACAATATACTTTTTAACAGCCACTAACTTCAAAAGTCACTAGATTTCTAAATCAATCCTTAGTACATCCTTAATCCTGGGCCAACATGTTCTTTTGGAAACTGTTGCTGACTGATGCTAGATTTGAAGCTAGAATTGCTTTCAAATTCTACGCCATCAAGAAACACTTCAGTCCCAAGACTGGCTAGATCCTGTGTCTTAGTATACTGCATTTTTCTTTTTTTGCAAATCCAATAGCATGCATGGATGTAGTTAATCTATTTTATTACTTGAAGTATTTGAGAAATGACCCTACTCCCTCTAGGATGGGAAAACTTGTATTCAAATCCAGTTTTAGTTAACAGTAATTAATCCATTTCACAGTACCCTGCGTACCCTAAGCTGATGCTTTTCAAGAGGCAATCAATTCTATATAAAATGCTTCTGCATAGCTATACACTGCCATTTACCAAGGTTAATCAGGATCATTATACTCCTGACATCTAAAAATAGCTCAGGTTTCTCATTTTATAGCTGGAAAACTCCAAGGACTGTTGTCATCCTGGTTCACTGGCTACTCACCTGTGCATTCCCAAAAGGAACATTCTGACAGTGCTTTTCAATGTCTACCTTACATGACACAAAGAGCTCAGGCTCCAAACGAATGTCCTCAGTCTGTCAAGAGAAGGGAAAATCTTGAATATAAAACGGTGATTTTATTTTATAAGCTGTTTGTAGGCGTAGCAAAAATTCCTTTAAGTAATCTTAGAATTCCTTCCCAAAGGTAAAAAATTATCTTGAGTCATTTAATAAGATCATCACTAATCTGACACTGGATTCCCTATTCCCTCCGTAACCTTTTACCCATTTGCTTATCAAAGATCTGTTGATCTCTGCCTTAAAAATACTCCCAGATTGTTCAAAGGGGAAAGGAAGCAGAGTTTTAACAGACTCTTGATGCGGAGGTTAAAAATCAAACATCATCTGGGATAAACGGGTGACCCACCACTCCCCCCTTATTTTTAATCAATGACCCCCTAATTCTAGATTATTCCACAAGAAACATCCTCTACCTATCCACCCTGTCAACATTTCTCCAGATTTTTCACATTTCTATTAGGTTGCCTCTCAATCTTTTGAATTCAACGGCTACCAGCCAAGCTACCAAGCTTGTCTCACCTTTCCCCAAAGGCCAAGCTGCCAATTAGGTAGAGCCAAGTTGTGACAAGGATACAAAGTCGATCTAAAGGGATATTTATAGCTTAAGTAGGTAAGGTCAGCAAATATGACCTTTAACTCTTTTACAACAGCCAGCCAATCCTGTGATCCTAGGTTTCCCAAAGGAATGAGGACAAACAAGTGCTATTATATGAATAATAACTTTGGATTTGGGTCAATCTTACTACCTTTTTTCAATTTAACACAATTGCACCCTAAAATTACAGGTGTGGATTGCACCACCTCCCCCACGTACATAATATGACGCCGTTGACAAGCCTACCTTCACCCCAGCTATTAATATGGCATAATTAATCAGGATTAACAAAATTAACCTACACTATCCACTTGCCTTGCTTTTCCACACACAAGGTAGCAAGTTCCTCTCTGCAACTTTAGCTCATCACTTCAACTATGCCATCTATGTTATCACTTCTGAAAGACCCCAGATGTAATTTGAGGGCATGTCTGACTCACGTCTTACTTAACAGGGGAATCACTGCCCTGCCTTTCAGACTATGTGTAATTAAAACTGAACGGGACCAAATGGCAATGTCACTGCTTCATACTGAGGGGCACTTACCATTTCTAATTCTTCCACACGCAACTGTTTCCGACATTTAATGGAGACGCGCTGTTCTTTGTTGTCCTGAAGTGTGTCATTTCTTACTGTGGTGCTCAGACAGAACACAACGTCCACTCTGCATTGAAACACAAGGGCAAAGTGCCATAATTATTTTCACAAAGTTTCTTTCATCCTTTCTGCTTACTGATTTTGTCTGCCTGATCATGTATGTTTGGTGTATGTTTCCAATGACATTCAAAGGTCCAATGTAATGTCAGAGAAATGTATACACTATACATCCTGAAATGCTTTTTCTTTGCAACCATCCATGAAAACAGAGAAGTGCCCCAAAGAATGAATGACAGTTAAATGTGAGAACCCTAAGCTACCCCACCAGTTCCCCCTCTACCTCGTGTAAGCGACAGCGAGCAACAATCTCTGAAATCTTGTCCACGTAGCCAGTAGTAACCTCAGAACTGCACTTGCGAGCTGTGGAAATCTGCTGCAGAGTACAACAACTTTCACTATAACCATGATCAGGGAGCAACTTCACTTTGCAGACTCTTGTGCTCCTAGGGACAGTTCTGAATGGCAATGTCATACTAAGCAAAAACACAAGATTCAGCACGTGCTGGAAATCTAGAGCAACAGACACCCTTCGGTCTTGGCCCGAAACGCTGACCATTTATTCATTTCTGTAGTTGCTGCCTGACGTACTGAGTTCCTCCAGCACGTTGTGTGTCACACTAACCAACAGTGCTCGCACCATGGGAATGTACTTCAAGCAAGCCACCATGACAAATTATTTACACTTGTTAACAAATCTGCTGATACCAGTAAACTCAACACGATCTGGACATCATCTGGGAAAAATTACTTCAAGTTACCTGGTCATCAGACCATAAGAATAAGACAGAGGCAGAATCAGACCATTTGGCCCATTGAGACTGCTCCGCCATTTCATCATGGCTGATCCAATTTTCCTTTCAGCCCCAGTCTCTTGCCTTCTCCCCGTATCTCTTCATGCCTTGACCAATCAAGAATCTACGAACCTCTGCCTTAAATATACATGAAGACTTGGCCTTCACAGCTCCCTGTGGCAAAGATACTAGAATGAGAAAGAAACTAAAACAGAAAATGCTGGAAATATTCGGGTCAGACCATATCTATGGAAAGAGAAATAGAGTTACCGCTTCGGGTCAGAGAACCTTTGTCAGAATTGAAAAGGAGACAAAAGAAGCTTGTAACAGCGATGGTGGGAAAGGGGGATGTCTCCAAAAGAATGAAATCTGAGTATCCTGGTATACAATTCCCATACTTTTCTATGATGTTGTGTCCATGTTCTCACACTCTAATAATTGCTCACCTTTACTTATTGACTTATCTGTTTGCAGCTTATCCCTTGGTCACTCTGAGTCATACCCGCTTTAACAGCCAGTCCTGCAGCTGTACAAGTCTCTTTTCAGTTCTGACAAACTGCTTCAACATTTTGTTTTTGTTTCAGATTTGCAGCATCTGCAATCTGAAATCAGGGGTTAATGGAGTCAGAAATGAATACAAAAGGGAAATATATTTAGACTGCGTGAACTTACTTCTTCTTAATGTTTGGGCATAACTTCAACACATCTTCTTTACACGCCATCTTAAACTTGTATGAAAAACGGAAATCTTTCATTTGAATCTGTTAACAATTAGAACAAGTAATGTCTCAGTTACTTGATCAAGAAAAGAATGAAACATTACCATCTGAGTTATGATAAACATCAATCGAAAGAGCTTTCTTCACATGACAATGACCAACTTCAAAGCTCCTACTAGGCCACTTCCCACTGATCGCAAAAAACTACAGGGCAAACGAGACCTTTTGAATTTAAGTAAGTCTCTCTCATTACTACTTGCCCAACAATTCCATTTTTGTGGAGGTCTTTGTTTTGACACTGTCCAGGACAGTCTACCCCAAAGGAAGTTTCAAGTTCCCGGACCCAACAGATAGATACAACTACAAAGGCAGCACTCCAGCAGCTATGTTTCATTAGGCACTTGAGATTTAAATGTCAACAAAGATGCAAGCAAATTTCTCAAGATGTACAGTGGAGAGTATTCTAACTGACTGTAACACCATCTGGCTGCACAAGATCATAAAAAGCTGCCGAGGGTTGTAAACTCAGGAAGCTTTATGATGGGCTCTTCTCCTCTGCTGTCAGACTCTGAACGGACAATCAACCCGTGAACACGACCTCATTATATTTGCTCTCTTTTTGCACTACTAATTTTATTTAATTTTTTTTTACATTTCTTACTGTAACTTATAGCATATTTTATGCATTGCACTCTAATGCTGTCGCAAAACAAATTTCCCAACGTGTATCAGTGTGTAGATTGTTCATATCACCAAAAATTTTCACACAGTAGCAGCTCTTCTAGGGACTAATGCCTTCTTAGAATTGAGTGGGCAGTTAGTGTTATGTTACAAGCCAAATTTATATTTACCAAATGATTGTATGTGGATCAGTGGAAGTGAGCCATCAATTTCTATAGAATTCTTGCTAAAAGGAACTGAAAATTCTTTTCAGGCTTTATTTTTTATTAACCAAACAGGTGGTTGAGTATTTGAAACTTATGTAATCTACAGGTAAACCGATAACTTGCCAAGCAATATATCTTAGAAGCCTTTATGGACTGCAACCCACTCTTGCTGTAATCAGATTGATGAAAATGGTTTATCTTACCAATTGGAAATGCGTGACTCCAACAGCACATTTTTCATTCATCTCCTTCTGGTGTTTATTTTGAACTAGGCACTCCATCAGGTCACCACTATCAATCTGATTGTCTGCAAACTCCTGCAGGAGGAGAAACACAATGAGACCACTGCTTGAAATGAGTATGGGAGAAATTGTTGATTGTAACAATGCCAAAAGACTTATAAAGCCTGTGCAGATTAGTTTCATTTTGGCTTACGACAGCTAAAAGGAAATGCTCAGTTACTCACATGACAATATATCTGAATGACAGGATCACAGGCTCTCATCAGCAGGGCTTCAATCTGAATATCCTGAAAGGCAATAATGATCAGAAATGTTATTTCTCTTTTCACTGAACTAGAGTGGAATCAATTCAGATTCTAATATGCTGAAAGTCAGCTTGTAACTTCCAAGTGAGAAGAACCATAGGACACCAAAAATAAAAGTCAAGCACATTTAAGTGAACTTCTGCACTACCTGTAACAGATTGGTTAATGCAGTACCTCCTTTAAACATGCTGTTGAGGAAGTCAATTAACAAAGACAATCAAGCAAATTAAGTTGCATGGAGTGAAGACCATGGAAACATTATTGGAATGATTTAGTGATATTATGCAATTTAGTATAATATCAATGCGATATTTGTTCAATTGCATAGCACATTAATAATTTGAACTTTATTGCCAAGAATAAATCTTTTTTTCTGCATCTCAAAAGCCTATCTCAATTTATCCACTCCAGCAGCATTCACAACATGGAACAAATATATAAAATTCTTCAGAGCATATATGTTTTACACATTTAAGTGGGGGGATAGTTTGTTTACCAACCCTCCCTATAATACAAGAGTTAATCCAAGCATACATTCATTTTAAGAAGCAAATTCAATGATTAAGCAGTCCATTCACTTCATTCTTTATACATTTGGGAATCACAAACAACTATGCACCTAAAACTAATTTACCACAGTTATGAATGCTGGTTTGCAAGTTGATACATTTTTAAAGTCCTCTTTCTTCATGATACATGTCAGGTGATTTCTACACTAATTCCTAAAGAGAAACCATGTCAGCAGCATCTATTTTCACCATTGTATCACACAGATAACATTCCAGTTTCTTGGACTTCAGAACCGCATTTTACCACATTATAATGCAAAAATAGCAATAGAATAACTTAGAAGGACTAACTACACATTGTAGTGTCTACATTATTCCCTTTGATCAATCATGAAGAACTCTGAACAAAATTTGCTTCATCTGTGTTTAATGTGTTAGACCTTAAACACAGAGTACAAAGTCAGATCAAATGAAGTAATTAAAACAGTGAAAAACCAATAAGAATCAACTCATATGAAGGTGTCACCTTTATAGATGAGTTGTACCTAATGTGATGGCTAATATGATGAGGAAACAACAGAGTCTGGAGTGGTAATGGGCTTGAGGCCATTGATGGGGTTGCAAAATGACACAGGAGAAAGTCATTTAACTTTCCAGTGTATCTCTTGATCCCATAGGAGACAGAAACAGTTTAAGGCATTCCCAAAGTATGTTTCCAAATAAGCGTGAACTAAGGAGAGGACAGGTAAGGCAGGAGATTTCAGAAAATTAGCAGCCATCATTGAGATATTAGATAAATAACTATTGCAAATGTAAGGGGCTTCTTTTTTTTATGTAGGCTCATTAAAATGGCTTCTTTGTTACGTTAACTGCTGAGAAAGGCCTCCCGCTAGCAGTTTGTTTGGATTTGTAATTGATAAGAGAGCAAATGAACCAATTGGGATAGATGTTATTCTTTCTAGTGCGTGTGTAAGTTGTTGCGATGTGCGGGTTTTGGGGCAGAAGGCGCGAGAGAGAAGGAGGATGGACCAGGTGCTGACAGTCGGCTAACGGGGTCAGACCCCGAGCAGGAGTCTGAGGTCCAGTGTGTTCAGCGAGGAGAGGAGAGGAGATGGACTCATGTGGAGCATCTGGTCAACCACCATTGTTGGTCCCAGGTGGCAGGTCGAGGTGGACTGAGGGCATCGCAGGGTGAAGAAGGAAGGTCCCAAGCTCCAATTGATTGTGCACCAAGAGATTGAACTTTAATAAGTGTGGCGCCTTTTATATTTTATCTCTATTAATTATATAGTTCCAGTAATATCTATAAACTGTAATTCATTTAATCGTATCTGGTGTATTGTCTGTTATTTGGCGGGGTGGGTTACATCGCACAGCACCACACAAACTAATTACCCAGTCTGGCGGGGCCGAGGGCTGTTTCCCTCGACGACAGCGAGCTGAGCAACCCTGAGGCTTGCCATAACAAAGAAGCCATTTTAATTAGCCTACGCAGTAACATAAAAGAAGAAACCCCTTACACTCTCCCCCCACCAAATAAAGTCATGTCCTCATGACTCCTAAATAACTCACCAACCAGTGCTGCAGACACAAAAACCCAATCCAGGTACACACAGTGACATTGCTCCCCAAACAGTGGACCTTACGCCTGGTCTCACGGGCACTACATAGGCCAAACTATCTGGGAGTTTCCTAATCCTCCGAGACCTCCGTACCCCCTCACCCAAACCCGTAAGGCTCGGACCCTACGGGAAACACCTCAGGTCTGTTTGCTAACTCCTCTCTCACTATGCCTCCACTACAACTCGGAGCCCCCTGTCCCGTGATCGGGGCCCCGCTTCTTTTCCTTCCTGGTCCTGCTGTAACCCAGACTGCCCACAGCTAGCCCTCCCCACTACACTTGACTCAGTGGGAGAAGGGCCACAGCTGTCTTCCTCAATCACGGGGAAGTTAGCGAAAGGCAGCATGTATCACATATCCAGCACATCATCCTTCGAATCCGTATTCTTCCTCATTCCCTCGATCGGTAGCTGCTGTTTGAGTTTCTCCAAACTGAAGCACTTAGCCGGGGCTGCCCCTTCAGCCTCCTGCAGTCGAGACGTCAGCTTCTTCTGGGACTCCTCCAACTCTCACCACAGCCTCAGCTACTTCCCCCAGGCTGTACCACAGTTGGGTCTTGTTTAAATTCGGTACCGGCTCAAGGCTGCTACACACATCCTCAGAAGCAACTCAACACGCTGGGTGCCCAGACAATGCCCCCATGAACAGGTACCCCAAATTTCCGGTGCCCTTGCGGTTTTCAAGGGTAAATGCTTCAGACATCGGTTGTAAAACAAACTGTACAACAACTTGACCTGTGCCCCAGGGTCGAGGATAGCTTTAGCATTGCTTCCCTCTATCCATAACGACACCGTGGGGCGTGGTCCCTCTAAGCCTTCAGGAATAGGGTCTCTTCCTTTCAGAAGTTCCTTGGTACATTGCTGGGTACGTGCTCCCCCAGAGACCCCAAGCTGTTCCCCCACTAAGTTTCCTGACACCTCTCTGATCAGTTGAACAACTGAAGGAGGGGCTGATCCCCTGAAATGATCCCCCGGCACTGCAAGCAATTTAGCTGCCCTCCTAGCCAGAGAAGACACACTGAAAACTTTTTTCCCCCTCTTTCAGATAACTGGCAGCTGTCACTATGGTGTATTTGAACCTGACAGTCCTAACACTGTCAACAGCCCACCTACTCAAACTTTCAACCAATCCCTGCTGCTCTCCCTCAACTGAGCACTGCCACTCATCTAACAACTGGGAGATCCGCTCGGTCCACGTCTCGCCCACCTCCGCCCCTCTTGGGGTGGACAGTGAACCTGCCATAGCTGGAACGTCTATTTGCAGACACCACCTCCGAATCAGACCACTCTTTCCTCTCTCTCCCAACAGTATAGACAGCCCCGAATCCCACCACCAACTTGTCAACACTAGTCTCTCTTGCGCCTTCTGCCCCAAAACCCGCGCATCACAATAACTTACAGACACACTAGAAAGAATAACATCTATCCCAATTGGTTGGCTCACTCTCTTATCAATAACATAATCCAAACAAACTGCTAGCGTGAGGACTTGCTCAGCAGTTAACATAACAAAGAAGTCATTTTAATTATAACATAACAAAGAAGCCATTTTAATTAGCCTACGCAGTAACATAAAAGAAGAAACCCCTTACAAAAGATACTACCACAGCATCCCTCTGACATGCTGTTCTGACAATAAATCTGGAAACTGGAACAGTCTCAGAGGATGGCACAGTCGTTAAAATATCTGTTGGCTCACTTAATATTATTAATTTACAGGGCTTACCTCTGATTCCAGCTCTGTCAAGTTACCCACTATTTCCCTGCAATCTGCTGCCAAGTCATCAAGGTGGTCCTGGAGACATTCTAGCTCCTGGAGACAGCAACGCAAACCAGCAATGAACATTAGGGATCAACCAATCTGAGAGAAACAACGGTTGTCATTGTATCTCAGAATAAGCAGCAACAAGCAGGCTGCACATACACCTTCTTCAAAATAAAGTAGATTTAATGTGCTTAACAAAATTATTTTCTAAACCGTATAAATGAGTGCTTGCCTATTCTCACTAAATGCATACTTTTTATGTGCTATTTGATTTACTTATATCTAAGTAATTACTTTGGACAACCTACAAAGAAACCAATCCTAAACTGTTTCACTATGGTACCAATTGAACCTCCAAGACACACTACCTTTCAAGGCAAACATGAAGCAGCTGTGAAATAAAGCAGAGCAGCATTAATGTGAAGTATGCCACAGTCCAGCTGCTTTTTATTAGATAGAACAGAACAGCAACTCGAAATACCCTTACTAAAATGGGTCCAGTTAACAGACTACTATCACAGATGTATACAGCCCCAACAAATACACAGCATGCCCTAGTCTCTCCACTTTCTAATCGTTTGGGCTAGATTCAGGGTGTGCTGCAAAGCGGCCTGGCATTACCTGTCCAGGATCTGTCTTCTCACTACACCATTTGCCAAGGTCTATTATACAGCGTTCCTGTAATCCAGGCTCCAACTTCACATCCAAAGCACGTTGATGAAGAATCCGTTGAATCTCTGCTCTACAGTCTCTGGATAACTGAAAAAAAATATGCTTCTGATCAGTTTGTCTTTCATCATTGTCAAACAATAGTTCATAATTCAAACAACAGGAATTCTGCAGATGCTGGAAATTCAAGCAACACACATCAAAGTTGCTGGTGAACGCAGCAGGCCAGGCAGCATCTATAGGAAGAGGTGCAGTCGACGTTTCAGGCCAAGACCCTTCGTCAGGACTAACTGAAGGAAGAGTGAGTAAGGGATTTGACAGCTGGAGGGGGAGGGGGAGATGCAAAATGATAGGAGAAGACAGGAGGGGGAGGGATAGAGCCGAGAGCTGGACAGGTGATAGGCAGAAGGGGATACGAGAGGATCATGGGACAGGAGGTCCGGGAAGAAAGACAGGGGGGGGGTGACCCAGAGGATGGGCAAGAGGTATATTCAGAGGGACAGAGGGAGAAAAAGGAGAGTGAGAGAAAGAATGTGTGCATTAAAAAGAGTAACAGATGGGGTACGAGGGGGAGGTGGGGCCTAGCGGAAGTTAGAGAAGTCAATGTTCATGCCATCAGGTTGGAGGCTACCCAGACGGAATATAAGGTGTTGTTCCTCCAACCTGAGTGTGGCTTCATCTTTACAGTAGAGGAGGCCGTGGATAGACATGTCAGAATGGGAATGGGATGTGGAATTAAAATGTGTGGCCACTGGGAGATCCTGCTTTCTCTGGCGGACAGAGCGTAGATGTTCAGCAAAGCGGTCTCCCAGTCTGCGTCGGGTCTCACCAATATATAAAAGGCCACATCGGGAGCACCGGACGCAGTATATCACCCCAGTCGACTCACAGGTGAAGTGATGCCTCACCTGGAAGGACTGTTTGGGGCCCTGAATGGTTGTAAGGGAGGAAGTGTAAGGGCATGTGTAGCACTTGTTCCGCTTACACGGATAAGTGCCAGGAGGGAGATCAGTGGGGAGGGATGGGGGGGACGAATGGACAAGGGAGTTGTGTAGGGAGCGATCCCTGCGGAATGCAGAGAGAGGCGGGGAGGGAAAGATATGCTTAGTGGTGGGATCCCGTTGGAGGTGGCGGAAGTTACGGAGAATAATATGTTGGACCCGGAGGCTGGTGGGGTGGTAGGTGAGGACCAGGGGAACCCTATTCCTAGTGGGGTGGTGGGAGGATGGAGTGAGAGCAGATGTACGTGAAATGGGGGAGATGCGTTTAAGAGCAGAGTTGATAGTGGAGGAAGGGAAGCCCCTTTCTTTAAAAAATGAAGACATCTCCCTCGTCCTAGAATGAAAAGCCTCATCCTGAGAGCAGATGCGGCGGAGACGGAGGAATTGCGAGAAGGGGATGGCGTTTTTGCAAGAGACAGGGTGAGAAGAGGAATAGTCCAGATAGTTGTGAGAGTCAGTAGGCTTATAGTAGACATCAGTGGATAAGCTGTCTCCAGAGACAGAGACAGAAAGATCTAGAAAGGGGAGGGAGGTGTCAGAAATGGACCAGGTAAACTTGAGGGCAGGGTGAAAGTTGGAGGCAAAGTTAATAAAGTTAACGAGTTCTGCATGCGTGCAGGAAGCAGCGCCAATGCAGTCGTCGATGTAGCGAAGGAAAAGTGGGGGACAGATACCAGAATAGGCACGGAACATAGATTGTTCCACAAACCCAACAAAAAGGCAGGCATAGCTAGGACCCATACGGGTGCCCATAGCTACACCTTTAGTTTGGAGGAAATGGGAGGAGCAAAAGGAGAAATTATTAAGAGTAAGGACTAATTCTGCTCGACGGAGCAGAGTGGTGGTAGAGGGGAACTGATTAGGTCTGGAATCCAAAAAGAAGCGTAGAGCTTTGAGACCTTCCTGATGGGGGATGGAAGTATATAGGGACTGGACATCCAAGGTGAAAATAAAGCGGTGGGGGCCAGGGAACTTAAAATCATCGAAAAGTTTAAGAGCGTGAGAAGTGTCACGAACATAGGTCGGAAGGGATTGAACAAGGGGTGATAAAACAGTGTCGAGGTATGCAGAAACGAGTTCGGTGGGGCAGGAGCAAGCTGAGACAATAGGTCGGCCAGGACAGGCAGGTTTGTGGATCTTGGGTAGGAGGTAGAAACGGGAAGTGCGGGGTGTGGGAACTATAAGGTTGGTAGCAGTGGATGGGAGATAATTCAAATACTTTACAGCATAGATACAGGTTTTGCAAACCAAAAAGCTTTAGACAAGCTGCCTCACAGCTTTTGATGACTGTTGCATCAGCATATCTTCAAATCACCATTCAGTTTCCCCTATATTTTCTATCTTTTTAGTCACAACTCATTAACTGCCAGAATGTAAACCATTACAGTGTGATCAGTAAAATGCTTGACGAGGTACAATATGAAACAAATACACGAAACAGAAATTGATCATTTAAAAAGTAAATGTCATTACTAAAACAAGGATTGTTCAAATCAGTTTCCTCAATGGTAAATCTCCAATGCACCTCTGCTCAAATGTGCATGCAGCGGCCAGCAGAGAACAACTCAAGTCTTCTGGGCATACTTCCAGCCTTTCTCAAATAACAACCCTCTCAAATATGAAGCATGATAAATATACAAAAGGACTAATACAGATCATGCATTTGAACCCTGGGATTAGAATAGCCTTCAAGTTTGAAGAAATATGAAAACTGCCTACTTAAGTATTATATTTCAATATCCTCCTCACCTGGATCCACCAATCACCTGCTAGTTCTTGCTCGAACCCTTCTCTCCACTTTTTAGAAACACACCAACCTGCTCCCTCTTTCATCCAGTCCACATAAAGGGTGTTGCTCCTTACTATTAACTACACAGGCAATTTTTGTCCTGTTTGCAAATATCTTCATTACACTCCCTACATTTAAGTCCGTATTATTAACATGTCATACCAAGCATTTAGTCCTGTGCAACTCCGCTGGTTGTGGATTTGCGGTAGCAAAAAACAACCACTCCCCTTGGTTTATACCCACTGAACCAAATGATAATGTTCAGGCCCATAGCTTTTCATCACTTCCAATGAAAGCTCAAAGTGAAAATTCCCTCTCTCTCCTGCTCCTCCTGGGAAAATGAGGGTGAACAATATTACTTGGATGATAAGTCAGACTTTGGCTCAAAGTACATCCAACTTTCTTCCACCAATGTTGACTTGATTATCTAGGTAACTGCTTGTATTGTATTGAATTTATTTCTTACATCCAAGGGAATAAAAATCTTTATGTTATGTCTCTGTTGCGATGTTCAAGCAATAAAAAGAGGGGAAATGTAGGGGGATATTGCCCAAACACTAGGATTGTATACATGATTGTTTTGTCAGAGGGGCAGGGCGAAGTTATGATGGTGCTAAATGACGACTCCTTTGTTTGCATCTTCAGAAACAGCTCTATTTCTATCTTTGATATCTCTTTTCCCCTTTCAAGGCTCTTTTGAAGACCCCCACCCGGAATTACACTCTGACTACGGTTCTTTGTGGAAATGGGACCTGCTCTCAGGACCTCACGACCGGCCGCATTTTGATATCCCAAGGACGCGGCCTGGAAAACTAGCGCACCTTCAGGGTTCCAGATTTTTGTGGCTCTGTAGACGTGCTGATTCTAGGCTGGTGCCCCTGACTGAAGCATCGTGGGAGAACATGGAACATCGGGAGCAGCAGGTTAGCTGCCACAGGTTGTGCGTCCAGAGATCTGCACTTTACTGGGGACGATTCTCTGGGCACAGAGTTCGGAAAAAGCAATGCAACAGAGTTTTAACATCAGCGAGTTGTTTGTTATGTCTCCGCTATCGCTGTGAAACAGGAACACCTCTTTTTCCCTCATGAGAGAGGGAGGGAGGGGGACGGTAGCAGCTGAAACAGTTTGTAGTTGGGGTGGCTAGAGTCCCTTAAGATCCTCCAGGCCCTTTTTACACACCTGCTGCTGTAAATGTCCTGAATAGAGGAAAGTTCACATCCACAGATGTGCTGGGCTGTCCGTACAACTCTCTGTAGTGCCGTGCAATTGAGGGTAGTACAATTCCCATCCCAGGCGATTACACAGCCAGTCAGGATGCTCTCGATGCTGCCCCTGTAAAAAGTCCTGAAGATTTGGGGGCTCATGCCGAACTTCTTCAGCCATCTGAGGTGAAAGAGGCACTGTTGTGCCTTTTTCACCATATAGCCGGTATGTTCAGTCCAGGTGAAATCCTCTGTGATGTGTATACCGAGGAACTTGAAACTACTCACCCTCTCAACTAGAGTGCCATTGATGTCAATAGGGGCTACTCTGTCTCCATTCCTCCTGTAATCTACGATCAACTCCTTCATTTTTTCAACATTGAGGGAAGGTTGTTTTCTTGGTACCACTGTATCAGGACACTGACTTCTCCTCTGTAGACTGTCTCATCATTGTTGGAAATACCTATCTGAAGTGTATTCTCCAAATTTGATCAGCAGATTGGAGCAGTGCATGGTAATGCAGTTGTGGTGTATACGGAGTAAAGGAGGGTCTCAGGACACAGCCCTGGGGGGCTCCTGTATTGAGGGTCAGAAAGGCAGAGGTGCGGCAGCCCATCCTTACTTCCTGCTGGCAATCCAACAGGGAGTCCAGGATCCAGCTGCACAAGGCAGATTGCAGGCCAAGGTCTCTGAGTTTCTTGTCAAGCCTGGGGGGAATTATGGTGTTGAATGCTGAACTGTAGTGCTTTAAGTACAATTCATACATCCATGTGCATTGGTTACACAAATGATCCCTAACTCTATATAATCATACAGTGGTGCTAGAAAACTTGTGAACCCTTTAGAATTTTCTCTATTTCACCGAAAATGTGATCAGATCTTCACACAGGTCCTAAAACTAGATAAAGAGAACCCCAATTAAATAAATAACACAAAAACATTGTACTTGTTCATTTATTTATTGAGAAAAATGATCCAATATTACATGTATTTTTTGGAAGTAGTATGTGAACCTCAAGGATTATCAGTTCATTTAAAGGTGAAATTAGAGTCAGGTGGTTCAATCGATGGAATGACAATCAGGTGCGAGTGTGGGAGGCCCTGCCCTATTTAAAGAAGATAAACCTGGGGCTTCACTATCAAAGTCTGATCTTCACCACACAGGGTTTTGGAAGGAAATCAAGGAGATTTCTGAGGACCTCAGAAAAAAAGTTGTTGATGCTGACCAGGCTGGAAAAGGATGCAAAACCATTTCTGAAGAGTTTGGGCTCCACCAATCCACAGTCAAACAGATGGTGTACAAATGGAGGAAATTCAACACCGTTGTTACTACCCCCAGGAATGGTCGACCAACAAAAATCACCCCAAGCGCAAGACATGTAATATTCCAGGAGGTCACAAAGAACCCCAGGGTAACATCTAAGGAGCTACAGGCCTCTCATGCATTGGCTGATTTCAGTGTTCATGAGTCTACCTTCAGGCAAACACTGAACAAGTGTGCATGGCTGGATTGCAAGGAAAAAGCCACTACTCTCCAAGCAGAATATTGCTGCTCATCTAAAGTTTACTAAAGACCATGTGGATAAGCCAGAAGGCTATTGGAAGAATGTTCTGTGGACGGATGAGTCCAAAACAGAACTTATTGGCCTAAATAAGAAGTGTTATTTTTGGCAAAAAGCTAACACTGCATTCCAGCAAAACAACCTCATCCCATCTGTGAAACATGGTGGTGGCAGTGTCATGGTTTGGGCCTGCTTTGCTGCCTCAGGACCAGGACAGCTTGCCATCATTGATGGAACTATGAATTCTGAATTTTACCAGCAAATTCTACAGAAAAAATGTCAGGGTGTCCATCCATGAACGGAAGCTCAACAGAAAGTGGGTCATGCAACAAGACAACGACCCTAAATACATAAGTCAGACTACCAAAGAACGGTTAAAGCGGAAGAAATTTCACGTTTGGGATGGCCGAGTCAAAGTCCTGACCTGAATCCTATAGAAATGTGTGGGAGACCCTGAAGCAAGCAGTTCATGCAAGGAAGCCCACCAACATCCCAGAGTTGAAGCAGTTTTATAAGGAGGAATGGCCTAAAATTCCTCCAAGCCAACGTGCAAGATTGATCAACAGTTATCAGAAATGTTTTGGTGAGTTATTGCTGTAGGAGGGGGTCATATCAGTTAGTGAAAGCAAAGGTTCACATACTTTTTCCAACAAATACATGTAATATTGGATCATATCTCAATAAATAAATGAAGTACAATGTTTTTGGGTTATTTGTTTAATTGGGTTCTCTTTATCTAGTTTTATGACTTACATGAAGATCTGATCACTTTAGGTGATATTTATGCAG
This sequence comes from Mobula hypostoma, assembly GCF_963921235.1. NCBI lineage: Eukaryota > Metazoa > Chordata > Chondrichthyes > Myliobatiformes > Myliobatidae > Mobula > Mobula hypostoma. The sequence goes on along the minus strand of NC_086110.1, from coordinate 14,256,419 downwards.
AAATAGGGAACATTCTAAAGGGTTCACAAACTTTCTAGCACCACTGCACTCTTTTTTGTGTGACCTCTATGCACAGGAATTTACTTCTGGATAGTCCAAAAACCAGGTTCAGGTGTGACACATTCCAAGCACACCAGCACTCTATAATTCAAAAATTCAATTTCTGATACCTCTAGCATGCCAGTAATCTGAATGCTACATTGAAATTATTACATTGAAAGTAAAAACTGTTTGCAGAGATTTTTAACCTCTCCTTGCTTTAATCTGAGGCTCCCACTTGCTTTAGACCACTATCATTCTGGTGCACAGGAAAAACAAGGTAACATTTTAACGACTATCACCCAGTGCTCTGATATCAATCATCATGGAGTGCTTTGAGAGGCTGGTCATGGCACCCATTAATTCCAGATTCCCAGGTAATCTTGATCCACTGCAATACAGCTACAGCCAAAAGGGCCGCCAGCAGGCGCCATCTCCCTGACCCTACACTCATCTTTGGAGTATCTGAATAGTAAAAACAGCTGCATTTGTCTACAGTTTATTGCTGCAGCTCCGCTTTCAAGACTATAATTCCGAGCAAACTCATCACCTTTGACCAAGGAGTCAATGCCTCTGTCTGCTACTGGATGCACAAGGGACTTCCTGACCAACAGACTACAGATAGTAATGATGTGCAGCAACAACCTCTGCCATAATTATTTCAAACACAAGTTTGCAATCTTAGCCCCTTATTTTACTCTCTGTATACTCATGGCTGCATGACCAAATTCTGCTCTAACTACATCTGCAATCTGAAGATGATACCATCATAGTAGGCCGCACCTCAAATAACAATGAGTCAAGAGTACAGGAAGAATGTAGAGCTTAGTAAGATAGTAGCATAACAACATCAGCAAAACTAAAGAGCTGGTCAATGACTTCAGCAAGGGGGCAGTACACATGCTTGAGGTTGAGATACTTTATTCTGCATTCTGTTATTGTTTTACTTTGTTCTATCTCTGTGCACTGTGTAACGATTTAATCAAGGTGAACAGTACGCAATACAGTATCTTGGTACATATGACAATGACATGCTGTTTAGTGTTGTGGAAATAAATAAGCCACCATTCTCACCCTGCGACCTTGCTCCTCTGTACGATAGGCATGGCGATACAGACAAGAAAACACTGCTCCAGGGGGTAGCATCTCACTGGTTTGATTCCAACCCTGAGTGTGGCACAGTCTTGAAGCATCACCCTGGCATTTACGATAAAGAACAGGATCCAGCCTGAGGGAAACCAAGAAGATATCATTCAAAGACTGGATAATTGCATTTTCTTGAAGGACTCTTCTTTTCCCAACCACACAGTGAAATAACTGATTAATAACCAGACAGCTTACATGATGTAGTCCACATCATATAAAGACACCCCCACCCCCCACACCTGTACAGAGAAAGTCAAGGAACGCAGTTGCAGAACAAGTGTATTAAAATTTTCACCTTGTCTTAACTTGGATTTTGCCTGTATTTTCAGCTTTAAGGCGGTCACCTGTCTCAAATGTTTCACAACAGTTATTACCATTTTGTAAGCCATTCTCAGAAGATTACATGGAAACAATCTATATTTTTGTGATGGCATGTGGAAAAGGAACATTGGCCACAACATAAAAGATTGGTACATCATTACATTGTACCATCATATTGTAGCGATTTTTTTCTCTCAATTACGTTTTATAACTAATGATTTAGCAAAGATATACTACACCGCCAAAATATTATATGCTTTAAGAACTCAGCACAGAGTGCACCGGAGCTTTTCTTGTGCAGCCCATTTGTTTTTAGGTTTTGCTTGGCTGCTTTGCCAAATCTGACCTTATTTTCTCTCTCATTGCCATTTTGTAGCATGATAGGTTAAGTATCAAGAGCAGTGCGCATACTGTCCACATCACTTAAACATTTCACATAGACTCATAAAGGTGATATATGTAAATTACTGGAATTAGGAATTATTTATATTCTTTACGAGCTACACCTTAACATCATCCCATCCCTACTAGAGATTGGATTGGTATAAAATTAATACCTCATGCAAATTGTTAAGCAGGCAGCCTTGGACAGAGTTGGACAGCCTTGCACAATTTAGAGTTTTGAATTCACAAGGTACTACTGTGTAAACAAAGATCACTTCTGAAGCTGCAAGTGCAACTGTCACAGCAGCAGGTACACAACACAAGCAATTTGGAAAATGATTGTTGTATTTATACAAAACATGCTTGTCTGAGCCCTTATGAAACTTTTCTTTGCCCTGCGGGTATCTGCAGATTATGTTTGCACACGGATCAAACTAAATCTATCTGGCATACATACCCAGAAAGGACACTTAAGGCACAGGTAAAGTCCCATTGGGTAAATAGCACCATCTCACCATAGTACCATGACAAACACGCAGGCAATGCTAGGAAACATTTTCTCCCTGTCATCACACTCAAAACTCTACCATTCCTCTGTTCCTTGGCTGAGAGTCTAGCTGGCGCCAGCACTTAGTGTTTTGGCAGAACAAGCACCTAACCAAACCCAATACCATCAGGTCAGGTTGCCAACCCCTAATTGTAAGTCTCTAGCATTTCCAGAACAACAGCATACAAAATTAGTTGATACCCATAAGCTAATTAATGAAATTAGGGTCCTTTTTAGTGGACAGCATTATCTAGATTACATCTACACTCCTCCCCTATTTTTCTACAGGTAGTAATCTCGAGATTACTGCCTGTGCCATGCGACAGTGAGTATAGGAACAGAGTGAGATGGAGGATAAATGCATGGCTGAGGGATTGGAGTGGGGGGAGGGATTCAGATTTCTGGATCATTTGGACCTCTTTTGGGGCAGGTGCGACCTGTACAAAAGGGATGGGTTGCACTTGAACTCGAGGGGTACCAATATCCTGACAGCGAGATTTGCTAAGGCTATTGGGGAAGAGTTCAAACGAGAATTGCTGGGGGTAGGAAGCAAACTGAAGAGACGGAACAAGGGGCGGTTGCCTCACAAATAAAGAAAGCTTACAGACCATGTGAGAGGGAGGATAGGCGGGTGATAGAGAAAGGATACGCTCAGACTGATGGTTTGAGATGTGTCTATTTTAATGCAAGGAGTATCATGAACAAAGCAGATGAGCTTAGAGCATGTATCAGTACTTGGAGCTATGATATTGTGGCCATTACAGAGACTTGGATGGCTCAAGGGCAGGAATGGCTACTTAAGAGTGCTACTTTAGATGTTTCAGAAAGGACAGAGAGGGAGGCAAAAGAGGTGGGGTGTGGCACTGCTGATCAGAGATAGTGTCATGGCTGTAGAAGAGGTGGTCATGGAGAGATTGTCTCCTGAGTCTCTGTGGGTGAAAGTTAGGAAGAGGAATGGGTCAATAACTCTACTGGGTGTTTTTTATAGACCACCCAATAATAACAGGGACATCGAGGAGCAGATTGAGAGCCACATTCTGGAAAGGGTTGTCTTGGTGGGAGATTTTAATTTCCCTAATATTGACTGGCATCTCCCTGGAGCAAGGGGTTTAGATGGGGTGGAGTTTGTTAGGTGTGTTTAGGAAGGTTTCCTGAGGTAATATGTAGATAAGCCTACAAGAGGAGAGGCTGTACTTGAACTGGTACTGGGAAATTAACCTGTTCAGGTGTCAGGACTCTCAGTGGGAGAGCACTTTGGAGACAATGATTACAATTCTACCTCCTTTACCATAGCATTGGAGAGGGATAGAAAACAGATAAGTTAGGAAAGCGTTTAATTGGAGTAAGGAGAAATATGAAACTATCAGGCAGGAACTTGAAACCATAAATTGGGAACAGATGTTCTTAGGGAAATATACAGCAAAAATGTGGCAAATGTTCAGGGGATATTTGCATGGTGTTCTGCATAGGTACGTTCCAATGAGACGGAAAGGATGGTAGGGTACAGGAACCATGGTGTACAAAGGCTGTTGAAAATCTAGTTAAGAAGAAAGAAAAGCTTATGAAAGAGTCAAAAAACTAGGTAATAATAGAGATCTAGAAAATTATAAGGCTAGCAGGAAGGAGCTTAAGAATGAAATAGGAGACCCAGAAGGGGCTATGAGAAGCCCATGGCAAGCAAGATTAAGGAAAACCCCAAGGCATTCTAGAAGTATGTGAAGAACAAGAGGATAAGACGTGACAGAACAGGACCATGCAAGTGTGACAGTGGAAAGTGTGTAGGGGACCGGAGGAGGTAGCGGAGGCATTTAATGAATACTTTGCTTCAGTATTCACTACAGAAAAGGAACTTGGTGATTGTAGGGATGAGGACGGGGAAGGTTCTGGATGATTGGAGGGTTGCTGATGTTGTTCCCTTATTCAAAAAAGGGAGTAGAAATAGCCCAGGGAATTATAGACAGGTGAGTCTTACTTCAGTGGTTGGTAAACTGATGGAGAAGATCCTGAGAGGCAGGATTTATGAACATTTGGAGAGGCATAATATGATTAGGAATAATCAGCAAGGCTTGTCAAAGACAGATCATCCCTTACGAGCCTGATTGAATTTTTTGAGGATGTGACTGAACACATTGATGGAGGAGCAGTAGATGTAGTGTATATGGATTTCAGCAAGGCATTTGATAAGATACCCCATGCAAGGCTTATTGAGAAAGTAAGGAGGCATGGGATTCAAGGGACCTTGCTTTGTGGATCCAGAACTGGTTTGCCCACAGAAGGCAAAGAGTGGTTGTAGATGGGTCATATTCTGCATGGAGGTCGGTGACCAGTGGTGTGCCTCAGGGATCTGTTCTGGGACCCTTTCTCTTTGTGATTTTTATAAATGACCTGGATGAGGAAGAGGAGGGACAGGTTAGTAAATTTGCTGATGACAAAGGTTGAGGGTGTTGTGGATAATGTAGAGGGCTGTCAGAGGTTACAGTGGGACATCAATAGGATGCAAAACTGGGCTGAGAAGTGGCAGGTGGAGTTCAACCCAGGTAAGTGCGAAGTGGTTCATTTTGTTAGGTCAAATATGATGGCAAAATATAGTAGTAGTGGTAAGACTCTTGGCAGCGTGGAGGATCAGAGGGATCTTGGGGTCCGAGTCCATAGGACACTCAAAGCTGCTGCACAGGTTGACTATGTGTTTAAGAAGACATACAGTGCATTGGCCTTCATCAACCGTGGGACTGAGCTTAAGAGCAAAGAGGTAATGTTACAGCTATACAGAACCCTGGTCAGGCCCCACTTGGAGTACTGTGCTCAGTTCTAACCACCTCTCTACAGGAAGAATGTGGAAACTATAGAAATGGTGCAGAGGAGATTTAGAAGGATGTTGCCTAGATTGGGAAGTATGCCTTATGAGAATAGGTTGAGTGAACTCGGCCTCTTCTCCTTGGAGCAGAGGAGGATGAGAAGTGACCTGATAGAGGTGTAGAAGATGATAAGAGGCAATGATCTTGTGAAAAGTCAGAGGCTTTTTCCCGGGACTGAAATGGCTAATACGAGAGGGCACAGTTTTAAGATGCTTGGAAGTGGTGTTCGTCCATCGTCGACGTTGACAAGGACCTCAACACCATTATGATGGTGTCAAGACTAGCACTTGATTTGGATTTAAGTGAGGGAGAGTTGCGTAGCGTCAGCCTCACTCTCTCCTCCCAAATCCCATCTGGATCCAGTGGCAAGGCAGAGTTGAGACGGCTGGAGATGGGACGAGGCGCAGTGGATGACCAGGATGTCTTCTGTGTCTTGTCCTGCTCCACACATTCCACGACGCTTGCAGAGACCACCTTCTAGACCACTGGATCTTCCATTGGTCTCATCCACTCAATCCGCCAGAGTCTGACTTCATATGCTGGGATAGACAACTCCCTATCTCACCGAGGATTTGAGACCCGTCGGCTATCCTCACCTGGGTTAGCCGGTTTGTCCAAGCCGTTGCCCGCGATGTGGCCGCTGTCGCATGCAAACAGCTATGGGGAGCCACAGGAGAGAGCTGAGTAGGTACAGAGGAGATGTTAGGGCCAAGTCTTTTTATACAAAGAGTGCTGAGTGCGTGGAATGGGTTGCCGGCAACGGTGGTGGAGGTAGATACGATAAGGTCTTTTAAGAGATTCCTGGATAAGTACATGGAGCTTAGAAAAATAAAGGGCTATGGGTAACGCTAGGTAATTTCTAAAGTAAGTACACGTTCGGCACAGCATTGTGGACCAAAGGGCCTGTATCGTGCTGTGGGCTTTCTATGTTTTTCTACGTTTTCTAAAAGGCACAAGCATCACCACCACACAGAAGAAATTTAGCACAATAGCAATTTAAGTTCCAAATGAAGCATACTAAACATTATATGCTAATGATTTTTTTTTAATGGAGCAGCTGTATGTTTAACTGAGTATTAGACAGAGCACTCCTATTTATTCATCAGGGCAGAGATTAACCCAATTGAAGCCTCCCATTTACCTTTAGCAAGCAAAGACATGAATATTCAAGTAGCTAACTTGTACAGAATTGGTTGACAACCTTTCTAAAAATGGTCAGCACCATCATCATACTTCACCTATCTGTTCCTCTATCCCCTAGATATGACTTGTGCTGCTGTTTGAAGTTATAATAAAAATAGAAATGGTAGAATGGCTCCCTGGAGCTTGCTTGATTCCTTTCATCTTCAGATATCAACTAAAGTCACTAGTAGAGCTCCTTTTGCTTTGACCTCCAATTCTAGGCAGTTAATGTTGTTCCCTGCTCTTCACCGATGATTGTTTGATTACAATGCAACCTGTTGCTTTCCAAATTCTCAGCACAAGCAGCAATACTTACTTCCAGTCACGGGAAATGAAGTACTGCAGCTCCAGTAGGCGATGCTCACACTCCTCCACCATCTTTTCTGTGTACAGGTGCTCCATGAGACATGAGAGGATCCTGCCAGTAGAAAATGGACATTAACAGCTTAAAACTTGCTGCCCAATTTATTTCCTGAATGGTCTCTGGTAAAGTATCAAGGTGAGCAACCTTTCCTCAGAAAATTCTATGTCACAAGAGTAAAGTTTATTTACAATCAAATCCTATTACTATGTTAATTTGTTCAAGTGCCCAGTAGCTTTTCAATTTAGCAATGAGCATTCTCCCTTCTTAATATAACTTTGTAGTTCAATAGGGTTGTTTAGGATTTTAGAAAAGATAGCTTTTTTACCTGAATCCAAAATCATCTTCGTCAACATACATAATTTTCACTGGCAGCTATTGCAAAGCAAAAAGGATGCATAATCTAACAAATTAATAGTGTGGATGCAGTCATGTAATTAAGTCAGAAATCAAATGGGACTGAATTTGCACAGCTTGATATTGCATCTCATGATGGCATTCCTACCTACATGAAGACTGTTGTAACAGTCAGGCATAGTCTGAAAAGTGGAAAGAAACAACCACCACAGTGTTACATCATGAATATCGAAAACTAGTGAGCATCTAACCACCACTTCCTCAACATACAATGACGTTACCTGCAAATCTGCCACCCTTTTAACACCATGGAGGAGTGGTCATTGTCCAGAAGCTGCAAATAAGTAAGGTAGATATTTTGTCACAACTAACTCATCCCTGACAATCCCCTAGGTTTTCACTCATTACAAACTATTAGCCAGGAATGTGGTGGAATTCTCTCCACTTGCCCGATGAGCGCAGTGCCATGAACATAAGCTTAGTACCATTCAAAACAAAGTAGTCTCTCATAAGCATGCACTCCCTCCATTAAAAAAACTCATTTGAATTGCAATGTATGATGTCTACAAAATTCACAGCGTACAGATGGAGTCTACTCCAACTGCAGCATCCACTACTAACTCCCATGCCTGTAACCTTCATAATCAAATGGAAGACCAGCAAGTGTCATTGGTACCCAACTCCAAATCATAAACAACTGACCTGGAATATTTTACTCTCCTTTGGCCAGCACATCCACAGAGAATCAAGTCAGTTCATTGTTTAGTATCCACCCCTGCACACTGAAATTTGGAATCAGCACAGAACCACAGATTGAAAGCATCAGGCCCCCTTTACTGCCACTGAACTCACTGAATCCACTGGTGAAGCAGTGACTACTGAATGTGATGGCCATGGCTGGTAACCCTTTTAAAAAGGGGTTCATCAACCTTTGATTAATGAGAAAAAAAACTGCACAAGTTTGTTCCACATTACAATATTTTAAATTAATCTCTAGTACTTTGAAGTGTTTTTGGTGTTAAATCTAGTTTTGAAAAGTGGCAACATTTTATTCTCTGTTAGAAGATAAACAGTGCCTTTTGGGATTAGGGCTGAGGCAGAAAGTCAGATCCCATAACACTGCTCCTTCAGGGTCACATTGACTTCTCTAACTTCCGTTAATGCCCCACCTCCCCTTCGTACCCCATCTGTTATTATTATTATATATAATTTTTTTCTTTCTCTTTTTCTCCCTCCGTCTCTCTCACTATACTCCTTGCCCATCCTCTGGGCTCCCTACTCCCCCTTTCCTTCTCCCTGGGCCTCCAGACCCATGATCCTCTCATATCCCTTTTGCCAATCAACTGTCCAGCTCTTAGCTTCATCCCTCCTCCTCCTGTCTTCTCCTATCATTTCGGATCTCCCCCTCCCACTTTCAAATCTCTTACCAACTCTTCCTTCAGTTAGTCCTGACAAAGGGTCTCGACCCCGAAACGTCGACTGTATCTCTTCCTATAGATGCTGCCTGGCCTGCTGCGTTCACCAGCATTTTTTATGTGTGTTGCCTGAAATTCCAGCATCTGCAGATTTCCTCGTGTTTGCGTCCTTCAGGGTTACCTAGCCCAAATCCTGGAAGTCCCTACCTAACATCACTATGAGACTAGTTCATGGTACAACATCATCACATTTCCAAGATCAGTTAAGGATGGGCAGTAAACATTGGCCTTGCCAGTTCATGCAGTTCCACCACATGTAAGTAAACCAAATCTGAACTCCAATACCATTATCTCAGCTTTGTTTTGAGGACCTCTTCAAGAGGCATGTCCTCAAGGAGGTGGCATCCATCATTAAGGACCCTCACCATCTGGGAGATGCCCTCTTTTCCTTAGTACCATCACAGAGGAGGTACAGGAGACTAATGACTCTCTGTCATCAACTGTCATACAGTTCACAAATCCATGAATACTACTCATTATTCCTTTTTTGCACTGATTATTTATTGTAATTTATAATTTTGTGTCTTTACACTGTACTGCTGCTACAAAAACAACACATTTCACATTCTGTAAGACAGTAAAACTTCTAGATATACCATGAAGAGCATTCTAACTGGCTGCATTGCCATCAGTGTAAACTCAGCCAACTCCATCGTGGGCACTAGTCTCCCCTCCATCAAGGACATCTTCAAAAAGCAATGCCTCAAAAAAGGCAGCATCCATCATGAAGGACCCCCACTACCCAGACTTTGTCCTCTTCTCATTACTACCATCAGGGAGGAAGTATAGGACCCCATAGACACACAATCAATTCCCCTCCACCACTGATTTTTGAATGGTCATTGAATCCATGAACACTGCCTCAGTATTTTGTTCTCTTTCTGCGCTACTTATTTTTTAATATATATTTCTTCTTGTAATTTATGGTATATTTTATGTACTGCACTATACTGCTGCCACAAAACAACAAATTCCATCTCATATAGTACATCGGTGATAATAAACCTATTATGGTATAACTCACTGCATGCAGTTTTCCTTCCTGTGAGCAACAACTTTACTATGGGCTATTCCGGAATATCTGCTGAACTCTTCCAATTCAATAGTTCCTTCTTCTAGAACAGTGGTCCCCAACCTTTTTTGCAACGCAGACCAGTTCATTATTGACGATATTCTTGCGGACCGGCCGACCCGGCGGCGGGGGGGGGGGGTGTTCAAGTAGGGTTAAACTTACCTCAACATGTCCTTTACAGTTAGGGTTGCCAACTTTCTCACTCCCAAATATGGGATAAAAGTAGCAGTCAAATCCCGGGACACTTTATCCCAGGAAAGACTACCATGACCATGAAGCCTTGCGCGGGCACCTGTGTGCGCATGCGCATACGTGCCGATACTTTTCCCCCCACAAATCGGTTTTGCCTTCATCTTCCCGACTACACTGTACATACATTATTTCTACTTTATATAGGCTGTGTATTTATCATATCATTCCTGCTTTTACTATATGCCAGTGTTATTTATTTTAGGTTTTATGTGTTATTTGGTATGATTTGGTAGGTCATCTTTTGGGTCTGGGAACGCTCAAAAATTTTTCCCATATAAATTAATGGTAATTGCTTCTTCGCTTCACGCCATTTTGGCACGAAAGGTTTCATAGGAACGTTCTATCTTAGCGGGGGAAATACAGGACAAACCAATTTAGCCCAATATACGGGATGTCCCGGCAAATACGGGACAGTTGGCAACCCTATGTTCAAGTTCAACAGTGCATGACAGGGAATGAGGAAAGGTGCAGCTGACTCATATCGTTTCCTCACAGCCTGGTAGCAGATGCTTTGCAGCCCGGTGGTTGGGGACCGCTGTTCTAGAAAATCGCAATCTCTGGTCACATCAGTCCGTGGTCTGCATAGGACCAGTTCACGCATCCTGGTGCTACCAGTGTTAAAGTCAAATAACACCCCCTCTCCTTCCCTCCACACCCCACAACCACAACAACCTATTATTTCAACTTTTCTGGCAACGTATGAAATGCGAGTTCCCTTCATTACAGAAGAATATTGGAATAAAATTCAAGGTTGAACAAAACATGAGTTGATTTTAATTGGCTGTCTTGGAAACTGAACAACATCCACTATATGGAAAAACAACTTCAGAATTTCGAACTCTAGTTCAAAAGTCTAAAGTAACAACATACTGCTTCCTTCCAAATGTTAAGAATGTTTCAGGTTTATGCACACACACACTGTCCTGTGTGTCCTATTCCTGCAAATAATATAACCAAACTCACGAGGTATGTTCACCTATGCATAATCACATCCATTCAACTGCTAGAATCACAGCTGATGTTTTCACCATTGGTACCAGGTAATCATCAGTATGACCCAAAGAGAGATGAGCATTAGTTGGAGATGGTCCGGAGATAGGAAAGTATTAGGGTTACAATTAGTATCCATGTTGCCATCACTCCATTCAAAGTCATTGCACAAATAACAGGTCAGTAACCTTACAGCAAGTAAACTTTCTTAGTTACACAAAACAGACTGCTGGGTTCAAGAAGTATTCCCAAATCCAGGATAATTTTGGAAATAAATAACAGGTTTCTCCTCCATCTGAATTTGAGACTAGCTACAGGCCACCTTTCTTGCAGAAGTTTCTCACTGTCAAGGGCCTCCTAACTCATCTGATCATCGCCCCCAATAATCTATAGTGCAAAAAAAAGCACAGTACATGCTCTTCAGCCCACAATGTTATAGCTGTCAACACTTCCCTCATCATTTCCAACCAATTTTTTACTCTCCCTCACCTCTGAGCATCTGAATTCCTCCCAGCCCCACCTCTCCCCCTTTTTGCCTCCCAAACTCAGATCATGATAATAAAAGTTTTCAAAGAAATGTTGTTGTAGGAAATGTGAATGCAAAGACTATGTAATATATTCTAATTATTTTCCTGATTGTTTTTAGTATATTGGATCTCCAAAGAGAACTTCTCCACTTTTCCATAAACCAATAGTAGTACTAGATTCTGTCTGTGTAAATAAACAACACAGTGGACCATTATCAAATTATATTTGAAATGCCCAATCCATCATGTGAAGTGGAGCCAAAATCTGATTCTCTGCCTTCCTAGCTACTCTGTTGACTATACAGATGTGTTTCCTTTCTACTAAGACTCACTTCTGAGTTTGCCTTGTCATTATTTGTAAAAGTAATTGTGCAGTACCGTACAAGTCAACAGATCAATGTGAGGTATACACAAACATGCAAGACATGTTCCATACTGCATTGTTGGATGCAGCAGTTTAATTCTTAAACTGTTTGTTATTTTCTCTGCAGTTTAATAATTGTCCGCTTGTATTTTATATAATTATTTATATACAAGTAACTGATTACTATGCTTCCTAGTGCTAACAGTATGTACTGTATATACAGTTGTTCAGTGTGTTCCCATTTACACCCGTATGATTCTGGAAGCTTCTCTTGTTGCTGCATTATTTGAGTAAGCGCTTTTATTTGACTCTTATTTACAAATTTGAATGGTATTTTCCTTTTTGGTGGGTGTAAAAGAGCTGACCACGAGCCCAGTGCCATCTTAATCTCTATTTAAGCCTTCTGCTACTAGTTTCTCCTCCTGTTACTATTCGTTTCAATGTCTCTATGTTCTATTAATGCTGAATAAAATGATTATGAAGCAACAAGTTTGGTGCCTCTTTCCTGACTTCTGGATTAAAACATCAGAATTCAACAACATTGTGTTACTAACGATTGATAATTGGCTGAAGTTCTAAAATCGGAAATCTTCATCCCAATCAATTTTATCTCCTAAAAGTCAAAGATTTAAGTAAACCTCTTAAAACATTCAATATTCTAGGCCTGATACATCTGGTGAAACAGCAAAGCATTAAATATTTTCAAAACCTGTTTAAATGGTTTGTTCATTAAGAGGGCTAGAGGCAAAATTAGATTTACTGCCTGGCCATCTTCTCCCTTAGGAGAAGTACTATAATTATGAAGGTCCTTTGGAAGCTAATTGCTTTGATTCAGAGAAAGGTAATCCCCATTTACTGCCAGTATAAAATTAATCCTCTATCTACCTTGGGAAATGGCTGAATTGCGAAAGTCAGAGAAACACAGCAGGAAATATCCAACTTACTACCTCTTCTTAATGTGTGTTGCTTGAATTTCCAGCATCTGCAGAATTCCTGTTGTTTACCTCTTCTTAATGTTTACTTTTCAAGGTATGATATCTACAAGTTCCCCACCATGTTCTATTATTGTTCTCCCACCCCAAGAATGGGGATTATCCATAGCAGAGATTATCTGTTGATGCAAAGGCTAGGAGATTTCAGGTTCAAGAGACTTGAAACCTGCTTCATCAATTGAGCATGCAGTCAGAAATTCAGCAGAACGCAAGTGCATCTGCAGAGTTACCCCAGTGCAGAAATCCCCAAAGGTTAACTTACAGAGCGTTCAATCAGTCCTGAGGAGGTTCACGAGAATGATTCTGGATATAAAAGAGTTAATGTAAAGTACTGTGCAAACGTCTCAGGCACATACATATAGCTAGGGTGCCTAAGACTTTTGCATAGTACTGTATCTGTCAATATAGAATGGAGAGCCTTTGCGTAAATCTGGCAGGAGCAAAGGATGTTGGGAATAGCAAGGGTGGAGCACTGCGGGAGGGGTGTGGGGCAGGTGGCAGAGAAGTAGTGCCAGGGGTAAGGGCTGGCGTGGGAGCAGATTCACCCAGCCCTGAGACCTCAAGCAAGGTCATTTGATTCCAAACAATCATTACAGAATGTCTCTCTGGTATCCGCGCTCCCTACCCGTTTCTCAACCATGATTCCCCTCTCATTGCCCCCTTCCCACTCTCAGTCCACAATAGAAACCCATATCAGAATCAGCTATATCATCACTCACATATGTTAAGTTTTTTTTGCAGCAGCAGCACAGTGCAATACATAAAATTACTACAGTACTGTGCAAAAAGATTTATACATGTGCCAAAGACTTTTGCACAATACTATATGACGTGTGCTTGATGGCTTTGGGCCTGTACTTGCTGGAGTTTAGAAGAATGAGGGAGGATCTCATTGAAAGCTATCGAATATTGAAAGGCCTAGATAGAGTGAACATGAATATGATGTTTCCAGTAATGGGGAAGCCTAGAACCAGAGGACACAACCTCCAAGTATAATGATGTCCCTACAGAACATAAATAAGAAGGAATTTCTTTAGTCAGAGGGTGGGGAATCCGTGTAATGCATTGACATGGACTGCAGTGGAGGCCATGTCATTGGGTATATTTAAAGTGGAGGTTAATAGGTTCTTGATTATTAAGGGTGACAAATGTTACATCGACTGGCCACACAAAATATTATGAAAGGGAATTTCAATATTTTCTGTTTGTACAATAAATTAGTTGTAGAATTCACTCCTAAAAGCTCTAGCTCTAGTTTTAGGGTTATGCCTTGTGTACTTGATGTTGATTTGAAATTCCGAGTGTTTGCTGCATTCAGATAATGTAGTGAAGTCTAATATCCCCTGCACAAACTTCACGAACACCATTTTGGAACAACAATTTCTGATTCCCTGCACAATGGACAAATACATTCTTACTCTGACTTACATGGGATCTCCATTGCGGATGTGTTTGCAAGCTGTTTGGATGACTGACTCACAGGCTTCATTCAATGCTCGATCAATGCGGTAGTCTGCACCAGGGTCCGTTTCTTGAATTAGGGTCTGAAGCTGGATTTGGAGCAGAAAGGGCTTTAAGGTACACAATCAAGCTAAAATGCCAATCAATACAGCAGTACAGAGCAATTTATCCTATCCTCTTCTTTGACTCTCCTTTTTACTGCATAACAATCTCAGGAGCTAATACTTCGAGCTATTTATGGTGAATTTACATGTATCAGTGCACTTCAGACTTTCCAATGAGACAAAACCCTTTGATATCTAGATTGTTTAGTAGAATATACCAATGGTCTCTTGGTCAAAACAATGATATTCAATGCAGTCAAACAGCCACTTACTTCATCGTTCTACTTAGATTAGCCCTTTCCAGAGCTCTATTTTGAAAAAGGAATGAGTCAAGAATGATTATAAAGTAAACACAGAATGAGTTGAACCACTGCTAAAAAAAACATATGCCTCATTACAAGCATGTCCTTTTGGGCTAATACTCATTTGGAGACTCAGCACAGTAACAGGTCCTTCTGGCCCAATGAGCTTACGCCACCTAATTACACCTCTGAGACCAATTAACCTACTAACTCGCAAGTCTTTAGAATTGAGAAGAAACTGGAGCACCCAAAGGGAGAATGTACAAACTCCTTACAGACAGAAGGAATTGAACCAGGGTCGCTGGTGCTATAACAGCTTTACTCTAACCGCTACACTACCGTGCCTCCGCAAGTTGATACACCACGTGGAGAGGAATCAGACGTTGGTGTGTCAGAGTTAGTCAGACTTCATTTGTGGTTCTGTTTTTATTTATTTAGAGATACAGTAACAAGTTTTTCTGGCCCAATGAACGAGGCTACCCAACCTACTAACCCGTAGGCCTTTGGAACTTGGGGGCAATCTGGAGGAAACCACGCAGTCACGAGGAGAATATATGAACTCCATACAGAAAGCAGCAGAATTGAACCCAGGTGGCTGGCACTGTAACAGCATTACACTACCCTCGCAACCTTTTGCAAAGTGGTGCCATCCTCTAATATTAAAAAAATCTAAAACTGACAGCTGTGCTGACAGCTTTGCATGGTAAACAATGCAAGCTACCTTTGCATGTGTTTTTTAGGACTGTCCCATGAACCACTTCAGACAATGATCATCTTTACTTCAGAGCTTAAATAGTGTCAAACAATATGATGCAAATCTCATATTTATGATACTAATTAACCAGCGATATGCATGCTAAAAGAACAATTTTCCAATCCTTCAAAAATACTTACTGCCTGCTGGCAGTTCTGCCCCAGATTGCCCTTGTCTCCTCGCCCTAGCCTCATCAAGCAGTGTAACGTCCGTCCTTTTCGGTGCAACCCTGAACAGTGGAGTTCAATCTCAGTGCGACAATGGAGAACTATCTCTGGGCTTAGTGAGAAATCTTCCATCAGCATTCTACGATAATCCAGCATCTCGCCTTGGCAGTCACCGCTCACCTGTCGACCTGCCAGTAGGAGAGGGAACATCAGCATTTCACACTTGACAAAAGAAAATGCAGAGTAAAACCCAACACAAATCAAATGCTGTGGATAAGTTCACTATTGCCAATTCTCTAACCAGAGTGCATACCCACACTAAATTCTTAGAATTCATCAACAATTTGAACATTTCATTGCAAGACGCAGAATTTTGGCAATATCTCTATTGTTCAAACAATAAAGTGGAAATAAGGAATCAGAGGAATTAATTAGAGATGGAAACATTGATGAAAATTTTGAGTACCACGAAAGAGAGGAAAAAAAGGTGAGTTTAAAGAGTTAGTACGAACCGAGGCTACAGGGGAGTGATATAACAGTTTAATCCAGGATATAAATTTCAGGCTAAAATTAAACATTTCAAGCACCTTAAATAAATAAGGCCATTCTACTCTATCAAAAGCTTTCTCGGCATCTAAAGAAATAACACACTCAGGAACATTTTGTGAGGGAATATAAACGATATTTAACAATGTACGAATATTATAAAAAGAGTAACGACCTTTAATAAAACCCGTTAGTGAACTTATGTCTTTTGAACAATTATCTAATAAATAAATATAACCTATCAAGAATACATTTTTTTAGATATTTACAAGTTAGAAATTTTCTAAGTACTATACTTCCTTCCTTTCCAATGCTTCCTCCTATATATATTTTAGATTCGATAATTAACCTTAATCCATGTCAGAAAGGTGCATCGGCTATGATTTATAATATTATTATGAAACTCAGGAAAGCTCCATTTGATAAGATTAGGGTAGATTGGGAACAGGAATTGGGGCTTACCATTTCTGTGGATGATTGGGGGCAGATTTTACAATTAGTTAATACTTCCTCTATTTGTGCTAAACATTCCCTAATTCAATTTAAAGTGGTGCATAGAGCACATATGTCCAAAGATAAGTTAGCGCGTTTTTACTCGCATATTAATCCTTTCTGTGATAGATGTTCGGGGCAGATAGCCTCTTTAACTCATATGTTTTGGTCTTGCCCTACTTTGGAAACTTTTTGGAGAGATATTTTCAATATTATTTCTAAGGTATTAAATATAGATATCTCTCCTCACCCTATTACTGCTATCTTTGGACTACCTAAAATTTCTAGTAATCTTTCCCCTTCAGCCCGTAGAATGATTGCATTTCTTACTTTAATGGCGAAAAGATGTATTTTACAACATTGGAAAGAGCTTAATGCTCCAACTACCTTTTTTTGGTTTTCTCAGACGATTTTATGTTTGAATCTGGAGAAAATTAGAAGTAACCTTCATGATTCTTCATTTAAATTTGAACAGATTTGGGGACCTTTTATTCGATATTTTCATTTAATGTAATATTTACCCTTCTTGTTTTTTTTTTCACTGTTTTAATGGAGGTCGGGATTGAGGACGTGATTTTAAGTTTAACTCTGTTTGGTTTCAAGTTAGCCCATTGCTTTGCTTTGCTTTTAGTTAGTTGCACGGTGGGTTTTTTTTTTGGGGGTTTTTTTTCTTTTTTTCTATTGATATATATAAAATCTAGTATACTATTATGTTATTTTGGTTTCTTATGCTTAAATTACATTGTTTGTAGTATTTTCTTTTTGGTATTGTTATCTTTTGGAATTTTATTATACTTTAACATTGTATTAATGTTTATATGGCTTACCTTTTTTGTATACTTACTCAATAAAAAAATTTAAAAAGAAAGAAAGAAAATTTTGAAGCACAAACTCATTGTTAGCCACCTGCCTGATATGAACATTAATATATATTTTTTTCAATATCCCATTTATTTTTTGTTCAGATGTACAAGCAACAAAAAAATCTTTTCTCAGTACGAACCTACAGTTGCTCCACGTTTTTATTTCATTTCACTGACCTCAATCAAACTCAGTACAAGACCTCCCACAAATATTAAAAGGATTATTGATATAGGTCATTTACCTCCCAAGGCTCCCCCACCACTTAATAAGATTATGACTTATCCATAACTCCGTACAGCCAGATTTGCCTTCTGATCCTTAATCCTTTGCTTAATTGAAGAAAATCCAACCTCTATTTAAAAATCAACTATCAATTGGCTTTTGCTAACTTTTCCAAACATCTAGTACTGACTCCATGGACAAGAGGTAGTTTAAACACGTTATTTTATAAGTAGACGCCTATTTTAAAGACTTCATGGTGTATCACAGTGTGTAATGAAACAATGTTGGAAATATTGAATATTAATATGAAGGCTGCAAAGGAAACATAACATTTATTAAATGTATTTAAGATGACAAGATCACAAAGCAAAACACTTTGGTCAAATCAAAAATAAGACAAACACTCCACTGGAGGAACTCAGCAGCTTGAGCTGTGTGTGGGAGGAACAGAGGAATTGTCAATGTTTTGGATCCAAATTGAGTTTACTGTCTTCTTCCTAAGTATTGATAAAAAAAATACCTTTACCAAAATTGCAGGCATGTAGCATCATATATTCAACCTTTACAAGAAAATAATAAATTAAATATAAATAACTATGATGCAGGCCTACATCAAGATAAGCTGCAAAAGATTTGTTGATACTTAATTATGCTTAAAACTTGCAAGGTATGGAAGTCAGGACATTATATTAGATTGTAGTCAGACAGATCAACTACATTAAATCTACTAGGAATGTGACAATGAAGTATGGTGCATGAAACAGCACTAAGGGCCAGAAGGAACAAAAGAAATGAAACATTCAAATTAGCTTTGTTGCTAATTCAGGTGATCAGTTCTCGGCAATTACCATAAGGTAACGTAAGTTCAATCTCTAAAGGCTGATTTATACTTCTGTGTACTTGCACCTGCTGTAGCCTATATGAGTGGCTCCACTGTTGTGAGCATTTATACTTGTGCATTGGTGTGCCTGCAATTCACCTCCAAAACACTAGCTGGCAATGGGGTTTCTATGCCACTGTGTTGAGTTTCTTCGTGTTGAAACTGAACACGAAGAAACTCAAACTTCAAACAATGGCAACTGAAACTGAAGGAGGATGACTTTTCTGTGTTTGTCCGGCCACTGAGGGACATGGACGAGGAAATGTATTTCAAATATTTTTGGATGTCGACAGGTAGATTTGACGATTTGGTTCCTCGTCTCCAACCATTTATTTCGCATCAGTGTATGCACAGTATACTCAGAGACTGGCAATCACCATTCGAGTTTTAGCTTCAGGTGGAAGTCAACAGGCTGTAGCAGCTAGCTACAAACTGGTTCAAGCACAGGGTCCTCCATAATTTCTGAGGTCTGTAAAGCTTTATAGAAAGCATTGCAGCCAGAGTTCCTTCCCTGCCCTTCAGTCGCCCAATGGGAAGCTGTTGCAGCGTAGGAAGAAATGCGATGCTACCAAGCGGACCAATCACAGTTGTTTCAGTCTGCGTCACCGCCACACATAGTTACATTTTGGGAGAGGTGCGCGTTAGGCTACAGTGTAGGGTTTGCGGTTACGCCGTACCTACAGTGCACATTTGACACACAAGTATAAATCAGGCTTAAGAAAATAAAAGATAAGGAATAACTCAATCTGCAGAAGAGATAATAATAGACTATAAATATTTTTAAAAAGAAACCAGCAGGATGGTGCTGATAGTTGATAGCAGATAAGATCAAAGAAAAAAACATTCATGGTAGCGGTATGAGAGTGAATACAAAGAGAAGGAAGTGAACCTGCAGTCAACAGGATACTGCAGAAGGAAGAGAGACCTGCACCACAATTGATCAAAGGGGCAAGCCTATGAGGATAAGGAGATGAATTTGAGTATCTCCTTTGATAAGTGCCACTTCTTTGTATATTAGTACCTTAATGTACAGGCGCGTGGTCAAGTGGTTAATGCGTTCGTCTAGTGATTTGAAGGTCGCTATTTCAAGCCTTGGCTGAGGCAGCGTGTGTGTCCTGGAGCAAGGCACTTAACCCACACATTGCTCTGTGACGACCGGTGCCAAGCTGTATGGGTCCTAATGCCCTTCCCTAGGACAACATTGATTACTATATATATATAGTACAGGATGTGATCCTAAAAGCAGAAGCATTAATGTAATCAGCACTATAAGGAGTCACGATAACTTTAAGTTCAAAAACTGCAGGCTTCATTCAAAATGAGGGTCAGGTTCACCTTGAAGGCATCTCCAGTTAGGGAAGTAACCGAGCAGTAAGCTGAAAAGGAAGAATTAAAAGCTTCTATTCTATATTTGAGTGGAAAATGGGGCAGCTGGCAGGCTGAAAGATTGGGAATTTATCACACTGGCAGAGAACACGCTTCAAGTTTGGATAAATCTGTCTTGACAACTTACTCTATGTTCAATATTATTCTGGTAAATCTATTTTTCATTCAGTCTAAGGTTAAGTATATCCTTTTATGAATTTGGTGACCAGAAATGTTCTTGGTATTACAGATGTAATCTGATAGGGCCCTTGTAATGCTGTTAATTAATTTAAAGTATGTCCCTTTGATTTATAATCCTCTACATATTTGTCAATTTTTTATTATTCTGCAACTGTAAGATATATAAACTGATTTTTGGATCTCCCCCTCCCCCTCCAACTTTCAAATCCCTTACTCACTCTTCCTTCAGTTAGTCCTGACGAAGGGTCTCGGCCTGAAACGTCGACTGCACCTCTTCCTATAGATGCTGCTTGGCCTGCTGCGTTCACCAGCAACTTTGATGTATGTTGCTTTTTTTTTAAGCTTGCGTATTTTTTAAATGCTTATAAAGCTACTTAGAGGAAATATCCAAATTAAAGTTGATGGCAAGGGCAGCGAAATTCTGAAAACCATATTTGGTTTCTGTTAGCTTTCTTATCCAGCCTTTAGGTGGCTGAGGTTCTAGCTAGCACAGATTTTGACTACTTCATTATTCTAAGTTCTTGATACAGCCACTTTCCTAAGCCAAAGCACAGAAATACACTTCTAAATCCAATTGAATGTTAGTTTTAAAACTGCATCAGAACCTCAACATAAACAATGGTTCAGACTACTGGCTGAAATACGGATCATAAATTGCATTTATTAACACTTACCCCTGTGCACAGAAGATTCCAAACAGAGCAGCAAGTAGGAAAGTCGAGCCTCACGGGCACGTGGCAAGTTCTCTGCATTGCACCGATATTTTCGGAGGTCAGCCTTGCAAGCCTTGGCTAGGGAATAACTCACTTTGTAGTCCTGAGCAATCAGCTTCTGTCTCGTTGTAAGTGCCTCACGACACTAAACAGGAAAGCCATAAAACAGCCTTTTATATCTGATACAGAAATTTTAACATCAAAACCTGCAACAGTATGGAGGATGACACCTAAAGTTCAAACATTACGACAAATCGAAATATCAAATAGTTAAAAATGAATTTAAAATATTCATACCAGACACAGCAAGGCCAAAACCAATCTATCCAAAGCCTTCCCTTGCATATTTTTGAAGTCTAGTCAAGCTCTACATCTTAGCTTTTACATTGCTTTTTAATTAGCCTACAGACAGGTGACCTCCTTATGCAGCAGCTCTGATAACAGAAATTCTCCCTTACAGAATTCTCAATTAAGCAAAAAATCCGAGATATAGAATAAAAAATAGCTCTTACGGAACGTAGGTGTCAATTTTTATTTTACTTTCAGCTTGCATCCCTTGGTGCAAGACAATATAAGAGTTTCACAACACAGATGGTTCACAGGAAATGCTACACACAGGGGTTAACACCATAATACAGGGGTTCGTCTGTATTCCTATTCCATCTTCAATAACACAACCATACCCTCAAAGTTTTGTTAAACCCAGTTCCAACTGGTTCCATAACATCATTTCACTGAACCCTTGTCACCTATTCAATAACTGGTCTGTATGTGTTCATTACCCCCTGCCCCCAGTAACACCTTTGGGATGTGTCACCGTTAAAAATGTGTTTCCAAAACAGCAGCTGTGACTTAGCAGTGCAACAAGTTTACCGAATACTACTATGGTGTGCAAGTATTATTCAGAACTGGGAAAGATATTAATACACACTTGCACTTATTGACAAAACCAATATACCTGCAGTAACAAAAGTCTTCAAGAATTGTAGATGCCTTGCTTCCGCTCGTGCGTTATTTTTAACTAAAAAACGGCAATGTGTAGGATTCATGCACTTGTAAGATGAAGATCCAAATTCACATCCACCAACTCATCATACTTTCATAAAATAAAACAAATTCAACGGCCAACAAACACCAATGTGAATTTCTCAGCAGTCCTCTCCTCTTGCTCCATAGCAGGCCACAAGTAATAAAGGAGGAAAGGCACTGCTGTCTTCAGCAGAATCCATCACCTTTAGATAAGAGGTGTTTGGCACTATCGAAGTCAGCCTTTCCTGATACAAGCTTTGATTAGGTCTTTGAGTACTAGGGACACTGCATAGTGCCCATTGCAAAATATTCAACAAGTCAAACCAGCAGCCTGTTAAAGAACATGGTATTGGGGTTGCAACTAAAAATTCAGTGAAAAACACCAACTGGTTTTCCAGGTGAGAAAGGCTATGAGCAAAACAAAAGATTTTTATAAATGGCCAAAATGTTTAAGTTAGCACCTGCAGAGCTATAAATACTATGATTAGGAAGACACGTAGTCCTCTTTTATTGTCATTTAGTAATGCACGCATAAAGAAATGATACATTATTTCCTCCGGTGTGATATCACAAAACACAGGACAGACCAAGACTGAAAAAACTGACAAAACCACATAATTATAACATATAGTTACAACAGTGCAACAATACTATAACTTGATGAAGAAGCCCATGAGCATAGGAAAAGGTCAAAGTTTCTCAAAAGTCCCACATCTCACGCAGACGGGAGAAGGAAGAAAAGCTCTCCCTGTCATGCCAACCACAATCCGACTCTGAGTCATCCGAAAACTTCGAGCTCTGATCAGCTCTCCGACACTGAGTACTAAGCGCCATCTCTGTCCGAACGATTCGACCTCCTTCTCGGTCGCCAAAAGCAGGCAAGACCGGGGATTTTGAGGCCTACCCTCCGAAAGATTCCTGCCCACACAGTAACGACAGCAGTGAACGGGCATTTCAGAAATTACTCCAGATGTTCCTCTGTGCTTTCACGTCCATTTTCCATCAAATCAGAATTGTCCACGGTTCCTATTTAACAGATACGATATCATTTTTCACCGGAGGGCTGTGCACACGCAGGCGTGCCGCCATCTTCTCCTACAAGCATTTTTTGATGGTCAAAAAGTGCTTTTGTGCTGCTGCTTCTTAGGCACTTTCTTAGGATTGAGGATGACTCCACACTAGTTTTACAGGTTTCTTGATGACTAATGTGCTCAATACAGAAACTGTATAGTCTTCAACAGGTGGAGCGGAATGTACATGCGGGGGTGGGGGGTAAGAAAATGAGCTGTTATGCAGTCTGCATCATCTATCATTTACACAAAGCTTCTGTATGCTTTCAATAGAAAGACAAAGTTCCCTTGTACCTCCTTTAATGCTCCTCTTTCACAATGAACCACAATAAGCCAGAGATTCCCCGGAATCTGTGTGAATGTTGAATTCTTCAAAGTGTTTTAAGCCTTAAACCTTTTTCTCTACCCAGCTGGTAATCTCTTTCCAAGACAGAATGCGGAATAGAGTGTTTGTCCCAGGAGTCTGGTGTTGGTTATGCAAGTAACATGGCCTGTCCGACAAAGCCAAAAAATACAACAAAGGCTCCAATACTGGGAACAATGGCATGAAAGAGGGCACAGACATTAGTTTGCTTATCATTTGGAAGATTTTGACTTACAGAGACCAAGGTGCCTGCTGTCAGCAATCCAGGTCTCAAAACATACAGGAGGGCAGGGATCACTGCAGTTCGTGAGTTTTGTGCCACATCCAACCTCATGTCCTTGAATTACCTTTTTTTCATCAACTGACCACATTGAAGTGGCAAAAGCTGAGAGGTGGAAAGTGGATGGATACTTTAAAGCAGCAGATTCACTAAATAAGTGAAGCATAAAGCATACAGGTTTCAGTAGATCCAAGGCAGAATTGTGAGCACTTCTACAACCAGTTGATCCTCAAGTGTTTGAAAGGAGTGAATTTGTACTGAAGCTCATAAATACTGTGTGAAAGACTTGTTTACAATCTCTTATTTCCTGGCAATCCCTATGAATTGAGGAACATAAGTAACATTGGGTATAATTTTAAAAATGGATTAATGTTGGCATCAGGATAGGAGGGATTATCTGGAGTCTTAACATGTACAATTTACAATAACAATTTCAGGCTGCTCCTTAACCGTGCACTCTAATTCAAGAGTTTTGGAAAAGTGAAGCTTAAGCTTTGCTCATTGTGGATGAACACTGCTAATGACGTCCAGCATCTGAAAGGTGGCACAAAAGCTGCATGTAGTAGCTATGTCATTTAACAGATACATATCAAACAAAACCGATCTGCCTTCCATTTCCTTAACATCCTGGCTGCATTTAGTATGGTGTGAATTTAACCTTTTTGTTACTAACTGACTAGTTGCCATGTTCCAACCACAAATCTAGGCTTTGAAATAGGTGGCTTTTATAAATATACAAGTAACTAAGTTTGTGGATACTTGCCTGTCTTTAAATGCATTACCAAAAGAATATATATACAAATCCAAATCACTTGTATGAACATCAGATAACCAGCTGAAAAAATATTCCATTAGAGTTTTGTTAATTTATATACAAATGAGCAAAACCCACCCAAGATCAAGGAAACTGAGTGCGATCAAGATTCATATTTGACATCCTCACAAATAACACCAAAGATTTGTGATACAGAAAATTAATTGCACAAGATTCTCAACTACTAATGTCTGCAGCAAGGGAGAATAGCATGTTGATATTGTGTTGAAGATCTCACAGATTTCAGCAGAATAATTTGGAAATGCTCGAGTGTGATATAAAATTCAGCAATCTAATAGGACCAGCCAGCCTTACAGATCTTGCTGGGTTATGTAGGCAGACTGGATGTAATCATCCTTTGGGATGATTATTATGGGCAATGATAACTGCACATCTTGCATCATTCTTGAAGACTGAAGATTTCTCTCATCAGCAGTTCACAACATGTGCTGGAGGAGCTCAGCAGGTAAATGGGGAGAAGATTCTTAGTGCAGAGGGACTTGGGAGTCCTTGTGCAAGACTCCCAGAAGGTTAATTTACAGGTTAAGTCTGTGGTAAAGGCGGCAAATGCAATGCTGGCAATTATTTCACGGGGAAAAGAACACTGGGCCCCATATCTCAGATGTGTTGTCATTGGAGACAGGCCAGAGTAGGTTCACGAGGATGATTCTTAGAATGAACGTGGTAACATATGAGCAGCATTTGGGAGCTTTGGGCCTGCACTCTCTGGAATTTAGAAGAATGCGTGGGGATCTCATTGAAACCTACCCAATGTTGAAAAAAACTAGATAGAGTGGATGTGGAGAGGATGTTTCCTGTGGTGGGGTTATCCAGAACTAGAGGGCACAGCCTCAAAATTGAGGAGCGACCTTTTAGAACAGAGGTAAGGAGGAATTTTTTTTTTAAGCTGGAGAGTAGTGAATCTGTGGAATGCTCTGCCACAAACTGTGGTGGAGGTATATTTAAGATGGATGTTGATCGCTTCCTGGTCAGTAAGAGCATTAAAGGATATGGTGAGAAGGCAGGCGTATGGGGTTGAGTAAGATTCAGGATCAGCCGTGATAGAATGGTAGAGCAGACTCGATGGGCTGAATGGCCTAATTCTGCTCCCATGTCTTATGGTCGGGTAGCATTTATGGATGGGAATGAACACTTGATGTTTCGGCCCGAGACCCTTCATCGGGACTGATAAAGAAGGGAAAAGAAATCCAATTAAAGTGGGGGAAGGGGAGGAAGAAGTACAAGGTGGCAGGGGTAGGTGAAACTGGAAGAGGGTGAGGGATGAAGTATGGAGCTGGGAAGTTAATTGGTGGAAGAGATAAAGGAGTGGAGAAGAGGGTATCTGAAGGAGAGGACACAAGACCATGGAAGAAAGGGAACGTGGAGGAGCACCAGAGGGAGGTGATAGGCAGTTAAGAGAAGGTGTGAGAGGGAAACAAGAATGGGAATAGTGAAGGGTGGGAGGGGGAGAGAAGAATTACTGGAAGTTCGAGAAATTGATGCTCATGCCATCCAGTGGAAGGCTATCCAGACGGAATATAAGGGGTTGCTCCTCCAACCTCATCGTGGCAGTAGAGCAGTGCATGGACTGGCATGTCGGAATGGGAAGTATAACTGAAATTGTTAGCCACTGGGAAATCCTGCTTTTTGGGGCAGGTGGAGTGAAGATGCTCAATGAAGCAGTCTGCAAATCCACGCCAGGTCTCACCAATATATAGGTGGCCACACCAAGAGCATCAGATACAGCAGGTGACCGCAACAAACTTGCAAGGTAAGTGTCACCTCACCTGGGAGGACTGCTTGGGGCCCAGAATATGAGTGAGGGATGTGGTGTAGGGGAAGGTGTTGTACTTGCTGCACTTGCAAGGGTAAGTACCAGGAGAGAGATCAATGGAGAGGGACAAGTGGACAAGGGAGTCCCTTGTCCTGCAGGAAGAAGGGGGAGGGAAAGATGTGCTTGGTGGTAGAATCCCATTGGAGATGGCGGAAGTTATGGAGAATTATATGCTGGATGTGGAGGCTAGTGGGGTGGTAGGTGAGGACAAAAGGAATCCTATCCCTGGTGTGGCAGCGGAAGGATGGGGTAAGGGCAGATGTGCGTGAAATGGAAGAGATGCGGGTGAGAGCAGTGTTGATGGTGAAGGGAGGGAAGCCCCTTTCTTTGGAGGAGGAAGGCATCTCAGTTGTTTCTGGAATGAAAAGCCTCATCCTGAGAGCAGACGAGGCAGAGACGGCAGAACTCGGAAAAGAGAATGGCATTTTTGCCACAGGGTGGGAAAAGGTCTGGTCATGATAACTGAGTCAGTGGGTTAATAAAAGATATTAGTACATAGACAGTGTCCAGAGGTAGACAGAGAAATCAAGCAAGGGGAGGGTTGTAAGAAATTGTCCAAGTAAATTTGAGGGCAGGGTGGAAGTTGGAGGCGATGTTAATGAAACTGATGAGTTCAGCACGGGTGCAGGAAGCAGCACAAATACAGTCGGACCACGTAGCCAATGAAAAGGCAAGCATAGCTGGGATCCATGCGAGTGTCCATGGCTATACCTTGGGCTTGAAGAAAGCGGGAAGAGCTGAAGGAGAAAATGTTGATGGTGAGGACCAATTCTATCAGATGGAGGAGAGTTGTGGTGGAGGGGAACTGGTTTGGTCTGTTGTCCAGAAAGAAGCAGAGAGGCCTTCCTGATGGGGAATAGAGCTTTACAGGGCCTGGACGTGAGATGATTGGGGCCAGGGAATACAAAAGTCATTGAAGAGATGGAGAGCATGTGAAGTGTCACAGATGTAGGTAGGAAGGGACTGAACCAAGGGGGGGGGGGGGGAGAAAAATAGAATTAAGGTATGCAGACTCAAATTCAGAGGGGCAGGACCAGGCAGAAACAATGGGTCTACCTGGTCAGACAAGTTTGTGGATCTTTGCAGAAATAGGAGGTACAGGGTCAGGCAACTATGAGGTTGGTGGCAGTGGATGGGCGATCCAAGGAGTCAAAGATAGTGCGGGAGTCAATGGCCTGATGCTTAGACGGTTCCTGCTTGAGGGATAAGTAAGTATGAGAGTTGCCGTCGGGCCTCAGCAAGGTAGGAGATCAGTCTGCCAGACTACTACAGGACCCCCTTAGTGCGCGTCTAATGGTGAGGTTCAGAATAATGCGGAGAGTGGACAGCTGAGTGTTCAGAGGGAGTGAGGTTTGAACTGGAGAGAGAAATGTTGAAGTCGAGACGGTTGATGTCACATCAGCAGTTAAGAGATTTAAAAAAAAGGAGGAGGGTTGAAAATTACAGAAGGGGGTCATCGGTACAGGCTGGAGAGTTCTTGCCTAAGAAGTAGGCACAGAGACAGAGGCGATGGAAGGAAGAGCTCGGTGGCATGGCCGGTGCAGAACTCACTGAGGAGAGGGGGCAGGGGGACAAAGGTCAGACACTCACAGAGAACAGAAAGCACTGGCTCAGAGAGGGGAAAGTCAGAGTGTCAGAGCAGATGGTCAAAACACAGTAGTGTTAGAGGCAGGGTGAGGGGTGGGTGGAGAGTTGGAGGGGTCAGAGGAGGAATGTGGGTGTTTTGGGAACACAGAGTGGGATGAAGATGGGGCCTTAGAGGACCGGGTTTGGGGGGGGGGGGGGTGGTGACAGAAGCTCAGGAGACCCGGGTTTGGAGTGGACTAATGATGCACGGGACCCAGCGGGGCAGAGAAAGATCTCGGCCTGCGGGAGGAAGCGACCAGCAATGCGATTGGTGAGAAAGTTGGCGGTAGTGAGGTCTGCAGTTTCAAATGCGCCTGTTATCAGTCTTTGTTCACATTACCACCCTGGGGATTGCCAATATACCCAAAAGAATTTATTTTTGAGATTATGTGAATGTTAGTACACTTGCCAACTGATAAGGGCAGGATAAAGTTGTCCTGCTTTGTCTTGTGCAATCAGACTGATTTGAAATGCAAGGAAGTGAACATAAAATCACTTGCAGTCATGGTTACTGTACAGCTGCACAGCTGTAGATTTAATATGGAGGTGAATGCTGAAGAGTCCTATATTTGTACATGTAATATGAAAACCCAACACAAACAATATCTTTTAAAATGAGACTAAGAAATTAGGCACAATTATTCTCTTGAGGTAGGAAGGATTCCATTGTGGTGGGAATGAAAAGGTTAATTCAACATAAATCCATTCACTGCACATTCTAATTTGAACAGTATGATCAACAGTACATTTTATTTCTTGCAATCACTTGAGATTGGAAAGTTAGCTGGAACTGGTTCATGACCCACACATAGAAACAAAGTTGACAATTCAACATGTCAAAAGAGATGACAGTATTATTGAACAAATGGAAGAAAGGCAGCAAAAATTCTCAAACCTCACTGGTTACTCACCTGATCACTCATTGCATCTTCAAACTTGTGATTGAAAAGACACTTGTACACTCGCCCCTCACCACCCTGAATCTATAAAGCCAATGAAAAGGCAGAATTATCAACATCAGTACCATGGTATAGAAAATAGCACTATGTGCAACTTAATGTTGAATACAACTCACAGGGCATTTCCAGAAAGAAACTGAAATTACTCAGCTTAGATTTGGATCCTCAGGTTTCATAATGCCAATTGCTTTTGAACTGTATGAGAATCAAATTACAAGGACATAGTCACACAGGTGATTTAAAACTAAATTCTTCCATGCTAGCCACCTAGATGAAACAGCCAACCTTTCAAATTGAATACCATTAGAGTGTGGTATTTCATCCACCCCATAAAAGGTTTTCTATCAAGAGACTCTATCCAGGGGATGGATCACTGAGATGCTGCTCAAATTAGGTGACCTCGACCAGTGAGCCAAAAACCTAGCTCCTTTTGCATTCCAGTGATTTTTTTGAAATTACAACCTACTTCTACAGTTCTATAGACCTGTGGTGGAGAATATATTGACTGGTTGGATCACAGCTTGGTATGGAAACACCAATGCCCTTGAATGACAAATTCTACAAAAAGAAGTGGATACAGCCCAGTCCATCATGGGTAAAGCACACCCCACCATTGAAAACATCTACATGGGAGCAGTGTCACAGGACAGCAGCATCCATCAGGAACCCCATCACTCAGGTCATGCTCTCTTCTTGATGCTGCCATCAGGAAGATGGTACACGAGCCTCAGAACTCACACCACCAGGTTCAGGAACAGTTATTACCCCTCAACCACCAGTCTCTTGATCCAGTGGTGATAACTTCATTTAGCTTCACTTGCCCCATCACTAAACTATTCCTACAACCTATGGACTTACTTTCAAGGACTTGTCATCTCATGGTCTCAATATTTAATGCTTATTTATTCTTTTTTTTGTACTTGCACACTAGTTGCTTGTCTGCCCTGTTGGTCTTTCATTATATCTATTATGGTTCTTGGATTTACTGAGTATGCCACCAAGAATCTCAGGGTTATAAATGGTGACATGTATGTACTATGAACTTTAACAGTGTCCAAATGATCAGGATTGAAATTCTTTTGATTTTTAAGTAATTAATGGTTTACTGTCATTCATGCTATGCAGTATCACCATGGATTGAGTGCTGCGGATATGACAACTGGTAAATAGTTATGAAGAAGCATTTGCTCATGTTCCAATCAGAAAACCTTGCCACAATTGCCAAAGAAAAATACTGACAGGTCATCACAAGACCAGCCATACCCATTTTCTAAACTTGTTGTGATAGAACAGTTAAGACTTCTTACACAATTGGTGCTTTGCTCCAAAATCAAGAAAATCATCAATACAGAAACCCAGCGATAAAACTACACGAGAAACTGAAGAACTCTGCCATCTCCCAACTACACAACAGTTACAGATTTGTGGATATACAGTGCCATTGTCCAAAGATCTCAATACTTCCATTTATTTTCAGCCCACTTCAATATCTTCAAATTGTAAACCCTTTTTCAGAATCCACTTACCTATCCTAAACCCATATGAAATCATTGAAGATTGAATCAATGCTCTGGCACATTTAAAAACAAAACAAGCTATTTAGATGATGACAAAGCCCATAATGGTGTATAATTACTCGAGGCAGCAAACAACTGAAATTATCTGCAATTCAGGAAAGTAAGCATGCATTTAAAACAATGTCAATAAGGGTGCTTAAAGGGAAGACACTTGTTTACAAAATTTTAGTTCTAAATTAAGATTGGGGTGACCTTTTCTTCTGCAATAGAGGTGAAATAGGATGAGCTGTTTACCATTCATCCTGTAAGATTAGTGTCACTCCAATGGGAAACTTAGAAGCAAAGTTCAATAATACACTGAGAAAAACTTAAAACAGGGTTGGAGCAGTAACAGTCATTCCTGACACATCTAGCAATGGGTCTGTAATGGACCAATGGTGATAATTGCAATAGTTAAACTCATCAATTTTAGAACATTCTCGTGATAAACTTGTGATTCAATTGAAAATGCTACCTCTAGCTGCAACCAGGAACTAGGTTGCACAGAGCTTTTCTCTGACACAGCAGCTAGTCTCTGCACAAATCCGCCAACAATGACATGTATTAGGAAGCTGAGAAGTACCACTTAAAGTTTCCCTATTTTCTCTCATCCTGAAAGATGCCACAGCTTCCAGTGGTCTTTTACACAGGCACTGCAAGAATATGAAAGAATGCATGCAGCCCTTAGAGCAACTATTAGTACCATTGCTCTCTCTCAATTCCATGATGCCACTCACTGGTCGTTAACTGGTCTTTTCCCCTGTTCCAACCCCTATTCTTGCAACTTTCATCTCACACTCTTCATTAAGGTTGTGTTTAAACCTGGCTACTGCTAGATAACGATTTATGTCATTACTTTTACAGTTGATTATTTTATATCAGCAAGTACAATCCCCATTTCCAGAAAAATTGGGATATTTTCCAAAATGCAATAAAAATAAAAATCTGTGATATGTTAATTCACGTGAACCTTTATTTAACTGACGAAAGTATAAAGAAAAGATTTTCAATAGTTTTACTGACCAACTTAATTGTATTTTGTAAACATACACCAATTTAGAATTTGATGGCTGCAACACACTCAACGAAAGTTGGGACAGAGGCATGTTTACCATTGTGTTACATCACCTTTCCTTTTAATAACACTTTTTAATCATTTTGGAACTGAGGATACTAATTCTAGTAGATTTGCAATTGGAAATTTTGTCCATTCTTGCTTGATATAAGACTACAGCTGCTCAACAGTCCGTGGTCTCCGTTGTCTGATTCTCCTCTTCATGATGTGCCATACATTTTCAATAAATAGGAGATAGATCTGGACTGGCAGCAGGCCAGTCAAGCACACGCACTCTGTGTCTACAAAGCCACGCTGTTGTAGCCCGTGCAGAATGTGGTCTGGCATTGTCCTGCTGAAATAAGCATGGACGTCCCGGGAAGAGACGTCGCCTTGATGGCAACATATGTCTCTCTAAAATCCGAATATATGCCTCAGAGTCAATGGTACCTTCACGTACATGCAACTCACCCATGCCGTGGGCACTGGTGCACCCCCATACCATCACAGATGTTGGCTTTTGCACCTTTCGCTCATAACAATCTGGATGGTCGTTTTCATCTTTGGCATCGAGAACTCGATGCCCGTTTTTTCCAAAAACTGGCTGAAATGTGGACTCATCTGACCACAGCACACGGTTCCACAGTCTTTCGGTCCATCTGAGATGAGCTCGGGCCCAGAGAACTCACCGGCGTTACTGCATAGAGTTGATGTATGGCTTCCTCCTTGCGTAATAGTTTCAAGTTGCATTTCTGGACGCAGCAACAGACGGTGCTGAGTGACAATGGTTTTCTGAAGTACTCCTGAGCCCAGGTGGCTATAATTGTCACAGCAGCATGATGGTTTCTTAGACAGTGCCGCCTGAGGGCTCGAAGATCACACACATTCAACAGTGGTTTCCAACCTTGCCCTTTACGCACTGAGATGTCTCTGAATTCTCTGAATCTTTTCACAATATTATGTACTGTAGATGTTGAAAGACCTAAATTCTCTGCAATTTTGTATTGAGAACTGTTCCTTTTGAACTGACTAACAATTCTCTCACAAATTTTGGCACAGAGGGGTGAGCCACGACCAATCCTTGTTTGCAAAGACTGAGCCTTTGATGGCCGCTACTTTTATACCCAGTCATGATACCTCACCTGCTACCAATTAGCCTGCTTAATGTGGAGTCTTCCAAACCGGTGTTACTTGAATATTCTGTGCACTTTTCAATCTTATTTTAACTCTGTCCCAATTTTTGTTGAGTGTGTTGCAGCCATCAAATTCTAAATTTTTGTATATTTTCAAAATACAATTAAGTAGGTCAGTAAAACTATTGAAAATCTTTTCTTTGTACTTTGTACTTTTGTCAGTTAAATAAATAAAGGTTCACATGAATTTGTTTTTATTGCATTTTGGAAAATATCCCAACTTTTCTGGAAATAGGGTTTGTATTAAAAAAAAACATTTGCTGAAAGTGAAAAAAAGATTTCATGCAAAAAGGACAACTAAACTTCCAGTGTCTGTGACATTTCATGAAATAAGTTCCTAAACTGTTTTACACAAACTATATGGTCTGAAAAGAAATAAAATTTCGAATTACTCAGGATCCACCAAATTTGAAGGTAGTTCATGGAGGGTGGAAGATAAATAGGAAAACTGAAAATAATGAACAAAAGACTTACAGAACAGGCATATATAAAAAATATCTTGTGTATTTGTTCAGGACATGCATTCCAGAATTTATCAAGGTAGATTACACTTCTAATAAGAACCATTGAATTAACTTATTACATGTTTATGCTCTTAATCGCTTCAGGTATTGTTCCAATACAGTATATAGAATATTCGTTGAATGGACATTCAATTGTTAGATAAGCTTTGAATTCCACTTGAGTAATAAATTCTTGTGCAATTAAAAAAATTAGAGCTCATAAGGACTTCAGAATCCCAGTTCTAGTCTTCCCACCAAACCATCCACATATTCATTCCATTAAACTGAATCTTGCAAGCAGATTAAAAACATGATTCAACATTTCTATTTCTGTGGACTATAGCACCAATATATTACAGAAAATAAAAACTTACATCTTCACAGAATCGTTCCCGATCATCTCTGCAGGAAAGATACAGGTGCCTGTCAAGGTGGAAGTCATCAGAGGAGAGTTCTGCGACACGGAGGATGGCCTTCTTACAGCTTTCAGAAATCAGCTTTTCATCATTAACCAAAGTCTTTTCCAAACAAGCTACCACCTCCCCCTGTGAATGTACATCCTGTTTTGGAAGAAACAAGTATTATTTAGAACCCTACAA
The DNA here is from genome assembly GCF_963921235.1 of Mobula hypostoma. Lineage (NCBI taxonomy): Eukaryota > Metazoa > Chordata > Chondrichthyes > Myliobatiformes > Myliobatidae > Mobula > Mobula hypostoma. The sequence goes on along the minus strand of NC_086110.1, from coordinate 14,222,603 downwards.
AAATGTAGCCAACAGATAAATGCTCCATATGTCTCTTGGACAGCCAAATTACCCCATCTAGCAAAACATTAGTCCACTGGCCACAACCCATATGGATCTTAATATCACTCACAACTGAATATTTTCCTCCCAATTACCCTTACAAATTTAATAGTAGGATCCGTTAGTCACGTGAGACCATGGATTTGCGCCTTAGAAGGTTTCCAGGGCGCAGGCCTGGGCAAGGTTGTATGGAAGACCGGCAGTTGCCCATGCTGCAAGTCTCCCCTCCGATGTTGTCGAAGGGAGGGGGAATAGGACTTATACTGCTTAGCATCAGTGTCGCAGAGCAATGTGTGGTTAAGTGCCTTGCTCAAGGACACAACACGCTGCCTCAGCTGAGGCATGAACTAGCGACTTTCAGATCACCAGACCGACGCTTTAACCACTTGGCCACGCGCCAACATGCAAATTTAATAGCCCCAGTTAATATTAGTCTGTAATTGCTATGATTTGACAAATTTACAAAATGAATATCCCAGAAAAAAATAGAACCAAATCATAAAAGGGCCAACACAATACCCAGTGCTTGGGAAAACAGACAAGACGGACAAACCGCTTAAACCATAGAGAAAGATGGTGGTCATGAAATTAAAATTTTGGGGCAAATGAACTAAGAAGCATTTGAAGCATTTCCTGCTTTTATTTTAATAATTTACTTAGAATTATAGTTTTTCTGAGTTCCACAAATAGTAAAGGTCTACAGACATTAAAGTTATTAGCTTAAACAAGACAGATGTTAAAAAGGGAAAAAATTGTCTTTTCATAAATTCAAATAATGTCAACTGAGACCTACTGATTGCAATTCTGAATTGATTTCAGAACTTTGATAATGTGTCCTCTGAAAGCCTACTATGCAGGAAATATCCACTGTTACTTTAGCTCAAGTTCAAGGCTTCTAAGCTTGAATAGCAGTGGGGAGTTATATCAGAACTAGGAGGGCACAAGTGAGTGCTACCTCACAGACAGAAAAATCAGTTTTGTAAATGGGCGGTAATCTAGAAAAGCATGAAGTAAAAGTAAGTGCAGAAGCCTTTGGAATAAGTGGCACTCTCAATCTGTACTCAAGAGTTGTAGAATGTTCTCAGGTTACAACACTTCAAAGTGGAACCTAGAATGTGATATTAATTATGTGATATTGGGACTGCCCAATGGAGAGTAGTAGAGTATAGAAATGTAACCATCCTTGCAGATTTAATAGTTGGAAAACTATCAATGTGTTGTTTCCCTGGGGCAAGGTAGGTTTGAACAGTGGCCAATCACAATACAGCACTGAGAGGAGAGGTGACTCACACAGGTTAGCGAGTGTGCATTATGAAACAGCGCTTCACATAAGTTTCAGCTTTTGAACAGCAGCCAGTCTGAGATCAGGATTCATTAGCAAGGCAAATGAAAATAAGGCAGGGGCAAGCAGAGCGGCCATTTGAGCCTTTGGCTTTTCAAGACTTCAGCGAGGAGAGGCTTGAGTGAGAGAAGGCAAAAAGCTGAAGGTAGATTTTTTTCAGCATATTCATTGTTTCCTTCTTTATAATTGCACAGTTAGAGCAGTAGGAATGCCAGCCAGGATAGTGTAATGCTCCTCTTACAGGATGTCGGAAGACAGAGAACCCTCCAGTGTTCATAACTACTTCACTTGCAAGAAATGCAACCAGTTGCAGCTTCCAGGACTCTGCATTAAGGATTTAGAACTGGATGAACTCCAGATCATTTGGGAGGTTGAGGGGGTGATAGACAGGACATGTATTGAGGTAGTTACGCCCAAAGTGCAGGACATAGGAAACTGGGTGACAGTCAGGAGGGTGAAAGGGGGTTAAACAGCCAGCGCAGAGCACTCCTGTGGCCATCTCCCTCAACAACAGGTATACCACTTTAGATACTGTTTAGGGGTGGAGGGTGGGGTAGAAATGATCTAGCAGAGGAAGGCCACAGCGATCAGGTCTCCGGCACTGGGTCTGGCACTGTGACTTAGAGGGAAAGAGGAAGAAGAGGCAAGCTGTAATGATAGAAGATTCGTTAGTGAGAGGAATGGAAAGGAGGTTCTGTAGACGAGAACGAGATTCCTGGATGGTAAATTGCTTCCTGGGTGCCAGAATCCAGTACATCTTGGATCAAGTCCTCAGTATTCTTAAGCAGGAGAGTGGGCAGCCAGAGGTTATAGCCTATATAGGTACCAATGACATAGGCAGGAAAAGGAATGAGGTTCTGCAAAGTGAGTTCAGGGAATTAAGTGCTAAGTTAAAGGACATGACCCCCAGGATTGTGATCTCAAGATTGCTACCCGTGCAACATGCTATTAAGGCCAGAAATAGACTTTTGGATCATTGAGCTCTCTTTCAGGGAAGGTGGGACCTGTACAAAAGAGACGGTTTGCATCTAAACTGGAGGGGGACTAATATCCTAGAGCAAAGGCTTGCTAGTACTGCACGGCGGGGGGCAGTGCAATAGAGTTGCAAGGGGCTAGGAACCAGAGTGCCAGAACAGATAGTGGAGTGGTTCAAATTCAAGAATCAAAGTAATGAGCATGGTGGGACTAATTTTCTCTGAGTTCCATATATTTCAATGCAAGAAATATTGTAGGAAAGGCAGACGAGTTCAGGACATGGAGCAACACACGGAATTATGATACTATAGCCAATAGTATGGGGTGGTTGGGTCCTGTCTAAATATCAGGAAATGCCAATAACGATTATATTGCTTCTACCACCCAAGACAACTCCACCTTCACGTATTACTTAGGTCCGCGTGCACCCTGTCTCGCTGCAGAAGCTCTGTCTATGGCGAGTGTTTGGCACCAGAAAAATAACCAGACCAATGGTGGTGGTGTCACTTAAAATCACTGAAGTCTTCGGCAGCAGGGAGATGGATTCCAAGCTATGGTGGAGGATTGTCTTTGTACAACAGCAGCAAAGGCTGGGTGACGTCTAGTGTATGATTCCCAATTGGGAACACCAATAGAGGTCAAATGCTCCAGTTAGATGAGCACTGTGGCAACAGAAGGCAACCGCAAGCCACTGTTGAAATTTCTGCCTAGTCATGGAAAGACACAAAATAAGGAAACCAGACAACAGCGTGAATGGGTTGATTCTAATCAACGGAACAACACCTCGCTCGGTAGGGGAGTCATGGGCTGCAGGTGACACCAGACCGTCATCCAGAGACTGTAAGCAATAGGGAAAGGCTAAGGGTAGCAACATGGAACATCCGTACACTTTACCAGAAAGGAAAATTGGACAACACATTAAATGAAATGAAAAGGTTGGAAGTTGATATCTGTCAGAAATTAGACAGTGGCAAATTCACTCAGAGTAGCTCTCTGATCATGTATTCTGGAGGTCAACAGCATATGTATGGAGTTGGAATTATCTTAAACAAACATCAAAAAGGCTTATGGGATATTGGACGATATCCAACCAGCTGCTTTTAGTTAAATTAAGGGGTAACCCTTTTAACATTAGCATAATCCAAGCCTATGCGCCAACAAATGGTGCAGGCGAAGAAGAGAGCAACAAGTTTTACGAAAATCTCGACAGTGCTTATGAGCAATATAAATCTCAGGATCTAAAACAAGTCATGGGAGATATTAACTCCAAAGTTGGACAGGAAAGGGTTGATAACATCATAGGACCTTTTGGATTGGGGAGAAAAATGAAAATGGAGAAAGGAAATGGAGAAAGGTTTACTGATTGGTGTGTCAGAAACAACCAAGTGATCACCAATACTTGGTTTAAAAACCATCCACGTAGATTGTGTACTTGGATTAGCACTGGTGATAGAACAAGGAATCAAATAGATTTCATTACCATCAATGAATGCTTTAGAAATAATATCACAAATTCTAAATCCTACCATTAAAAACAAAATTAAAGAAACTGAAACATGGAAAAAAGAGAAAGGAGTATATGTTGGGAGAACTTAAAAATGATAGCATTCTGAAGCAACAATTCAAAATAGCTATAGAAGAACACCTCAACAAAAACGAAACACCTATTTGGGACAGATTTAAATATGCAATCAGCAGAGGAGATAATCCCAGTACAAGAAATCCAACACACCAACAAGGGGTGGATTACCCAAGAAATTTTAGATCTGATGGAACAAAGAAGGTTAGTGAAGAATAATGAAGTGCAATACAGAGAGCTAGACAGACAGACCAGACAATTGTTCAACATTGCAAAGGAAGAATGGCTGAATCAAAAATGCAATGAAGTAGAAGGCCATATTAATAACAGCAAAGAAATGCACAAGAAAATTAAGGAAATTACTGAATTAAGAAAACCTCCTCTGCAGGATACATAAGATCAGCAGACAGATCCAGTATGTGAGAGGTGGATTCAGTATATAGAGCAGCTTTTTGAAGATAATAGAGGGGAACCCCCAGATATTAAACACCCTAATTCTGGCCCACCTATTACCAAAGAAGAAATAACTAGAGCAATGTAAAGCATGAAACATGGTAAAGCCACTGAACCTGATGAAAATTCAGTAGAAATGATACAAGCCCTAGAAGATCTGGGCATAGATATTCTTTTTGAACTGTTTAATGGCATATATGAGTCTGGTGTATTGCCTGACAATCTCTTGAAATCAGTATTTATAACTCTGTCAAAAATTCCTGGAACTATTGACTGCAAAAATTATAGAACAATTATAGACCCAGTCTTATGAGTCACATAATAAAGATTTTGTTGAGAATTGTTCTGAGTCGAATTAAAAATAAGTTAAGACCAGAAACTTCTAAACTGCAATATGGGTTTATTGAGGATAGAGGAACTAGGAACGCAATTTTCATACTACGAATGCTTTCAGAAAGTGCAATTGAATATCAAGATGATGTCTTTTTATGTTCTATTGATTTCACTAAAGCATTCGACAAAGTGCAACATGAAAAATTATTTCAAATTCTCGCTAAACTAAACGTAAGATTGAAGGGACCAATGCTTCAAAATTTATATTGGAATCAAATGGCGGCAATAAAAATTGATGGTAATATAAGCAGTTGGACTAAAATTCAAAGATGAGTTAGAAAGGGATGCGTTGCCTAACCGGAATTATTTAATATCTATAGCAAAATGATTCTCAGAGAAATAGAAGACCTAGATGGGATAAAAATTGGAGGTGTTAACATCAACAACGTAAGATATGCAGACGATACCACTCTAATAGCAAGTGCTGCAGAAGACCTACAAATTCTCCTAGACAAAGTACTACAAACAAGTGCAGATTTTGGTCTAACCATCGGGGGGGGGGGGGGAGGAGGAGGAGACTTCATTGCAGGAGGGGCAGGACTGGCAGCTCAATATTCCAGGGTTCCGTTGTTTTAGGCATGATAGAGTGGGAGAGATTAAAGGGGAAGGGGTAGTGTTATTGGTCAGGGAAAATGTCAAAGCAGTGTTCAGTCAGGACAGGCTGAAGAACTCATCTTTTGAGGTTTTATGGGTAGAACTGAGGAATAAGAAAGGGATGACCACATTAATAGGTCTATATTATACAAACATTTGTAGACTACCCAACAGTCAGTGGGATTTAGAGAACAAATTTGTAGAGATATTGCGGACCATTGCAAGAAGCATAAGGTTATGATAGAGGTGAGTTCAACTTTCCACATAGTGACTGGGACTCCCATACTGTAATAGAACTAGATGAGATAGACTGTGTTCAGGAAAGTTTCCTTAATCAGCACATGGAAGTCCCAATGAGAGAGTGTATAATACTTGACCTCCTATTAGGGAATGAGACAGGGTAGGTGACAGAAGCTTGTGTATGGGAAAACTTTGCATCTAGTGATCACAATGCCATTACTTTCAAGATATTTGTGGAAAAGAATAGGTCTGGTCCTTGGATTGAAATTTTAAATTGGAGAAAGGTAAATTTTTATAGTATCAGAAAGAATCTGGCAAGTGTGGATAGGGAAAGGCTGTTTTCTGGCGAAGGTGTGTTTGGTAAGTGGGAGGCCTTCAAAAGTGAAATTTTGAGAGTACAAATTTGCATGTGCCTGTCAGAATAAAAAGCAAATGTTTAGGGAACTTTGGTTTAAGAGATATTGAGGCCCTGGTTAAAGGGACAGAAAAGGAGGCACGTAGCAGGTATAGGCAGGTCTGAACACGAGGTACTTGAGGAGTATAAGAAATGCAAGAGAACAGTTAAGAAAGAAATCAGGAAGGCTGAAAGATGGCATGAGGTTGCTTTTATCAGAACAGGTGAAGGAGAATCTGAAGGGCTTCTACAGATACATTGCGAGCAAAAGGAGCAAGAGACAAAATTAGGCCACTGGAAGGTCAGAATGGTAATCTATGCATGGAGCCAAAAGTATGGGGGAGATCTTAAGTGGATTTTTTGCATCTCTATTTACTCAAGAGACAGATACAGAATCTACAGAAGTGAGGCAAAGCAGCACTGAGGTCATGGACCCTATACAGATTAGAGGAGGAGGTGTTTGCTGTCTTGAGAAAAATTAGGGCAGACAAATCCCTAGGTCCTGACCAAGTGTTCTCTTGGATGCTGAGCAAGACAAGTGCAGAAACTGCAGTGGCCCTTGTAGAGATATCTTAAACATCCTTAGCTATGGGGGTAAGGTGCTGGAGGATTGGAGGATAGCTAATGTTTTTCTGCTGTTCAAGAAAGGCTCTAAAATAAACCAGGAAAGTGGAGGCTGATGAGCCTATAGGTGGGGAAAGTTATTGGAAGGTATTCTAAGAGACCGAATAAATTGACAGGGATTGATTAGGGATAGCCAGCATGGCTTTGTGCATGATAGGTTGAATCTAACCAACCTTATAGTTTTTCGAGGAAGTTACCAGGAAAGTTGATAAAGGCAAGGTAGTGGGTGTTGTCTACACAGACTTCAGCAAGGCAACTCACAAAGTTCCGCACGGGAGGTTGGTCAAAGTTCAGTCGCCTGGCATTCCAAATTGAAGTTGTAAATTGGATTAAATATTGGCTTTGTGGGAGAAGCCAGAGAGTGGTAGTGGATGGTTGCCTCTGCGATAATCTGGTTAACTGGATCTGCAAATTTGTGGATGGCATCAAGACTGGGAGTGTAGTAGACAGCTAGGAAGATATCAAAGCTTGCTATGGGATCTGGACTAGCTGGAAAAGTGAGTTGAAAATAGCAGACAGAATTTAATGCAGGCAAGTGTGAGGTGTTGCACTTCAGGAAGACCAACCAAGGTAGGTCTTGCACAGTGAGCACTAGGGTACTGAGGAGTACAGGTCCATAACTCATTGCAAGTGGCGTCACAGACAGGGTCAAAAAGAAAGCTTTTGGCACACTGGGCTTCACAGACACTGAGTACAGGAGTTAGCAAGTTATGCTGAAGTTGTACAAGACATTAGTGAGGCCTAATTAGGAGTATTGCTTGCAGCTTTGGTCACCTACCTATAGGAAAAATATAATTAAGATTGATAAAGCACAGAGAAAATTTACAAGTATGTTGTCAGGCAGGGGACCCTGAGTTATATGGAAAGATTGAACAGGTTAGAACTTTATTCCTGGAACATAAATGATTAAGGGGAGAGTTGATAAAGGTATACACAATTATGAGGGGCAAAGAAAGGGTAAATACAAGCAGGCTTTTTCCACTGAGGTTGGATGAGACTACTAGAGATCATGGGTTAAGAGTAAAAGGTGAAATGTTTAAGGGGAACACAAAGGGAAACTTCTTCAATCAGAGGGTGGTGAGAGTGTGGAAGTAGTGGATGTGATTTCGATTTTGATTTCAAAGCTTAAGGGAAGTTTGGATAGGTACATGGGTGGGAGGGATAGAGAGGGCTATGGTCTGGATGCAGGTCAATGGGACTAGGCAGTATAATGAGTAGATGAGTCTAAGGGCCTGTTTTTGTGCTGTAGTTTTCAATGACTGTGATTATAATAGCATGAAGACACTGTAGTAAATCCTACAGGAGAAGGGCATGAGCCAGATATTGGTACCACCAACACTGGGAAAGTCTGAATAGAGATCTCAAAGTCAGACTGACGGCAAATAGGGACAAAATTCTCAAGAACTGCAAAGTGTGAATCCTGGACTACTCTCAATGCTACACGAGTAAAAGAAGAAATTGCAAATAATGGAGGATCTAAGAATGGCTCACTGTACAAACAAGAGAGAGCATTTGTGATTTGTGGGACATTGGGGCCAGTTCTGAGACAGGTGATAATTATAAAAACAGGTGGTTTATACCATGGCTCTGAGATTCACTGGTGTGATTTCAGACCTTCTAAACAAATTGGAAGTGGGCTGGGTATCACCACATGGAACGTAAAGATGCATAAAGGAATGACAAAGTTGAATAACAATGGAGGGAGGCCATCAGGAATAGTCATAGTCATACTTTATTAATCCTGGGGGAAATTAGTTTTCGTTACAGTTGCTCCATAAATAATAAATAGTAATAGAACCATAAATAGTTAAATAGTAATATGTAAATTATGCCAGTAAATTATGAAATAAGTCCAGGACCAGCCTATTGGCTCAGGATGTCTGACCCTCCAAGGGAGGAGTTGTAAAGTTTGATGGCCACAGGCAGGAATGACTTCCTATGACACTCAGTGCTGCATCTTGGTGGAATGAGTCTCTGGCTGAATGTACTCCTGTGCCCACCCAGTACATTATGTAGTGGATGGGAGACATTGACCAAGATGGCATGCAACTTAGACAGCATCCTCTTCTCAGACACCACTGTGAGAGTCCAGTTCCATCCCCACAACATCACTGGCCTTACGAATGAGTTTGTTGATTCTGTTGGTGTCTGCCACCCTCAGCCTGCTGCCCCAGCACACAACAGCAAACATGATAGCACTGGCCACCACAGACTCGTAGAACATCCTTGTAAATACAAATATTTACTGAGACAGGATTTAGAAAAGGATCATCAGCTTCTAAAGGGTATAAGTGCAAAAGGAAAGCAGTGAAATTATACTTTGCAAATCTCTGGTTAAGCAGCAGCTGAAGTACACAGTTCAGTTTTGATAACTACAAATTTGAATGAAAAGTTGCTGAGATTTACAAAAATGATTGCAAGGGTGAGGAAATTTAGGTAAAGGTTACGTGACGAATCTGAAGTTGTTCTCCAAAAGGAGGTTGTGCAAAGATGACAATTTATGACAAGGTAGATAAAGCAAAGCTATTCTCAAACTTTTTAAGAATACAGGATTAATGAAAGAACTTACGGCCCTACAGGAAAAGAGCATGGGAATGGGGTTGATTGAACTGCTCTGCAGAACTGCAGAAACTTGACTGCCTAAATGTCCTCCTGCTGAGCTACAAAGATAATGACTACTTTGGGTAGAAGTACATGTGCAGTGGGGGCAACAGTAGTAGCTAGGATGTCAAATTCAGCAGTAGGCCAAATCCATCCTCAGCATTGATTAGTTTGATATAAAGGGAAATTTGCACCTTGAGAATGTTTGCAAGTTTTAAATTGACAACACATTCAATAAGACCATAAGACATTGGAGCAGAATTAGGCTATTTGGCCCACAGAGTCTGCTCCACCATTCAATCACGGCTGATCCATTTTTGCCCTTCTCAGCCCCAGTCCCCACCCTTCTCCCAATAATCTTTGATGCCGTGGCCCATCAAGAACCTATCAATCTCCGCATTAAATACATCGAATGACCTAGCTGCCTACGGTAACAAATTCCACAAATTTTCCACCCTCTGGCTAAAGAAATTTCTCTGCTTCTGTTTTAAATGGGCACCCCCCATCCTGAGGCTGTGGGCTCTTGTCCTAAACTCTCCAACCATGGGAAATATCCTTTCCACATCTACTCTGTCTAGGCCAGTCTTGCCTATGCAAAATCTGGTCAGCATGAAACATACCTGCATACACCAACATCCTCAACTAACCAGTATATATAGAGGTTATTAATATAAATCTGGTGAAAATGGTGAAAAGCGATCAAAAAAATTAGAGCTCCCACTCTGCACCTGGAAATAGAAACTGATTACATTGAAGATCTATTTAGACCTGTAGCCATTATACTGTGTTGTGACACTTTATTCATCAACTATCTCGACAAAGATACAAGACATACATATGAAGTTATAAAAAGAACAATGTTACTTCTCTTACCCCTTCTCCTCTCCTGCCTATCACCCTCCTCTGGTGCCCTACCTCCTCCTCCATCTCCTATGGTCCACTTTCCTCTCTTTATCAGATTCCTTCTTCTTCAGCCCATTACCTTTTCCCATCTAACACCTCCCAGCTTCTCACTTCATTCCCCCTTCCTCCTCCACCCACCTGGCTTCACCTATCACCTTCCAGCTTGTTCTCTTTCCCCTCTCCCCACCACCTTTTCCTGGCTTCCTCTCCCTTCCCTTCCAGCCTTGAAGGGTTGCGACTCCAAATATCGACTCTCCTCTTTCTCTCTATAGATGCTGCCTGATGTACTGAGTTCCTCCAGCATTTTGTGTGTGTTACTCAGGACTTCCAGCATCTACAGAATCTCGTGTTTGTGAACAATATCGAATAATTAAATAGACTGCAATATTCTCCAACAATAAGCTTTGTACAAATGTATACAGAGATGCAATCAACATTCTAGGCAAGATCATACAGACAAAATACTAGAGGAACTCAGCCGGTCGGGCAGCATCTATGGAAATTAATAGTCGATGCTACAGGTATAAGAGGAAGTGTTTGAGTGGGCAAAGGAGGGCCTATGAAAAAAGGTGAAAGTTCGAGGACTTCCGGGTCATCAAGGGAATGGCGGCGTAAGGAAAAGGTCTCTCGACAAAAAAGGTAAACTGCCCCAAAATCGAATTTAGACAAATACTTAATATTGCATAACTATATTAATAAAAGGGGCAAGGATGATGTCTAAGAACAAGAATAAAAAGTCCGCTTCGAAGGCTGATAAACATAAAGAGATGCAGCAAGGCGAAGGGCCTAGCTCTCCCACTGCAAGCCAGGACGGAGGTAATGAGGGGGAATCGGTGACTCTGTCTTTGATTCTCGGAGAGATTCACGAGTTCCGACAAAATAACAGCAAACAGCTGGAAGATATTAAAGGAGAAATAGTAAAAACTAACTCGCGGATAGATGAAGCCGAAGCGAGGATTGTTGGAATTGAAGAGAAGCTACAAAATGCCGAGGAAGTGATAGCAGAAATGCTGAAGCTACAAGACCAACTCCAGTGGAAACTAATAGATCAAGAAGGCCGTTCGAGAAGGGAAAATGTGAGGATCTACGGAGTTCCCGAAGGAACCGAAGGTAAACCCGGATTGATGATTCCCTTCGTGGAGAAGCTGCTTAGAGAGAACCTTAATATACCGGCCGCAAAAGACCTACAGATAGAAAGGGCTCACCGCGCGTTGGCACCACAGCCTCCGGCAGGCACCCAGCCCAGATCGATTCTGATCAGATTTCTCAGTTACAGAACGAAGGAAGAGGTGCTTAAAAGAGCATGGCAAAAGAAGGGTTTCATGTGGAACAACTGTAAAATCAGTTTAGACCACGACTATGCACCGGGGATTCTTGCCAGACGGAAGGAATATACGGAAACACGGAGAGTCCTGAAGGAAAACAACATCAGATTCCAGACCCTGTACCCAGCTCGGCTGAGAGTCTTTTACAACGAAGGAACAAAAACTTACGCTACGGTGGAGGAGGCAACGTCGGACCTGGCGGACCAGGGACTACCTATTAAAGTTATCACCCAACCGGAGTCGCTACTGGAGAGGATTCGGCAGAAGTCGTGGCAGTTAGTGGGGCGAGGACGCTCCACTCGAACCAGAGTGTCAAACTACAAGGAAAAGCTGCAAATATTCAGACGCGAATGTACAGAGAATACAGATTAATTAAGAGAAATGACTGAAAAGAGGAAATCGGACTTAAAAGTAAAATGAAAACTGGTAACTGAAAATAATCTAGGCGGAATAACTTGAATGATAGCAATATGGTCGAGACATAAATAGGAGAAAATTCTCTATGATTATTCGAACTGCTGAGGGCCCTCTAACACAGGGTGAAGATAGAGGTTATCCCTCTGAACTGAGGCGGGTCGGTGCTCAGGCCTCACTGTGGGAAGTCGGGGAAAATTTTCAAATGTTATACGTTCAGAAATGTCTAGGGTGTGGGTATATGTCTTGGTTTACTGTTGAGAAGGGATTGCTTACTGTTTGGTTAGAAAAGGAGAGTGCTTTTTTTCTACTAGAGAAAAATGCAAACTGAATTGGTAAAAATAATTTCCTATAATGTTAATGGGGTTTTGAATCCAATTAAAAGAAATAAGATTATGTCTAAATTGAAAAAAGAGAGGGCACAAATAGCTTTCCTCCAGAAAACACATATGAGCCAATCTGAACATGGAAAATTAAAAAGAATGGGCTTTAAGCATGTATTTTATTCATCATATAAATTGAGTCACAAAAGAGGGGTAGCTACTTTAATATCAAGTACTCTTAATTATGAACATATTTCAGAGACTAGAGACAAAGAAGGACGGTTTGTAACAATCACAGGAAGAATAGAACGTACAGAAATAACATTGCTGAATGTTTATGCTCCTCCAGGTAGTGAATGGTCATTTTATAGACACATTTTTGACCTAATGGTCAGTTCTCGAGGGGTAGTAATTTGTGGAGGGGATTTTAATATTAGATTAAATCCTATATTAGATTCTTCAAGAATAGTTACTCAGAATAAACCTCTGACTCGGAAAGTGAATTCATTGATGGATGAGTTGGGAATTATAGATGTCTGGAGGGAATTACACCCTACTAGTAAAGATTATACATATTACTCTTTCCCTCATTCAGCCTATTCAAGGATTGACTATTTCTTTATCTTTAATACAGATAGACTCAGGATAAAAAACTGTAATATTGCAACAATTGATCTGTCGGATCATAGCCCAGTCTCTATGTCTCTAATCCTGGAAAGGAAAATGAGGAAAACACTATGGAGGCTAAACTCACATGTACTTAATAACCCAAAAGTAATGGAGAGATTAAGGGGAGAAATCAAAGAATATCTAGACCTTAATGACACGGGAGAAACATCACCAGTGATTTTATGGGATACATTGAAAGCTGTACTGAGAGGGAAAATTATTTCCATTACTACTCACATGAAAAAAATCAATGCACAAAAATTAGCAGACCTTCAAGGAAAATTAAAACAACTTCAAGCTGTAGATAGCAACAAAAGTAATTCAAATCGAAAACAGGAAATTAGGAAATTGCAAAGTGAAATTGATGATATTTATACGTTGGAAACTCAAAGAAATTTTCTTTACCTGAGACAAAAGAATTATGAAGTAGGAGGTAAATCAGCTAGATTATTAGCATATAAATTACGAAAACAACAAGCAGACAATACAATTCATAAAATAAAGAATCCAAAGACAAAGCTTGTGGAGAGTACAATAGGGAAAATTCAAGAGAGTTTTGAAACGTATTATCGAGAGCTGTACTCCCAACCCCAGGCCCCGAATGAGCCCTATATAGACAGTGTATTGAATTTTTTAGATCTACCTAAACTTACAGATTTACAAAATGAAAGTTTATTAGAACCAGTAACTGTCAAAGAACTGAACGTGGCCATCTCTAGGTTAAAAGCTGGAAAGTCCCCGGGTTCTGATGGGTTTACCTCAGAGTGGTACAAGTCCCTGAAGACACAGTTAGCCCCATTACTACTTAACACCTTTAATTGGATCTTGCAGAGAGGAGAAACTCCACCTTCCTGGAGAGAAGTGATTATTTCAGTTATTCCTAAAGAGGGTAAAGATAAACTAGAATGTGGCAATTATCGGCCAATTAGTGTTCTTAATTTAGATTACAAACTATTTACATCTATATTAGCGCGCAGATTGGAAAAGCTTTTACCTGGCCTAATCCATTTAGACCAGACTGGATTTTTTCAACAAAGACAAACACAGGACAACATAAGGAGAACTCTGCACATATTAGAACAGGTTAATAAGAACGAGACAGAGACAATGGTAGTAGGATTGGACGCTGAGAAAGCTTTTGATTCGGTTAGTTGGGCATTCCTATACAGAGTGTTAGGAAGATTCGGCTTTCAAGAAAGGTTTATTAAAGTAATTCAGACTCTGTATGACAGCCCAACAGCCCGAATTAAGATAAATGGGGACCTCTCTGACTCCTTCATTTTAGAGAGAGGCACTAGACAGGGATGCCCAATTTCTCCTCTCCTTTTTGCGCTATATATTGAACCACTTGCCCAACTAATAAGACAGAGCGAAATCGTAAAAGGTATCAAGGTGGCAGGGATTGAACAGAAAGTGGCGTTATTCGCAGATGATGTTTTGGTCTATCTGAGTGAACCAGAAAAATCATTTATAGGATTGTTTACACTGTTGGATGACTTTGGGAAAATATCAGGTTATAAAATAAATGTAAAGAAAACGCAGGTTATGTCCCTAAATTATACACCATCCAAAAAATTGCAGGATACATACGATCTTAAGTGGGAAGCTAAATCATTAAAATATTTAGGAATAACCCTGCCGAAGGATCTTTCAACACTGTCACAGGTAAATTATGGGCCATTAATCTCAGAGATAAAAGCAGATATGCATAGATGGAATCTTATCCCCTTTTTAAGTTTAAATTCAAGGATAAATACTATAAAAATGAATATTCTTCCTCGGTTATTATATCTTTTCCGTACTTTACCAGTGGAGGTGGATGATAATCAATTCAGGGAATGGGACAAATGGATTTCCCGCTTCATTTGGCAAGGAAGGAAACCTAGAATTCGATATAACACCTTACAGTTAGGGAAGGAAAGAGGAGGTATGGTTCTTCCTTGCCTGAGAAATTATTTTTATGCCTCACAGATAACCCCTCTGTTATATTGGTGTAATAGGGAATATAAGGCTAGATGGAAGGAAATAGAATTTGACAGTTTTCCTCTTCAGGCCTCAATAGCTGACAAAGGATTGATGGCCCAGTTGGAAAAATTTAATAATGCTTGGATAAATCTTACATTAAAAGTATGGCAGAAGGTGGTTAATTCATGTGGAATTAATAACATGCTAAAACTCTTTAGATGGTGTGCATATGATACCGAATTCCTTCCCAACAGAGGAGATAAAAGATTTGAGCTATGGATAAAGAAAGGTCTTATAACCTACCTCTCACTTATAGATAAAAGAGTATTACAAAGTTTCCAAATCCTGCAGGACAAACATGGCCTAGAACATAATGACTTTTTTAGGTACCTTCAAATACGAAACTATGTTAACCAGAGTTGTAGATATACAGACCTATCAACAGTAGAATTAGAATTTTTCAAGATTCTGAATTCGGCTTGCAGTTCAATACCTAGTAAATCAGTTTCTCGCCTATATAATGCACTCTCCCATGCTAAAAATGTAAATACACTGTATATTAAAGAGAAGTGGGTGAAAGAAGCGGGGTTGGTACTTTCAGAGGAGGCTTGGGGGAAAATCTGCAGCTTTCAATGGTCCTCGACTAATTCTTTGACTTGGAGAGAACATTGTTGGAAAAACATTATAAGATACTTCAAGACCCCATATCAGGAAAAATATAAAGATACAAATGTGATGTGTTGGAGAAGGTGCGGCTCCAAGGAGGCAAATCATTTTCATATTTTCTGGGATTGCCCTAAATTAAGTCTATTTTGGGAAGGTACTCATAGAACATTAGTTAAGGTACTTAGGTCCCAGATACCTCTGAACTTTGAGACGCTCTATTTGGGGCATGTATTGTTCCTTGAACAGAAGGAAGATATAAAGTTGCTGCAGGCCCTCTTAGCGGCAAGTAAGAAATCAATCACTAGAAAATGGCTAAATCCAATACCACCTACATTAGAAGATTGGTACGAAATTATCTTGGAAATATTTAAAATGGAAAAGTTGACCTACTCCCTGAGAACTCAAAAAGAAACATTTTATCAAATCTGGAATAAATGGATTGAATATATAACCCCAATGCGAGCAGACTTTAGATGACTCTCCTAATGATTTATATTGCTCTTCTCATCAACACAGTAATATTGCTAACGTAAGCACCCCTAGTCTAAATGTTTGTTGTTTTTTTTTGGAAAATAGAGAATTAACACAAGTAAAGGGAAAGATTTGGGAAAGGGATAAAAAAAAATGAAAAAATTAAGTAAATAAGTACATAGGGATTGGATAATTATGTCTGCGGGCAGGAACAAGCACGAACAAATTGGGATATAAACACCTACAATGGTTGGTATATAGGCTTGTATGCAACATTTTGGACCAGTGGAAATGGTCCAGAAGGGTTGTATGGAAACTATTATTACCATTTTTCTTAACAACTAATTTCATTACTTAGCCCAATAGGTTAGATTTACCACAGTACATAATTATCTATTTAAATGTTTATTTTGCTTTTATATCATCTCAATGTGTACTTAAGAATGTATAAATAATTGTAGTTTTATACATATAAAAAAATGGAAAAGGTTATATGTGTGAAAAAAGTACATGATAATTGTGAACTCCTTATCCAAATAAAAATAAAATTAAAAAAAAAAGAAAAAAGGTGAAAGTTCTCTAATATATCTCCATGCAAGGCATTTGGCAGCACTGCAGTTCTGTTTAAGGGTCTATTTGTTCAGTACCAAACATAAGTATTAAAGGAATACCCACGCACTCCAGCCTTGATGCTGTAGAGTAAGATTAGGCATTAGAGCAAGTAATTAAAACAATTTTCAGTTCATCAACTACTTTAATAGACTATAATGAGGTTTGTGCCAATTGTTGGTTGGGAGTAATTCCAAAGGTGCCTCAACAATTAATGAGGTTTCATAATGCAGCTAGTATTTCCCAATAGGAAACTACAAACTCTTTTTAACCGGGCATAATCAGGACAGTTATGCAGAAAAAAAGAACATATTTTGGAAAAAAATTAAATAAGCAATAGATAATTAAAGGAGAGGTCTCCAGCAACTCTAGGCACCGACCACAGGCTCTGTTGGCAATAGTGGAATATGCATGACAAGATGTATCACAAGTGTGAAGAACGCCTATTCACTCTGTTAAATGTACAACTAAATTGTGGCACAAGGTTCCAAAGAATATGTAGCACCTACATTAAATTCCAAATCTTTCTGACATTCCGATGAAAGATGTTTAGTGCCTATTATGATTAACAGAAAATAAAACTACTAAGATCTTGAACCACCCACCGGCCAGCAGTGCTCCATTACTTGGTATCACTGACAAATCACATTGTCCTTTCAGTTCCATAAACTTGGGAAACCATAATGAAAAGGGATGAACTTAACTTCTTTTGCTAATTTCTAGATTATTCATCTGCACTAACGAATTAAAAGCACAAAGTCCTAACACAGCACTAGCAATTCTGTTTTGAAGTGTTACATTGCATAATAGCAATATTGGCTGCAGTTCACCATATCTTGCAAAAAGTTCCATTCAATCAATGGAAAGTTTTTTAAAATAAAAGTTATCAACACATGCATACCTGGATACATTCATATTTCTAAATGTAAATATTTTGGAAACAAATGTAAGGGGAAGTGCACACCAGACAACATAATCATACTGTCTTTAATCTGGTACATTTGGTACATTTCAAAGTACCAAACCACCTCTCCCAACGCTCTTGCATGGCTCCTATGTGCAAATGCATCTGTGCAGCTAACTGAATTTTGGAAGCAGATCCCCGATCTATTCAGTTACAATGCATGAGGGTGAGGGATGAGGAAATATGGTTTGGGTGCCAACCTCCAAAAAAAACTTTTTTTGGCAAAATAATTACAGTATCATTCAAGGGCCAACATTTTCTGAAACACAAAGTTAGGTATAAATTGAGCACTATATCACAAAATTGCATGCAGTTTATGGTACAGAACAAGTTATTCAGACCAAGTGATTTGAGATGCCATTTTCTTTCCTCTACCCATACAATCTGAAGCCTTCCAGCAGACTACAGACCGGATAAACCAATCCAAGACTAATGACATATGCCTGGCATGCACCCATCTGGATTTAGAAAAAATATCCCTTGTTCCAAAGTTAGGCACATTAGAAATATGAAAACCCCAGACCTTTAAATAAATGCACAACTTTGAAAATAAATGTATTGCTACATATTAACAATATTAACTCCCTTGTTAACATTTTGCAAATGTCTCCCAAAGACTTCGAATACCTACCAGGAACAGCATCACTTGATAAAAGAGCAAGGGTAAAATAGGAGGCATTAGTCTGTGCTCAAGTTTTACGATACAAATTAAATATAAATGAGATTCTCAACCAATGCAAAGATGGAAGCTGATGCTGTGAAAAAAATCTGTCAAAAGAGGAAGTCCAATATTGCACACCGAAGCTATGTCACTACAAAGCGTAAATCTTTGGCTTGGAAATACTTCTACGCCATTGATTTCCATGATAGTAAAAAACAACAGCAAAGGAAAGTAGCTCATCTATACTATGGCATGCTAAAATAGATGCAATAACACTGCAATGGAACCAAGTCAGACATATATGATGGAACAGACAATCTTGCTGGAGGAACTCTGCAGGTCAAGCAGCATCGGGGAGGAAAGAAACTGTCAACACTTTGGGTCAAAACTGTCAACCCTATTTGACCTGTTGAGCTCCTTCAGCAGATTGTATGGTTGATCCAGATTACAGCATCTACAGTCAATTGCATCTTCAGTCAAATATAGCAGTATTTGTGCACACCAAAAAAAAAACCTGTTTCAAAGAAACTAAGTCCTTGGTATATGGATATGTGACAATTCCAAGTAATCCTTTGGGAAAGTTTTCCTGAGCAAGTACAAATGCTTACCAATATGGGCGTTATTTGTGGTTAAGTATTGACAAGTAGTTATTACCCAAATCAGGTACAATTTCAAGGCAGTATCATCATGCAGCCAAGAGAGAAGTAAATTTGCCGAATACTGATATGCTGAGGGATAAGAATGTGATAGCTTCAACTGACAAGTGCATTGATAACCCCTGAAAAATACCAATCTAATGTAGGTAAATGGGAAGAGTGAAGATAGGCAAAAGGTTAGAATGGAAGCAGTGGGCTGAAGGGCCTGTTTCTGGATGCCAGCACATCAGAATTTGAACTTAATGTGACAATGCTGTTTAGCTGGAAAACAAACTGGTAAAAGGATTAATTTAAAGCATCTGTTGAATATTCCTGCCTCTCAATTAACAAATTGAAATATTAGAGTTAAGGCAATAGATCATGTAGCTTGCTCTCAGATCACAATGATACCTGAATTGTAGGGAATAAGTATATATGACAACTGCATTTGATCCAACAGAATTATCTTCCAAATATCCAGATGGCAATTATAAAAGATGAAAGTCACTCCGTACCGAGAAGAAAATGGCTTTGCAACAGTTATCTAAAACAAAAAATTAGATAGAACAAGATTGGGACAGGCCGCAAGGCTTTGTACTGCACAGGACAAGCCTTAGAGACTTGCTTTGAGCTTTTTTTGAGAAGATGACAAAGCTGCTTGAACGAGGGTAAGGCAGTGGACTTTGTCTATATAGATTTTAGAAAGGTATTTGGAAAGGTACCCCATGGTAGGTTAAACATAGAAAACCAACATCACAATACAAGCCCTTCGGCCCACAAAGCTGTGCCGAACATGTCCTTCCCTTAGAAACTACCTAGGATTACCCATAGCCCTCTATTTTTCTGAGCTCCAAGTACCTGTCCAGGAGTCTCTTAAAAGACCCTATATCATATCCGCTTCCACCACCGTCACCGGCAACCCATTCCACACACTCACCACTCCCTGCGTAAAAAACGTACCCCTGGCATCTCCTCTGTACCTACTTCCAAGCACCTTAAAACTGTGCCCTCTCATGTTAGCCATTTCAACCTGGGAAAAAGCCTCTGACTATCCACACAATTAATGCCTCTCATCATCTTATACACCTCTATCAGTTCACCTCTCAACCTCTGTCGCTACAAGGTAAAAAGGCTGAGTTCACTCAACTGTTCTCACAAGGCATGCTCCCCAATCCAGGCAACATCCTTGTAAATTTCCTCTGCACCCTTTCTATGGTTTCCACATCCTTCCTATAGTGAGGCGACCAGAACTGAGCACAGTACTCCAAGTGGAGTCTGACCAGGATCCTATACAGCTGCAACATTGCCTCTCAGCTCCTATACTCAATCCCATGATTGATGAAGGCTAATGCACTGTATGCTTTCTTAACCACAGAGTCAATCTGCACAGCTGCTTTGAGTGTCTTATGGACTCAGACCCCAAGATCCCCCTGATCCTCCACACTGCCAAGGGTCTTACCATTAATACTATATTCTGTCTATTTGATCTATCAAAATGAACTACCTCACTGGGTTGAACTCCATCTGCCACTTCTCAGCCCAGTTTTGCATCCAATCAATGTCCCGCTGTAACCTCTAACAGCCCTCCACACTATCCACAACACCTCCAACCTTTGTGTCATCAGCAAATTTACTAACCCATCCCTCCACTTCCTCATCCAGTCATTTATAAATATCACAAAGAGTAGGGATCCCAGAACAGATCCCTGAGGTCATCAACCTCCATGCAGAACATGACCCGTCTACAACCACTCTTTGCCTTCGGTGGGCAAGGCAGTTCTGGATCCACAAAGCAATGTCCTCTTGGATCCCCTGCCTCCTTACTTTCTAAATAAGCCTTGCATGGGGTACCTCATCAAATGCCTTGCTGAAATCCATATACACTATATCTACTGCTCCACCTTCATCAATGAGTTTTGTCACATCCTCAAAAAATGCAATCAGGCTCATTATGCACAAACTGCCTTTCACAAAGCCATGCTGATTATTTGTAATCATATTATGCCTCTCCAAATGTTCACAAATCTTGCCTCTCAGGATCTTCTCCATCAACTTACCAACCACTGAAGTAAGACTCAGAGGTCTATAATTTCCTGGGCTATCTCTACTCCCTTTCCTGAATAAGAGAACAACATCTGCAACCCTCCGATCCTCCAGAACCTCTCCCGTCCCCATTGATGATGCAAAGATCATCGCCAGAGGCTCAGCAATCTTCTCCCTTCTCTCCCACAGTAGCCTGGGGTACATCTCGTCCAGTCCCAGTGACTTATCCAAGGTTGATTCAAAAGATAATGTTCCATGGGAGTCAGGATGAATTGCAAGTTCAGATTCAGAACTGGTTTGCCCACAGAAGACAGAGTAGAAATGGAAGGCGGTCAAGACTGGCTCTATGTAAGAATCAACGCTGGATCCTCTGATGCTTGTGATATATATCAACAATTTGGATGAAAATGTAGATAGGTGGATTAGCAAATTTGTGGGTGACACCAAATTTGTGACAGTGTATAGGGCTATCAAAGAGAAGTAGGACATACATCAGTAACAAATGTGGCTGAGAAGTTGCAGATGGACTTTAATCCAGCTAAGTGTAAGGTATTGCATTTTGGGAGTTTGCACTGGCTACACCAGTGGATAAGGTATGCACTTATGTAAAACTTAAGTCAAACTGCACTTGGAGTACTGCATGCAGTTCTGGTCACTCCATTTCAAGGAGGATGTATAGTCTGTGAGGGTGCAGAAGAGGTTTATCAGGATGTTGCCTGGATTAGAGAGTATGAGCTATAAGATCAGACAAACTTGGGCTGTTCTCCTTAGAGCATTGAAGGTTGAGGGGAGACCTCAGAAGTTTTTAAAAATTAAATGAGACACAGACATTAGAATCTCTTCTCCGAGGTAGAAATGTGAAACATCAGAGGACATGCTATTAAGGTTAGTGTGGGAAGGGGGTGTTTGTGAATTAAATGGCGAAGTGAGGGATGATCCCCCCCCCCGAGAGTATGGTAGGTGCTTTGAATGAGCTACAAGAAGTAGGCAGTTTAGAGGAGTTAGAGATTTTTAGGTGTACACACAGAGCTGAAGGGATTGGAGGGATATCGTCAATACACAGGAAGGAGACATTCAGTATAATTTGGCATCAAGATCAGCATATCATCATAGGCCAAATGGCCTGTCCAACATTGTACTATTCTACACCAAGTTTAACCAAGACCTATCATGAGCTACACAAGTAACTGAAGTAGTATGGAAATCAACTCAGATTTTGGTGGATTTCTTTCACCATTTTATGAACCTTAAAGGAAACTTGACTGAAATCAGTATCGAAGGAGACAATGTCCTGGTTAAGGGGATTCAAATATTGTAGGCTACTTTCTTCTGATATTCCAATGGAGGCAACAAACATAAAGAATGGATTGTGAAGAAAGGAAGTAATTTGCACAAGGTGGCAAAGTTGCTCTTAACTAGATTTAAGGCAAGTAAGCTCTGAAGTCCATGGAGTGATGATGCAATTATGCCTGCCAAGGCAATAGTGAATGACTTTGTTGAATGTGAGAATATACATGTGAGAATATATATGTGAGAATGAAGGAATCAATGTTGATGAAGAAGTGCACAAGATGTTGGCTCGCAACTGTGAAGGCAAATGAAAGTAAAACAAGTTTTCTGCAAATTAGCATGGTTGTCTAGAAGTATACCTCGCATTCTGAGTGGCAGAAGCACTAGTAAGAGGAACTTCAGCATAGCTGGAAGGATAATGGACCAGCAGCGTGGGCACAACAAATATAATTGAAGCTACAAATGAAAATCTCTCTGCCAGACAATTGTTAAGCTGAGGAATGCACACAAGCTTTGATTTATGTTTTTCAAAGGCATTTCTTCTAGTTAACTAGAATGTATAGGGTTTGCAGATATTTGTAAATAGAGTTTACAAATTAGAGCAATATCATTTATTCAGACATGCTCTTCTCCATTATGCTGCCCCAGTCATACAGCAAGGAAACAGGCCCTTAGAGCTAACTGGCCCATACTGATCGAGATGCACAACTGTGATTCCCATTGGGTTCATATTCTTAACAAACTTGTTGAATTGTCTTTTAAAAATTCTTGTACAGGTCGACATTCACTAATCCAACTACAGGTGTCCCCCGCTTTATGAAATCTCACTGTTACGAAAGACCTACATTAGTTACCTGCTTTTGCTAACAGAAGGTGTTTTCACTGTTACGAGAAAAGGCAGCGCACGGAAAAAGCAGCGCGCGATAAAAATCAGCACGCGCCCCAAGCAGCCGCTCCTCCACCGGATTCGGAGCTGCATTCCAGCCAGCACTGCTTAAACATGTGCCTGTGAGCAGCCGTTAGCAAGATGAATTCTAAGGTATCAGAAAAGCCTAAAAGAGCTCGTAAGGATGTTACATTTAGCGTAAAACTAGACATAATTAAGCGTTTCGATCGTGGTGAACGAAGTAAGGACAAAGTGAGTTTGGCTTGTGGAAGTTGACAAAGGTGATGTTGAAGAGGTTTTGGAATCCCATCACCAAGAACTGATAGATGAAGAGCTGATGCAATTGGAAGAGGAAAGGATAACAAACGAAACCAAATGCAGTAGCGAACAGACCGAAAGTGAAGTCGTCCAGGAACTGAACGTGAAGCAAATGCGTGAGATTTTCACTGCAATTATTGCAGAAAAGTACAACTTTAATTTTGAAAGGGTACGTCGGTTTAGGGCATATTTGCAGGATGGTTTGAGTGCTTACAAAGAACTGTATGATAGAAAAATGCACGAGGCTAACAGTCAAGCATACTGTCGTTTTTCAAGCCTTCCACAGCAGCCACAGCAGACGATGAACCTCGACCTTCGACATCGCGACAAGCAGACACAGAAGATGACCTGCCTGCCCTGATGGAAACAGACGACACCTCAGTGTCCCACCACCCTAACCCCCGGGCCGTGGACAGATACCGATCCGTGGAGAATGCAGCGGTAGCCGGGACGCACACAGCACATCTTTAAGAAAAAAAGCCGAAATAAACAAGCTAATTAATTAGGTGCTGCCCGGCACGTAACTGTCGGCCCAGATCAGAGGTGACGTAATCAGCAATCGCCTCTGATCTGGGCCGACATTTACGTGCTGGGCGGCACCTAATTAATTAGCTAGTTTATTTCAGCTTTTTTCTTAAAGATGTGCTGGGTGTGTCCCGGCCACCGCTGTACCGCTGCATGCTTCGCGGATCGGTATTGGCTCACTGCCCGGAGGGTGGGGACCACTGCACCACCCCAACCTCCGACGACTCAGCCTAACACAACATCATCAGTGTGCTCGGCACTGTCCTCCTAATTCCGGTAAGTGATACTACACTGTACATACATTATTTCTACTTTACATAGACTATGTATTTTTATGCGTTATTTGGTATGATTTGGCAGCTTCATAGCTTAAAGGTTATTGGAGAGTGTGTTTTTGCCAAAAGCGCCTTTTGTGAGATTTTCGCTATGGAGAACAGTGCAGGCAATGATTGAAGAGAAGTATTTCTGCTTTATATAGGCTGTGTATTTATCATATCATTCCTGCTTTTACTATATGTTACTGTTATTTTAGGTTTTACAAACATTTGTATGTGTTATTTGGCATGATTTGGTAGGTTATTTTTGGGTCTGCGAACGCTCACAAATTTTTCCCATATAAATAAATGGTAATTATTTCCTCGCTTTACGACATTCCGGCTTACGAACCGTTTCACAAGAATGCTCTATCTTCAGATGGCGGGGGAAACCTGTACCTGTAATCCAGTTCCTTCGATAATCCGCACTGATTTCAAATTTTCTGTGCAACTGTAATTTCAAATTTTCTGGGCCACCATACCAATCTGCTGCGCATTGTTTTGGTTGCATTAGATCTGTTCACGTGTTGGCGCGCTCTTGTAAGCACAGACAGGCAATTCCTGCTTGCTTCCCTGCATTTATTAATATCATTTGCGTGAGGCGCAACCACCCGGTACCCGCCTGTGGCAGGGAGCTGGCACATGCTGGGTCGGTCCGCCTTCTCGCCCACCTTCCAGCAATTGCGCACTGCCCTCCGGCGTCGCCCGGCTGGTGCTCCGTTCTCTTCTGCCTACGACCTCAGATCAGATGTGGTGACAAGCTGAATTTAAACATATTACTAAGTGGAGAAAAAGAAACTAACGAGGATTCCCTCAATAATTGCGAGTGCAATGTAGTCTTTGGGGTAACTGCAAGTCTGTGTCTTTGTTTCTGCTTAGCTCACGCCTGAGTGCTGGTAGCGGGTGCACTTTATTTTTTGCCGGTGGAGGGGGAGGGGGGAGGGAGATTGTTGCTCACTGCCACTTACGCGCAGGACGGTGGGGAGCGGCGGGGGGGAACTTTGGGGTTCTAACATTTAATTGTCATTCATTCTTTGGGGCACTCCTCTGTTTTTGTAGATGGTTGCGAAGAAAAAGTTTTTCAGGATGCATATTGTATACATTTCTCTGACATTAAATGAACCTTTGAATCCTTTGATATTTTAAAGGTACGATGAGGCAGTTAGCTATTGCTTAATGTGATCCTTCTGTAATTCGCCATTTTCACTAATCCGGCACTCCTCAGGTCCCAATGGTGCCGGATTATAGAAGGTCAACCTGTATCTACTTCAACTAATTTCTATGTAGCTCATTCTATATACAATCTACTCTCCGTTTAGAAAAAGTCATCCCCCTCTAGTTCCTATTAGATTTTTTTCCCCCTTTCTTGTCCAAGGAGGGAAAAGACCAAATGCATTCACTCAATATATGCCCCTCAGTTTATATATCTCCATAATATCACACTTCAGTCTCCTCTGCGCCAAGGAAAGTTGTTTTGGCCTATCCAATCTCTTCCTATAAACTCAGTTCCAAGCTCAGATAACATCCTTGTAAATTTGCAGCTTAATAACATCTTTCCTTTGGCAGGATGACCTAATCTTAACAATACTCTGTAAGGAGATAGGGTTTGGCACCAAATCCATTCAGTCAATGCACAGATGTGAAACCATCACTGCTTTGAGCAAATCAAGTCTAACTACTCAGGCACTGAGAGAGGGGCAAAAGATGCTGAAAGGGGCAAGAGATGCAACAACTCGGGTGGTCTTTGGGACTGAAAACATACAGTGGCATGGAAAAGTCTGGGCACCCCTGGTCAAAATTTCTGTTACTGTGACTAGTTAAGTGAATAGAAGATGAACTGATCTCCAAAAGTCAAAGTTAAAGATGAAACATTCTTTTCAACATTTTAAGCAAAATTAGTGTATTATTTTTGTTTTGTACCATTTTAGAATGAAAAAAAGGAAAAGAGCACCATGCAAAAGTTTGGGCACCCCAAGAGATTTGAGCTCTCAGATAACTTTTACCAAGGCCTCAGACCTTAATTAGCTTGTTAGGGCTATGGCTTGTTCACAATCATCATTAGGAAAGGCCAGGTTATGGAAACTTCAAAGTTTTATAAATACCCTGACTCCTCAAACCTTGTCTCAACAATCAGCAGCCATGGGCTCCTCTAAGCAGCTGCCTAGCACTCTGAAAATTAAAATAAATGATGCCCACAAAGCAGGAGAAGGCTCTAAGAAGATAGCAAACCATCTTCAGGTAGCTGTTTCCTCAGTTCGTAATGTAAGTAAGAAATGGCAGTTAACAGGAACGGTGGAGGTTGTTGAGGTCTGGAAGACCAAGAAAACTTTTCGAGAGAACTGCTCATAGGATTGCTAGAAAGGCAAATCAAAACCCCCATTTAACTGCAAAAGACCTTCAGGAAGATTTAGCAGACTGTAAAGTGGTGGTGCACTGTTCTACTGTGCAGCGACACCTGCATAAATATGACCTTCATGGAAGAGTCATCAGAAGAAAACCTTCCTGCGTCACCACCACAAAATTCAACGTCAGAAGTTTGCAAAGGAACATCTAAACAAGCCTGATGCATTTTGGAAACAAGTCCTGTGGACTGATGAAGTTAAAATAGAACTTTTTGGCCGCAATGAGCAAAGGTCTGTTTGGAGAAAAAAGGGTGCAGAATTTCATGAAAAGAACCCCTCTCCAACTGTTAAGCATGGAGGTGGATCGATCATGCTTTGGGCTTGTGTTGCAGCCAATGGTACAGGCAACATTTCACTGGCAGGGGGAAGAATGAATTCAATTAAATACCAACAAATTCTGGAAGCAAACATCACACTGTCCGTAAAAAAGCTGAAGATGAAAAGAGGATAGCTTCTGCAACAGGATAATGATCCTAAACACAACTGAAAATCCACAATGGACTACCTCAAGAGGTGCAAGCTGAAGGTTTTGCCATGGCCCTCACAGTCCCCTGACCTAAACATCATCGAAAATCTGTAGATATACCTCAAAAGAGCAGTGCATGCAAGATGGCCCAAGAATCTCACAGAACTGGAAGCCTTTTGCAAGGAAGAATGGGCAAAAATCCCCCAAACAAGAACTGCAAGACTCCAAGCTGGCCACAAAAAGCGTTTACAAGCTGTGATACTTGCCAAAGGAGGTGTTACTAAGTACAGACCATGCAGGGTGCCCAAACTTTTGCTTCGGGCCATTTTCCTTTTTTGTTATTTTGAAACTGTAAAAGGTGGAAATAAAAAAGTAATCTTGCTGAAAATATTAAAGAAATGTGTCATCTTTAACTTTAAGCCTTTTGGAAATCAGGTCATCTTTTACTCGCTTAGCTATTCACAGTAACAGAAATTTTGACCGGGGTGCCCAAACTTTTGCATGCCACTGTACTTCTGCAGCATATCCTCCACTTTCCTTCTCCATGTGCATCTCAGGTCACAAAAAAATACATATAAATTTTCACTCATTCTGCAAGAACACTCAGCTTCATCATCGGACCAGTTCCTGAGGATTGGAGGGTGGCTAATGTAACCCCACTTTTTAAAAAAGGAGGGAGAGAGAAAACAGGGAATTATAGACCGGTTAGTCTAACATTGGTGGTGGAGAAACTGGTAGAGTCAGTTATCAAGGATGTGATAACAGCACACTTGGAAAGCGGTGAAATCATCGGACAACGTCAGCGTGGATTTGTGAAAGGAAAATCATGTCTGGCGAATCTCATAGAATTTTTTGAGGATGTAACTAGTAGAGTGGATAGGGGAGAACCAGTGGATGTGGTATATTTGGATTTTCAAAAGACTTTTGACAAGGTCCCACACAGGAGATTAGTGTGCAAACTTAAAGCACACGGTATTGGGGGTAAGGTATTGGTGTGGGTGGAGAATTGGTTGGCAGAGAGGAAGCAAAGAGTGGGAATAAACAGGATCTTTTCAGAATGGCAGGCAGTGGGGTACCGCAAGGCTCAGTGCTGGGACCCCAGATGTTTACAATATACATTAATGACTTGGATGAGGGAATTAAATGCAGCATCTCTAAGTTTGCGGATGACACGAAGCTGGGCGGCAGTGTCAGCTGTGAGGAGGATGCTAAGAGGATGCAGGTTGACTTGGACAGGTTAGGTGAGTGGGCAAATTCATGGCAGATGCAAGTTAATGTGGATAAATGTGAAGTTATCCACTTTGGTGGCAAAAACAGGAAAACAGATCATTATCTGAATGGTGACCGATTAGGAAAAGGGGAGGTGTAGTAAGACCTGGGTGTCATTATACACCAGTCATTGAAAGTGGGCATGCAGGTACAGCAGGCGGTGAAAAAGGCAAATGGTATGCTGGCATTTATAGCAAGAGGATTCGAGTACAGGAGCAGGGAGGTACTACTGCAGTTGTACAAGGCCTTGGTGAGACCACACCTGGAGTATTGTGTGCAGTTTTGGTCCCCTAATCTGAGGAAAGACATCCTTGCCATAGAGGGAGTACAAAGATGGTGACCAGATTGATTCCTGGGATGGCAGGACTTTCATATGATGAAAGACTGGATGAACTAGGCTTATACTCGTTGGAATTTAGAAGATTGAGGGGGGGATCTGATTGAAACGTATAAAATCCTAAAGGGATTGGACAGGCTAGATGCAGGAAGATTGTTCCCGACGTTGGGGAAGTCCAGAACAAGGGGTCACAGTTTGAGGATAAAGGGGAAGCCTTTTAGGACCGAGATTAGGAAAAACTTCTTCACACAGAGAGTGGTGAATCTGTGGAATTCTCTGCCACAGGAAACAGTTGAGGCCAGTTCATTGGCTATATTTAAGAGGGAGTTAGATATGGCCCTTGTGGCTAAAGGGATCAGGGGGTATGGAGGGAAGGCTGGTACAAGGTTCTGAGTTGGATGATCAGCCATGATCATACTGAATGGCAGTGCAGGCTCGAAGGGCCAAATGGCCTACTCCTGCACCTATTTTCTATGTTTCTATGAACACCAGAAGATTGGTCTTACAGAAATGGTAAAAGGTTTATGCCTCACTCCTTGTACTTTACTAATAAAATGTTTCTTTGCTTTGTGATACAACGTGGAGTGGGCCCACTGCCCCACTGCCCCAGCAACCCCTGACAAACTCTATTAACCCTAACCTAATCACAGGACAACTTACAATGACCAATTAACCAACCTGATACACCTTTGGACTGAGAAGAAACTGAGGCACCTGATGAAAGCCCATGTATCCCATGGGGAGGTCTTACAGAACGGCGCCAGACTTGAACTCTGAACTCTAGAACGTCCTGAGCTGTAACAGTGTCACGCTAACCGTTACGCTACTGTGGCACCCAAGAGTAGAAACACAGCTGAAAACTGATGACAAGGACCCATTTGAAACAAAAATAAGTACTGCCACTGGAGCGTGGAGAAATATTGACTGTTTTGCTACAGAACATTTGGAGCATGGCACTTCTTCCCTGAAGACTGTTTCGACATTAACAAGATCAATACCATACAAATTACTCCAGAAGTAATCTCTCAAAAGTCCTAACTGAAGAAAAATCTCTCAACATTTTTTATTCAATTCTTCTACCAATAAACAATAAAATTCTAGAGCAACACGCAAAGGAAGTGAAGGAACTCAACAGGTCAGACAGCATCTATGAAGGGAACTGGACAGTCAACATTTGGTATCAAGACCCTTCAAATGGACTGGAAAGAAAGAGCTGATCCTGTCCTGATCAGGGGTTTTGATGCACAACATCAACTACTGACCAGTGCCCTCCATAAATGCTGCTTGACATGCTGAGTTGCTCCTGCTCTTTTGCATGTTGCTCTAGATTTCTAGCATCTGCAGTCTCATGTCTCCAACGATAAAGTTATGTCCACTTACCTAAATTCTTGCCTTCTTTAAAAGATGCAGGAAGGCATTCAAACCTCTCTGCATATTAAAATCTGCAATCCTTCACCACGTGCTTAATTTATCCCTGTTGGGAAAATGTGTATTTTTTTCTGCCAATAATACTTGATTTCCCAAATGTGTCTTCACTTATTGAACCTACCTCTGTTCTTTTGTAGCCTTATATTTGGTTCACAACTTACTTTCCCACCAATTTCTGTGTTAATAACAGATTTAGCAGCTGTACTTTAGTGTCAACAGACAAGTCATTTATATAAATCGTTAAAAAAAACCTGATTGATTTTGACGAGTTGTAGCTGCAGTGCTGGGATAAAGGATGTTTATTAATCCATTTTAAGTTTTTTCCTGACTTCAATAATAA
Organism: Mobula hypostoma; assembly: GCF_963921235.1. Lineage (NCBI taxonomy): Eukaryota > Metazoa > Chordata > Chondrichthyes > Myliobatiformes > Myliobatidae > Mobula > Mobula hypostoma. The sequence continues at coordinate 14,192,143 of NC_086110.1, read as the reverse complement.
GGTCCAGAAATGAGCAAAAGATTACCAGATATCCAAAAGCTGGAAGTCCAATCTAAAAGAGAAAATTGTGTGCATACGCGCCTTCACAAATAAGTAGTGGTGGGCACAAAGTGGGCCACAGTTAAAACTACTCAAGCTTTCATATCTAGCATTAACCTAAGAATATTCCATTCTAGGTCACAAAAACTTCAAAGGTACAAAAACATAACTGCAATTACAAAACAGCACACATCAAAGTTGCTGGTGAACGCAGCAGGCCAGGCAGCATCTCTAGGAAGAAGTGCAGTCGACGTTTCAGGCCGAGACCTTTCGTCAGGACTAACTGAAGGAAGAGTGAGTAAGAGATTTGAAAGTTGGAGGGGGAGGAGGAGATCCAAAATGATAGGAGAAGACAGGAGGGGGAGGGATGGAGCCAAGAGCTGGACAGGTGATAGGCAAAAGGGATACGAGAGGATCATGGGACAGGAGGTCCGGGAAGAAAGACAAGGAGGTGGGGGGGTGGGGAACCCAGAGGATGGGCAAGGGGTATATTCGGAGGGACAGGGGGAGAAAAAGGAGAGTGAGAAAAAGAACGTGTGTATAAAAATAAGTAACAGATGGGGTATGGGGGGAGGTGGGGCATTAGCGGAAGTTAGAGAAGTCGATGTTCGTGCCATCAGGTTGGAGGCTACCCAGACGGAATATAAGGTGTTGTTCCTCCAACCTGAGTGTGGCTTCATCTTTACAGTAGAGGAGGCCGTGGATAGACATGTCAGAATGGGAATGGGATGTGGAATTAAGATGTGTGGCCACTGGGAGATCCTGCTTTCTCTGGCAGACAGAGCGTAGGTATTCAGCAAAATGATCTCCCAGTCTGCGTCAGGTCTCGCCAATATATAGGCGGCCACATCGGGAGCACTGGACACAGTATATCACCCCGGCCGACTTAATTCCACATCCCATTCCCATTCTGACATGTCTATCCGCGGCCTCCCCCTCCCACTTTCAAATCTCTTACTAGCTCTTCCTTCAGTTAGTCCTGACGAAGGGTCTCGGCCTGAAACGTCGACTGTACCTCTTCCTAGAGATGCTGCCTGGCCTGCTGCGTTCACCAGCAACTTTTATGTGTGTAGACCAGATTTGAAGTAGTTAATCTAATGGGTGTGACCTCCTCTTGAAATTTCAAGCTATATGAATCTGAACAGCAAGTTTATGTATCTTTGAATAAGTTACTATTTGCTTCCAGTGGTACCTTGTTAAATGTATAAAACATGTCTGCATCAGTGTCATCTTGTACTTCCATACAATGTTACATTAGGCTGTTACATATCTATTGTCAGAGAAGTACTTGCATAAATAGGTAAACCACCTTCATACAAGCAAGGACAGAAAACAGGACAAAGTGAGTATACTTATTTATTCAGTAAGTTCTGGGTCAAGGTATTTGGTGAGTACAATTCTATCTCTTCTGGCTTCAGTCTTGTTGCCGTCTGTTCTGAAATTGTTAGGTTGCGTGGGGAGTTGTGTTCAAGAAAACAATGAAATGCCGCGCTGCTGCCATTATCTGTTCTGGCACATCATGACAGTGTTTTTAGAAAACTCTGGTTACCTCGTCCACACTGCTCTGCACAACCGACGTTTTCAAATTTACACACTCTGGAGGGCGGTTTAGAAAAGCTCCATTCTCGGGGGAGGAAAACACCATTTCAGTGTGGACGGAGGGTCAAAATGAAGAGAAAAGGCTTTGGTTACGGATTTATCCGATCTAGTGTGGACGTAGCCTGAAATTCAGAAGTACCTACAAGATCTAGTGCATGAATCATAAAGCTAGTAGGCAGATCCAACAATAGCTCAAAAAAGCATTGGCCTTTATGCAAGAGTTCAGGTTTAAGAATAGAAATGTTTTGTTACAATTGTACAATAGGATTGCAGAGGCCACACCTGGAATACTGTGCATAGTTTTGGTCCCCTTACCTAAAAAAAGGTATTGTAGCATTAGAAGCAGCCCAAAGAAAAATTACCAGACCAATTCTTGGGATAAGACGATTGTCTTGATCAAGAGAGACTGGACAGTTTAGGCCTGTACTGCGTGGAGTTTAGAAAAATGAGGGGTGACATTATTCAAATAGACAAGATGAAAGGAAGCTTGACAAGACAGATGTTTACACAGAAAAATGCAGAAGCCAGAATTTGAAGCAACACACAAATTGCAAGAGGAACTCTGCAGGTCAAGCCGTATCTATGGAAGAAAGTGGACAGTCCATGTTTTGGGTTGAGGCCCTTCATCTAGACGTAGATTTTGAGGCTTTTGCTAGGAGAGTCTCAAAAAAAGGGACATAGCAAAAAAATAAGGAGCCAGTGATTTAAAACTGAGGTGTGTAGAAATTTGTTCTCTCGGATGGTATAGTGAATTTTTGGAGTTCTCTACCCCCAAGGTTAATAGAAGCAAGGTTATTACTTATACAAAGTGGAAATAATAAATATTTTAAAAAATTGAGGAACTGAGGGTTTTGGAATTAGCACAAAAGAAAAGTTGAGGCCAGCAGGGATCTGCCATGCTCATACTGATTTGCAAAGGACACTTGAGGGGCCTGATAATCTACTCCTACTCTTATTTTCTTGTATTTAAACAAACCTATGTATTTCACAATAGTTCACTTTTGTTGCAACTGTTTATATTGCATAGCTTTACAAAGTTTGTTCCAACCTCATGTTGTACATGGTAATCTACATGTGCAACCTTCCCTTGGTCAGTTCACCTAATCACAGCAAGAGGCAATACCTTTTCACCAGGCCGAATGCTTCCACATTTGAGTTGGTTGATGTCGTTCTTGCAACTGTCCATAAAGCCACAAATGAGTTGGTAATCACTGAAGATGATTGCTGTCATTTTGGTTATGAACTGACGACACTGGTACTCAGTTATGTTTGCACGATGATCAATCAAGCAGGAAATTACATAGCCCTTTCCTGGTTCTTGCTCAGCACACTCCTTCACCTATAAAAAAAAATTGAAAACATAACCACAAACATGTTTCAGCAAAAGCAATGCAGCTTTTTCCAGACAGGTCCAATTAAATGCAATTATATTACTGAATGTCCATTGAAGATTCCTAAATACAGAACCAGACCTCTTGTTTATATTGCCTCCAAAGCAAAAGCCAAAAAAAAGCAAGAATTTTTTAATCCAGATAATTCAAAGTTATCATCTCTACCATGCTTTCTCTCACAGTAATTTCTCTCAAAATTATGTCAAACACAGTGACATAGGCAGCTGATCTGAGACTAACTATGCTGTTCTCTTAAGAGACATTGGACTAGTTTCTCTAGAAAGGATTTTTAGGTGGTACATATAGAAAAATAGGAATTAAATTCACAAGATGCTTTTGGGATTACATTGAATCTTAATGAAAAGCCAAGCCAAGGATGATACATCAAAGATATCCGTTTGACATTAGGGATCTAAGACATTCAACAAAATTAGGACACCTACTCTTACATAGTTTATTATCACTGACATATCTGACTGCCACCTGAACAGCCCATGAACTAATGACTACTTATGATCTTGCTCTCTTTTTGCATTATTTTATATGTTTCTTATTGTAAATCATAGTAATTTCACATATTGCAATGTTTTGCTGCTGCAAAACAACAAATTTCACAACATATATCAGTGATAATAAACCTGATTCTGATTTATTCAATGCAAGCAACAACCAGGATTGCAGGGACAAATTGGGTATGCCTAGAAAGGAAGGATTCAGGTGAAAGAGAATCTCCTGAAAATCTGGACTTACACTTGCAGTCCATTCCAAAGATTAGGTCCATCTAGATTCAAGAACCTAATTGAGACATGGCCAATATTCATTTTACCAGAGTGGTGTAATAGTTAAATTACTAGACTGGTAATCCAGAGGATTGGCCCAGCAATCAGAGAATTATGGTGCAAAACTCATAATTTAAAACAATGTGGCATCAATAGTAACAACCATGCAAGTATTGGAGTGTCATAAAAATACACTTTTTTCATGCCTTTCAGAGAAGGAAATCTGTATATACACCTCTAATAATACTTCACTTAATTAGCTTCAAACCTATTCACATTTAAACACATTTAGGGAACAAAAATACACACCACCAAGCACTAGTATTGTAGTTGCATGCAATCAATTAAAGTCAACGTTTCTAGTTTATGAAGCTTTAGGATTGTGTTCTAAATTGGCTGTTCCATAAGAAAGGGACTGTCACACTCCAGTGGAACAACAGCTATTAAACAAGAGGTTATAGCACTGTAACACACAATCTGAAGCAGTACCTTGAGAAAGGTTCCAATACAAATTTCAAGCTACTGGAAGTTATTTTGTACTTGTTAAGAGCATAATTAATGAAAAATTCTGTTGATTATCATTGACTCATCGACATTCAGGCAGCTAACACATTTGGAAGCAGAAACTAGTAAGGGCACTAAATGAACTCTGAGTGAGAAAATCTTAATATTCATGAAACCACTACTAATCAGCCCAACCGCCATAAAATCGGATGCAGCCGCTTCTACAGGGCCAACCAAAGATGTTACTGCCTTTTATGAACGTATTTTTTTTACAATCACAAGATCCTGATGGCCATGAAGAACTTAACGTACTGCAGGAGCTAGACTTGGTGTGGATCATACTGCTGCCTGCATCAGAGGAAGTGTGCATTCTAACAGTGAGTCATCATCTTAGTCACTTTTCTTGTGATCGCAAGACCCTGTTAGATGCCGTTAATGTGGAGTGCTGCCAGTATGATTCACTAATATATTGGCGGTGGTCTTGGTCTAGCAAGGACTAACGCCACAAGTTGCGGTGTCACCTGTTTACAGCTGCCCGAGAGAGGCGTTGAAGTCAGTGCGCTCCACTGGAGTGCTAGGGGTGGTGTGGCACAGCATCCAAGCTGGAACCATCACTGGCTCCCTCCCCATGTTTGCTCAGCAGAAGACAAGCTGTATTGTGTTTGACTGCAGACTGCTGCAACATTCATAAACTCAGTTCTTGGACTTTGTTTTTTTTTGTGTGACTGTATTTTACTGAGAACTTGTATGTGCTTGCCATCTTATATGTGACTTGTGCTGCATATGTCTGTTGCTACTGTGTTTCGTACCTTGGCCCCGAAATAATGCAGTATCGTTTGGCTGTATTCATAGATATTCATGTATGGTCAAATGGCAATTAAACTTGAACTTGAAATAAGTCCTGAAGCTGTCATATTAGACTTGCATACAAACCACCCATGACACTATCAGTAGCTATGACCTACACAGCCACAGTGGAAGGGAAACTCCTCACCCCATTGAGATCACTCAATTGCTTCGTGCAGCCTTACCATGAATATATAACATAGGATATATTTTGAAAACACCTGGCAGATCAAAACTAGGTTTCCAGGAGGCCCTTTGGATTATCACAGCAGAAAAAATAAATTCCATCGGAATATGCAACCTTATTTACTTTACTGTCACATCAGAGGATTAACCTGGGTTAGCCAAGTTGAGACGGACATGCCAGGAACAAAGCTGGACATACTTTAAAATACATGAACTTAATAAAGTTACAAGGTACAAAAATATACAATAACCTACAAGTGCAGAATGTAAAGTGACTCGACAACTTACAGATCAAAGATCTAAAGTCTCCGACAGAAGTGACACAACAAAACTAAATAATGAGCTGCAAAAGGCTTCATGATTATTCCTATCCTCATAACCAGAGCCCAACGCAGAGCCAAAGAATGCCGAAGCACTTCAACCAGAAGCTGAGTGGATGGTCTGGGTAGGGGATCAAGAAATCCTTGCCATCACAGAATGAAGGAAAAGCGACATCCCATTTGTGGTCCTGAAAAGCATGTGCTCCAAAACCAGCCACATTACTAGTCAAGTTATATTGTATCTGTCACTGTGAGAAAACTGCCCTGATAACTGTGTTGTTTTTCTGTGGTCAAGAAAAACACAATCCAGCTAAATAACATTTTGAGTCTATTCTCAATTAGCAAAGTAAAACACCTATCAGTGACAGTGCTGTAAAACAGTAGCTTATCAACTTGGCTTCAGACTTCATTCCAGCCTCACTTCCAAAAAGAATAAAAATGTATGGCTTTGAAAGCTCTGCAACATGCGAGTGAGATATTGAGTATTGGTAAAAATTCAAATCAATGGTCAAACTATTCATTAGAAACTGTCACATTTAGTCCCAAGTAGGGTGTCTGTGGATGCATGGGGATTATCATCTCAGCCCCAGGGTACTCCTGCAAGAGTTTCCCCAATTATGTTCAAAGCCAATTTATCTTCAGGTGCTTCCCTCCATGAGGTCAGATGTGGAGATATTTTCTTGATTTCTCTAAAAGATCTAACTCCAGTTTTAAGAATGTGCTTGCAAGAAATGTTTTTGTAACACAAGTACCAGGGAATACCAATCTCCAACAACAGAGTATAACTATCTAACCTTGATATTCAATGGCAACACCAGGTGTTTCACCACTATTAACAGCATTGCATTGAAAAGTCATGGGTGTGGGGGGGGGGAATGCAGATAATATCATTGACCTGAAATTCCGTAACAGGTCAAAAGCCAAGATTTATGCAGTGGTAATTTAATACATCCAAACCAAGACTACTTCATAGCACCTCACACCAAAAGGAACAAACATAACTGGCACACAAAGTACCACCAGCTGAAAATTTCCCTCTAAGTCACAAGCTCCTCTGGGTTGGAAATATGTTGCCTTTCCTTTACTTTCATCCGTCTAAATCTTGGAAATCCGCTCTAACGGACTGCAGCTGTTCAAACAGCAGTTTATCTCAGTTAATCAAGAATGGGTGATAAATGCTGGTTTTATCAGTAATACCTGTGTGCTGTGGAAAAAAGGGAATATAATGACCCAAAATTATGATAGCTAATTTAATCTATAGCCAAGTCCTGAAAATTCAATTTGATCTATAGTAGAAACTAAGTACCATTCTGAGGCTTAAATTTTTACTGCCTTTGAAAGTAGTTTATTTATGCCGATGTTCCCTCCCTCCCTTATTTATGCTGCAAAAAAAATTGTCCAGCGCAGTTTACTAATAACCATGTCCCTTCTCTCCAAACACACTCCCTGCTAACAATGGTTTGTAGTGCAACCACTCACTCATACACTTACTTCATTCAGGGTAGTTTTGCAAACTTCGCCTGCAGCAGCTTCAAACTTTGGATCTGTTGTCAGGTTTAACTTATAGTTCCACAGCAGCTGAAAAAAATTGAAATAAATTAAGGTACATGATAACCTACTTCATTAAAAGTGCTGGTACTGAACAAATCCTGGCTAAGATGATAAAATACCACTGGAAGCAAATAGTAACTTATTCAAAGATACATAAACGCTGTTCAGATTCATATAGCTTGAAATTTCAAGAGGTGGTCACACCCATTAGATTAACTACTTCGAATCTGGTCTACACACATAAAAGTTGCTGGTGAACGCAGCAGGCCAGGCAGCATTTCTAGGAAGAGGTACAGTCGACGTTTCAGGCCGAGACCCTTTGTCAGGACTAACTGAAGGAAGAGCTAGTAAGAAATTTGAAAGTGGGAGGGGGAGGCCGCGGATAGACATGTCTGAATGGGAATGGGATGTGGAATTAAGTCGGCTGGGGTGATATACTGCGTCCAGTGCTCCCGATGTGGCCTTCCATATATTGGCGAGACCTGACGCAGACTGGGAGATCGCTTTGTTGAACACCTACGCTCTGTCTGCCAGAGAAAGCAGGATCTCCCAGTGGCCACACATCTTAATTCCACATCCCATTCCCATTCTGACATGTCTATCCACGGCCTCCTCTACTGTAAAGATGAAGCCACACTCAGGTTGGAGGAACAACACCTTTTATTCCGTCTGGGTAGCCTCCAACCTGATGGCATGAACATCTGCTCTCAGGATGAGGCTTTTCATTCTAGGACGAGGGAGATGTCTTCCTTTTTTAAAGAAAGGGGCTTCCCTTCCTCCACTATCAACTCTGCTCTTAAACGCATCTCCCCCATTTCACGTACATCTGCTCTCACTCCATCCTCCCGCCACCCCACTAGGAATAGGGTTCCCCTGGTCCTCACCTACCACACCACCAGCTTCCGGGTCCAACATATTATTCTCCGTAACTTCCGCCACCTCCAACGGGATCCCACCACTAAGCACATCTTTCCCTCCCCCCCCCTGCATTCCGCAGGGATCGCTCCCTACGCAACTCCCTTGTCCATTCGTTCCCCCCCATCCCTCCCCACTGATCTCCCTCCTGGCACTTATCCGTGTAAGCGGAACAAGTGCTACACATGCCCTTACACTTCCTCCCTTACCACCATTCAGGGCCCCAAACAGTCCTTCCAGGTGAGGCAACACTTCACCTGTGAGTCGACTGGGGTGATATACTGCGTCCGGTGCTCCCGATGTGGCCTTTTATATATTAGCGAGACCCGACGCAGACTGGGAGACCGCTTTGCTGAACATCAACGCTCTGTCCGCCAGAGAAAGCAGGATCTCCCAGTGGCCACACATTTTAATTCCACATCCCATTCCCATTCTGACATGTCTATCCACGGCCTCCTCTACTGTAAAGATGAAGCCACACTCAGGTTGGAGGAACAACACCTTATATTCCGTCCGGGTAGCCTCCAACCTGATGGCATGAACATCGACTTCTCTAACTTCCGCTAAGGCCCCACCTCCCCCTCGTACCCCATCTGTTACTTATTTTTATGCACACATTCTTTCTCTCACTCTTTTTTCTCCCTCTGTCCCTCTGAATATACCTCTTGCCCATCCTCTGGGTCCCCCCCCCTCCCCCTTGTCTTTCTTCCCGGACCTCCTGTCCCATGATCCTCTCATATCCCTTTTGCCAATCACCTGTCCAGCTCTTGGCTCCATCCCTCCCTCTCCTGTCTTCTCCTATCATTTTGGATCTCCCCCTCCCCCTCCAACTTTCAAATCCCTTACTCACTCTTCCTTCAGTTAGTCCTGATGAAGCGTCTCGGCCTGAAACATCGACTGCACCTCTTTCTACAGATGCTGCTTGGCCTGCTGCTTTCACCAGCAACTTTGATGTGTGTTGCTATCCATACTATGTTTCAGAAGGCAGTCACACCTAGTAGATGAACAACCACATATAGAGTCTGTGGCCAGGAATAAGAGGATGTGACCGCAAGAGAGGCTGGCATGGGATACAGGTAGTGCTGGAGGGGCATCAGCCCTTCAGCTTGCCCAACAGGTCTAAGGGTATTGCTCCTTGTGTGGATTACAGTGGTGGCTGCAAAAAGGATGAGGAACTGAAACGTGACGGGCGGCAGTGAAGAATAATGTAGTCTCAATTGGGGATAGTACAGTCCCCAATTGGCTATAAATTAAATCGGTCAGGGGAATCAACATAATTCTCTGTGGAAGGATTGAGTGTCCCAAAAGTTGTGTGGTCTACCTGGTGCCCAGATTCAGGACATCTCACCTGACTTGCAGAGGAACTTGGAGTAGGAGGGGAAGGACTTAGTTGTCATGGACAATGTGGGTACCAATAACATAGGAAGAAGAGGAGGTTCTGCTGAGGGAATTTGAGCAGGCAGGGTCTGAATTAAAACACAGAATCAAAAAAGTAATGATCGCTGCATAGATACCTGAGCCACATGCAAATTAGAACAGAGTTAATAAGATCAGAGAACCAAATATGTAACTCAGAGATTGGTGTGGGAGAAATGGGTTTGAATTCGTGGGACATCAGCACCAACACTGAGGAAGGAGGGAGTTGTTTCAATTGGACTTGGCTCCACCTGAACCATGCTGTGACTAGGGTCCTGGCAAATCACCTATCTGGAGCTATGGATAGGAATTTAAACTAAATAGTAGCAGAGTGGATTCAACAGATTAGATAAGTTAAAAGGAAAGGTTATTGAAATCTCCAGGACAAAGAATATGACAAGTAGTTTAGAAAAAATTAAGAATTTAACTTCAGGCAACATGGAGACTGAATTGAAAAAGGTGGTAAATACAGGACTGAAGATGTTATATTTGAATGCACCACATACAAAATAAGGTAAATCAACTTATAGATCAGTTAGAAATTGGCAAGAATTATATAGTGGGCATCACTGAGCCGTTGTTGAAAGACGATCACAGCTGGGAGCTTAACATCTAAGGAGATAAAAGGAAATCTGCAGATGCTGGAAATTCAAGCAACACACACAAAGAATGCTGGTGAACGCAGCAGGCCAGGCAGCATCTATAGGAAGAGGTATAGTCAACGTTTTGGGCCGAGACCCTTCGTCAGGACTAACTGAAAGAAGAGATAGTAAGAGATTTGAAAGTGGGAGGGGGAGGGGGAGATCCGAAATGATAGGAGAAGACAGGAGGGGGAGGGATGGAGCTAAGAGCTGGAAAGTTGACTGGCAAAAGGGATACGAGGCTGGAGAAGGAAGAGGATCATGGGACGGGAGGCCTAGGGAGAAAGAAAGAGGAAGGGGGGGAACCCAGAGGATGGGCAAGGAGTTATAGTGAGAGGGACAGGGGGAGAAAAAGAAAGAAAAGGGAAAAGGAAAAAATAATTAATAAACAAACAAATAAATAAATACATAAAGGGATGGGGTACGAAGGGGAGGTGGGGCATTAACGGAAGTTAGAGACGTCAATGTTCATTCCATCAGGTTGGAAACATCTAAGGGAGATGCATTGTATTGAAAGTACAGTCAGGTGGGCAAAAAAAATGAAATTAAATCGTTCGAAAGAAATGACAGAGGATCAGAAGATATAGAATCCTTGTAGAAAGAATTAAGAAACATACATACAAGTCTCCAAATGGTAGCCAGAATGTGGGCTATAAGTATCAATACGAGATAGACTTAAATGGGGCAATATTACAATGGTCATGGAAGATTCCAATTAACAGAAAGATTGAGAAAATACGGCTGGTGATGTAGAAGGAATTTGTAGAATGCCTACAAGATTACTTTTTGGAGCAGCTCGTGCTCGAGCCCACCAGGGAAAAGTAAATTCCAGATTCAGTGTTGTGAAATGAACCAGATTTGATTAAGGAGCCCAAGGTAAAGAAACCCTTAGGAGAAAGCGATCATAATATGATAGAATTCACCCTGCAATTTGTGAGGGAGAAGCACTGTTCCCTCTGAACTGTGCAGATGCATGACTGTGCAGTAACTGAAATGCTCCTTCACCCATAGCCTTTGTTGCCATGTAGCTGGAACTTTCTTTTACATAATGTTAATATAATGTTGAAATTATGTTAATATAATTATGAAATATCCTGTAAATAATTGTGTTAATGAATATAATCCATAAACTTTCCAAATAATAAAGTATCACAACTTTTCCTTTGAAACGTTTCAAGTTTCAACACTGACATAAATTGCAATATTGTTGGATCATCTCAAGCTTCTAGAGCTGACTGAAAAAGTGGATTCAGTCCTATGTATTTTATCAAATGCAAATCCAGAAACACTAGAACTTTTGGAGGATCTAATGAGGACTGTGATGAATCCTTTATCTGGATGCAAAATTATTCTGGGCAGTGTTTATAGACAATGGATTTGTAATAAAAACAGATGAGGAAAAAGTTTACAAAACGTGAAAGATTTTCTTTGTTGTACTGTATTTCATTATACCCTTCAATTAATAAATAAAATCAAAAGTATGTGATTTTTCAATTTCCATTCTAAATATTCATAGCATTTAAAGTGCTGCACAGTTTTCAGGGATGTGTAAGAATTTCCTGCTCAGAGCAGCGGTTGGTCTGTACAGCTGTCCTAAAAAATTATGAGGGAAAGTTGGGGAGAAGTTAAAATCAGATATATAAGTATTAGATTTGAGTAAAGGTAACTACAGAGGCATGAGAGAGGATCAAGTTGATTTGGAAAGGAACACAAGCAGTGATGACAGTGTAGGGTAATGAAATTGGTAGAAACATACAGAATTCACAACCATCGACATTGAGTTGGGGTTCACTTTTAAGAGGCTGGTCTGACGTGATGACCTAATGACAAGGTCTTTTTTACCGTACTTTGGTTCAGTGTTTGCAGGACAATAAATGAGTTGTACATTTTTTTTTCTTAAACATAAAATGCCTTATGTTGTTTCATTTCCGGAAACCTACATTGGTGACCCCGATGCTCTAGGACAATTCCAGAGTTACTGAACATGTCGGCCAATGCAGTTGCTTCGAAACTATTGGAGTTTAGGGAGCAAAATGCCATTACTTTGCTTGTACAAGCTGAGGCCCAATATATGCTGCAAGAAAGCACTGTGGATCACAAATTTTACTATGTGGTAGCGTGCTGCGAGAACATCCGCCCAAGCATAATAAATACCGATCGCTGAAAACTCACCTTTTACAGACTTTTGGATTATCAGGGTCTGAGCATGCCAAACAGTTGTTCTCCTTGCCCAGCCTCAGCACTACTACAACTTCAAAGCTAATAGACTATATGCTGTCTATCCTAGGAAATCACCATCCTTGTTTTATTTTTAAAGAAATCTTCAAGCTTACATAGCTCTTGCTAATGCACCTGTGAAGGACTATAGGGAGCTTGCTAAAATGGCTGATAGTCTACATTTAGCCAGGCAGAGGTACACAATTCCTCTTCTCTTCCCTGCCTCAATAAGCCTGGTCAGTGAGGCCTCCAACATAAGCATGCAAAACAGACAACGTAGGTCTGTTTTTACCATGCTCGTTCTGGTATGAACGGAAGGATGTGCTGACCACTTTGCAGCTTCGACAGTGCCAGCACATCTGGACATCAGAGGTCTGTGATGCTGGTTCCATGGGTTCCAGCTGCCAGGGCCGTCTACTGTTCAGTATGGACACCCTTCCGCAGCGACACTTCCAGTGTGACACAGGTGTTCAAGTGAGTGTGCTGCCAGCATCACCCATTGATGAGAAGGTAAAGGATCTAGACTTACAGGACATGATGGGTGACATTCTGCTTCAGTGGGTGACATCACACATGGAACTTCGCCCTGGCAAAAGTGGCTAGACCTCTGCTCAGCGCAGATGTCCTGTTCGCCCAAGGACTGCTAGTTAATATTAAGAACTGCTGGCTTGTGGATGTCAAGGACTTTGGGTTATTACCCTGCTCTTCCGTAAGTTCCACACAATGACTCTGTCAAGCGCATGCACCACCACATGTGAGTTTACTCGATTGCTGGGCGAATTCCCAAACCTCACTAAGCCCACATTCTCCACTACAGTCAGAAAACACATTCCCTCAACTGGCTCACGAGACCATGCCCACGCACATAGACTGAGCCCTAAAAAGCTAGCAATCACAAGAGCAGAGTTTGCCAACATGGAAAAGATTTGGCATTGCACGCCAGTTGAATAGACCCTGGGCTTTGCTCCTCTATATAGTTCTCAAGTCCGATGGTGGTTGTCACCCATATGTCAATTACCAATGCCTTAAAGAGGCCACCACCTGATTGTTATCCACTCCCACACATCCCAGACTTTTTGACATGTTTAGCCAGAAAGTTAACTTTTTTCCCCCAAAGTTGATCTACTTAGGGGCTAGCATCAGGACATTCCCAAAACAGCTGTGATAACCTCATTTGGCCTCTGAGTTGCTGTACATGCCATTTAAACTGAAAAATGAAGCACCAACTTTCTAGTGGCTAATGGACTCTCTACTAAAAGACTTAGATTTTCTTTCTGTTTACCAAGGTGACATACTTGTCACCAATGCATCCAAATCTAAACACGTATCTCATCTCCGCACACTTTTTAAGCACTTAAGCGAACACGAGTTTATTATTAGTCCTGCCAAATGCCAGTTTGGGTTGTTAACCATTGACTTTCTCAGCCACATCTCTGCAAAAGGTGTGAAACATGTCCCATCAAAAGCAGCGGCTATTATGAACTTCGACTGTCTCACACTACTGAAAAACTACAGATATGGTGAATTTCTATCACTGCTTTGTTCCACGAGCTGAACGTAAGCTTTCCCCTGTATAGTGCACTTAAAGGCAATACCCCGAATCAAGTGCTTAACTGGTCAGTGAACATGACCAGGGCATTTGACGATACCAAACAAGCTCTTTTCAACGCAAACCTACTGGCGCACCCGCTCCCCAACACACGACATTTACGACTGATGCTTCAGATTATGCTGTGGGTGCTGTGCGTGAACAGTTGGTTGGCAGTGTGTGGCCGCTGCTCACCATCTTCAGCCGACAGCTCTGTCAACTCCCTCCACACCCCCACCCCCAACCAAGAGTGAGTACAGCACATTTGACTGAGCTTCTTGCTTGGTCTCTAACTGTCCACCATTTTCAATTTTCTTCTGAAGGATGTCCATTATACATCGTTCGTTGACCACAAACCTCTTGTGCACACGATGGCCTAAATATCAGTCTGCATGGCTGCAATTCCACCCGGCCTAAATATCAAAGTTCACAACTGATTTACAACATATCAAGGGGAAAAATAATGCCGTGGCTGATTGCCTCTCACGGCCTGCCATTGAGGCCATACACATAGGATTTGGTTACACTGGCATGGCAGCCGACCAAGCTACTGACCCAGAGGTCCAGGCTTACCAAACAGTTGTCATGGGGCCACTGTTGGCTGACATCAAGGTTTGGGGAAGCTGGGGTTTCTCTCCTTTACAATGTCTCAACCAGTCACCCTCACCCCACAGACTGGAGGCGGACTGTTTTAACACCATACATGGCCTCTTGCATCTGAGCTGGCAGGCCTCTCAGAAAGCAGTTGCACTAAAGGTTGGGCGGCACGGCCTTAGAAAGGACATGCGTGATTTGAGTGCCAGCAGGCAAAAATTAACCATCATATCCAGGCACCACTGGAACCTTTTGACGTCCCTAAGCAAAGGTTTGACCACATCAATGTGAACCTTGTTGGTCCTCTTCCTCCACTCCCGCGCTTTCATGCACCTCCTCACCATAGTGGGCCGTACCACAAGTTGGCCAGAGGTCCTCAATCTAGCATCGACAATGGCCGCAGACGTGACTCGGTATTCATCAGCAGCTGTGCTGCTTGGTTTGGCACTACATCTGATATTCCCTCTGACTGTGGTACCCTTCATAACTGGGCTGCAACAGCCCAGAACCTCGGTGTTAGGCTACATCACACCACAGTCCAAAGGACTATGCAAGCAGTTTCAATGCTTCTTAAAGGCTGCTTTGAGGGCTTCCGTGATCGATTAGAGATGGCATGATAGTCTCCCATGGGTCCTACTGGGGCACAGAACAGCTCCAGAAGAGTCATCCATGGCTGAGTTGGTATATGGGCAGCTGTTACAAGTGCCAGGTGCTTTTAACACTACTTGGTCAGCCCCTCAACAGCACTCCACTCTCCTCAGTAATTCAATTTCCTTGTACCTATTTCTACCTCCGATAAGGGTGTACAGCACTCTTCCCAATCCTCTAACTTCACACTAATTTTTGCTACATTATATGCCCTCTCTTTTCCTTTTTAAGTTGTCTTTGACTTCTCTTGTCAGCCACATTTGCCTCATCCATCCTTTAGAAATCTTCATCTTTGGGATGTACCTATCTTGCACCTTTCAAATTGCCTTCAGAAAGTCCAGCCATTGCTATTCTGCTGTCATCCCTGCTAGTGTCCTCTTCCAATCAACTTTGGTCAGCTCCTCTCCCATATCTCTGTAATTCCCTTTATTCCATAATACATCTGACATTAGCTTCTCCCTCTCAAACTACAGGGTGAACTCTATCATATTATGACTACAGTCTCCTAAGGGTTACCTTAAGCTCCCCTATTGAATCTGGTTACTTACAGACACTCAACCCAGAATTACCTTTCCCTTAGAGGGATCAACAACAAACTGCTCCAAAAAGCCATCACATAGCCATCGCAAATCCCGTCCTGGATCCAGCACCTACCTGATTTTCTCAATCTACCTGCATATTTAAGGTAAAAATTATCCCCCAAGACAATCATAACATTGACCTTTTTACATGTTTTTCTATCTCCTGCTGTAACTTATACCACAAACCCTGGGTACAGCTCGGAGGGCTGTATACAACTCCTGCAAGGGGACTTTTTACACTTGCATTTTCTTATCTCCACCCACAAATATTCTACACTTCTATCACCTCCTCCTAAGGATTTGATTTCATTTTTACCAACAGAGCTATCTAACTAAAGAAATTTGGCCTGTCCCCTAAAACCCTCACTAATTTTTATAGATGCACCGTAGAAAGCATTCTTCTGGGGTGCATCACAACCTGGTATGGAAGTTGACCTGTCCAAGACCGAAAGAAGCTGCAGAAGATCGTGAACACGGCGCAGCACATCACAGAAACCAATCTTCTCTCCGTGGACTCACTTCACAGCGCACAATGTCGAAGCAGTGCTGCCAGGCTAATCAAGGACACAACCCACCCAGTCAACAGACTTTTCGTCCCTCTTCCCTCTGGGAGAAGGTTGACTCTCGGAGGACCCAGATCTGGGCCGTACCCTCCAAATATCCGGACCTGCCTCTTGGTTTTTTTTGCACTACCTTACTTCCCATTTTTCTATTTTCTATTTATGATTTATAATTTAAATTTTTAATATCTACCAATTTTAACTATTTTTAATATCTTTAATATTTAATATTTGTAATCCAGGGAGCGTGAAGCGCAGAATCAAATATCGCTGTGATGATTGTACGTTCTAGTGCCAATTATTTGGCGACAATAAAGTATAAAGTATAAAGTATCTCCCCACCGCCCCCCTCCCCCTCACTGCCTACCTGCCTGTCTTTGCAATACTATATACAGGAAGGAAGGCAAATGCAACGTTAGTATTTATTCTGAGATGGCTAGAATATAAAAGCAAGGAGGTAACACTGAGGCTGTATAAGGTATTGGTCATACCATATTTGAAAATAATGTGAGCCAAAAAAAAATGTACTGACTTGCAGAGAGTTCAGAGGTGGTTTACAGGAATGATCCTGGGAATGAAATGGTTAACGTATGCGGAGTGCTTGATGGCTCTGGACCTGTACTCATTGGGATTTAGACTGAAGAGAGATCACATTGAAACCTACGGAAGTCTGGAGATTTCCAGGTAGTGGCTGATGGAGTAACAGCAATCTGCCGTTGCTCCAACTCTAGTGATCTTACTATTTCCAACCTGTCTTGAAACATCTTTTTTTAAGTGTGATATTCTTTCATTATGGATACAAGGAGGGCCAGAGTTACTAAAAAGGCTGATTCCCCTGCCCGCTGCTTTGGATTCTATTATGGATTTGCTGCAAAGTCATACATGAGAAGCCTCTGAGAAGTTTCAACAATTCAGCTCTGAATTTAAACAAATAAATGGTAAATTGGATTCTATTCAACAAACTCTTAATGAACACGATAAACGTATAAAAATAACGAAGAAATTTTGTCATCTCTGGACTACTTCTGGTCTACTTCTACTCAAGACAACAAGATAATTTTGCCCTAAGAGCAACTCAAAACTTTTTTTTGTTTTAGAAAGCTGGTTCTATAGATGTATAGTGACTTTTGTTGGTTAAAAAGAAAATCAAGAAGCTCCCTGGAAATCAAAACTTCAAGTTCTTCCAGTTTTTAAATTACTCACTTTGCTCAATTAAGTTATTTTCTCTCCATTAACGTCTGTGCAGATGTCAGCTACCCCCTACTACATCACATTGTTTCATAAATTTGATCCCATCAAATTCCACATCAATTTTCAATACTTCAGTCATAAGAACATAAGAAAGGCTATTCCTAATCTATATTTTTAAAAGGCTATTCTTAATCTATATTATGTCATCCACTTCATCAACTCAAGCTTCCAATAATTATTTTTGGTAGTAATTGGAAATGGGAGCATCAACCACATCTCCCTCCCTTTTCAGTGGCAGAATCCATAATGGAGCATGCAACAGAATTTCTTAAAAACAACAGGACTAAGCAGAGTCAACATGGATTTGACAGAAAAAAAGCTTCCCAATCCTTTAAATGTTCTCTATTGTATGCCATATGATTTGCTTTAATGTTGTCTTTGACTTTCCTTGTCAGCCATGGTTGCCTCATCCTCCTTTTAGAATGCTGCTTCTTCGTCATAGAGAACTACAGCACAGATTATATTTACCTATTCCACTGGAGACCTTTTTGGAATGAACTAAGTAGGGTATCAGATGGAAAACAAAGAGCCTGTAAACAGGTTAACAGGCCACATGGATTGGGATACCACACGGATGACTGTTTCAGAATCTATATCAATGTTTTTGCTGAGGGACCAAATGCAGTATTCCCAAGTCTCTCAATGACACAAAGTTAGGTGGGAGTGCAAGCAGGGAGAAGGATACAGAGGGGCTTTGGAGGGAAAGGTAAAGTAAATGAGTGCGAGTATGACAGATGGAACAAAATGTGAAAAAATGATAGGTTATTCACCTTGGAACACAAGATAATGAAGCAAAATATTTCTTCCCAAAGGTGGGAGATTGGGAAATGTTGATGTCTGTAGGGATCTCAGTATGGTTGAATAAAACGTCAGAATGAGATCTCATTGGAACTTAAAATCCTCACAGAGCTTGACTGATCGCATGCAATCCAAAACTAGAGGTCAAAATCTTAGAATAAGCGGTGTCTTTGGAATTCTCTATCATAGTGGCTGGGGAGAGTGATCAAGAGACTTCTTGACTTTAACAGAATCATGGGATACAAACATAGTGCAGCAAAATGCAACAGAGTCAGGGAAAGAGCAGGTTTACTTTGAGACCAAAGGGGTAATCTATATATGGAACCAGATCTGGCCAAGGATACTTTGAAGCACTTCTCATCTCGATTCACCATTAAGGACACGGAATATAGAAAGGTCAGAGTGGGTGCACAGATAATCTGGAGCCAGTAGGTATTGAGGAAGTGGTTTGGATGCCATCGGGCATGTGTCCTTAAAAGATATCATAAATCTGCCCATAGAGACTTTGGTTCAGGGACTTGACCAGTTTCTACATGGTCTGGAAGGTTAAGCTACAAGAGCTGCAAGACTAACTGGATGCAAAATTGCCTTGGCAATAGGAAGAAAGGTAGTGCTGGAAGGATACATTTGTATGTCTGTGATTAATGGTATACCACAGAGATCAGTGCTGAGGCCCTTTTAGTTTGTGATTTACCATACAATAACAACTTGGATGTAAATGGAGGTATAGTTCGCAAATTTGCAGAAGGCACAGAAGTTGGTAATACTGTGCATAGTGAAAAAAGTTATCCAAGGTTACAGCAGGACATTGAGTAGATGGAAAATAAGGCAGAGCACTGGCAGATGGAAGGTGATGCATCTTGGGAAGTTAACTAGGAGGAGGACCTGTACAGTAAAAGGTAGATAGAGTGGTGAAGACAACATGGCATTCTTGCCTTCAAAGGTTGGAGCACAGAATATAAAAGTTGTAACACTGTATTACAACTTCACGAAACACTGGTTAGATCTCACTTAGGACTACTGAATGGGGTCCTGGCTACCAAAGTATAGCAAAGATATGGTTGAGCTGAAGAAAGTGCAGAGGAGATCTGCAAGGACGTTATCCAGATTGGAGGATTTTAGTTATGGAGAGAGATTATAAAGTCTGGGTTTGTTTTCCCTGGACTGAGGCACTCTGAGGTGAAAGCTGGTAGAGGTATATAAAATTTATAAGCATCATACATAGGGAAACATATGGTAGGGATATCAAAATCAAGAGTGCATAAGTTCAAAATGAGAGGAAGGTGTTTTAAAGAGTATTTGAGGGAAAATATTCATTTTTTTTTTAAATACAGTGCAACTGACATCTGCAAATCACAGCCAGAGAAGATGGAGGAATCAGATACAAACACAATGTTTAAAAGACAAACAGGCACTAAAATAGGCAAGGCACAGAAGTATACCAACCTAATGTAGCCAAAAGAAACTAATGTAGATGGGCAAAAAGGTTGGTTTGAAAATGGTGAGCCACAGGCCCTTTTTATGCTGTACAAATGTAGATAAATAAACAGCCATGATCTTGGTGAACAGCAGATCAAATTCAAACCTGAAAATTGCCAGTAGATGAGCCAAGTCTTTGCTAGTACAGGCTGAACACCCGTTATCCGAAATTATTGGGGCCAGAAGCATTACAGAATTCAGATTTATGGATTTTTGAATATTTCCATCTATATGATGAGGTAGCTTGGGGATGGGACCCAAGTCTAAACACAAAATCCATTTACATTACTTATACCCTGAAGGACTTCAGAATATAGGTGGTGTTCTGAGACCTGTGTATCACCTGGGAACCTTCCTTGGCATATCAGCACTGAAAAAAAAATTCAGATTTGAGGTTTTTGGATTTTGCATAATAGGGGTTTTTTTTTGTGTGCCATACTCTGCCAGAGCCTTGGTGACCACTTTTTCAAGTGGTTGTCTTAGAGGAAAGATTCTGTGAGTGGTCCACCACGTCCTTCTCACAGCACAGTTTTTTTTTTACGAGGCCGAGTTGCGAGCTCGACACTCAACCTGGCACGGATGGAAAGCGTACCCGGGAGCAGCCCGACTGGGTTCGAACTTGGGAACCTTTGCCCCAGAGTCCGGCACTAATGTCACTGTGCCACCAGCCGGCACATAATAAGTACTCAACCTGTATTACCAACTATGTGCTTAAATTTACATTCAGATGGATCGTGCTTCACACTCAACCTCTTACCACAGCTTAAACAGCTGATGATTTGAAGATTTAAAAATGAAATAGCTGCAAATTTACATCATTTATAAGTAATTATGAATGAGAACATGGAGCACAAAGCTGAAGTTTCTTTACTTACATGGTTACAGTCGGAGGAAATTTCATCATCTGCCTGTAAAGAAAAAAAGCAAATATTAGCAATGAAGAGCAACTCTGTATCAACTGCAAATATTTAATCTGCACATTTCACTCTCAGTTCGGTCTACGCTAGGTGTTGAGGGTAACTTTAACAGATTCTTAGAAAAGATGCCTTTCTCAATTATAAAGACATAAATAATCAAGAAAGATTGCAGGCAGAATTTCCCAAACAAATGATATAGTATAAAAGAAGATTTTCCATTAGTTCAAAACCTTTAAAACTCCATGGAAATAAATGAAGTACTTTGAATGGTTTTCTTCTCCCCTCAAACGATATATTCAATTCAGAAATTCCGTACCAGAATCAGGTTTACTATCACTGGCAATATGTCCTAAAATATGTTGTTTTATGGCAGCAGTACAATACATAGTAATATAGGAAAGGAAAGATACGTCGCACCCGGAGTTTCTCTGGTTAGCAGACGATTTCCCTCCACGCCTCTCTGATGTAGTGGGGAACCGTGTACAAGGCAAGTTACAGCAGTGGTCTGCCATTGCCTACTGCTGGGTGAGTTTCCAAAGAGATCTCCAGCTCGTAACCCAGCGTGCAGGGGAGCCGGCTGGATTCGAACTCAGGAACTTTTGTCCCGAAGACCGACGCTGATGCCATTACAAAACTATAAATTACAATGAGAACTAAATATAAAAATTAAGTTGTACAAAAGAGAGCAAGGACAAAAATGAGGTACTCTTTATGGGTTCATTATCCATTCAGAAATCTGATAGTGGAGGGGACAAAGCTGTTCCTTAAACGTTGACTGTCTTCAAGCTCTTGTACTTCCCTCGATGGTAGAAAAGATAAGAGGGCATGTCCTGGGTGATGGAGGTCCTAAATGATGAACGTTGCCCTTTTAAAGCATCGCCTTTTGAAGGTAACAACAGGAATTCTGCAGATGCTGGAAATTCAAGCAACACACATAAAAGTTGCTGGTGAACACAGCAGGCCAGGCAGCATCTCTAGGAAGAGGTGCAGTCGACGGTTCAGGCCGAGACCCTTCGTCAGGACTAACTGAAGGAAGAGTGAGTAAAGGATTTGAAAGTTGGAGGGGGAGGGGGAGATCCAAAATGATAGGAGAAGACAGGAGGGGGAGGGATAGAGCCAAGAGCTGGACAGGTGATAGGCAAAAGGGATACGAGAGGATCATGGGACAGGAGGTCCAGGAAGAAAGACAAGGAGGTGGGGGGGTGGGGGACCCAGAGGATGGGCAAGGGGTATATTCAGAGGGACAGAGGGAGAAAAAGGAGAGTGAGAGAAAGAATGTGTGTATAAAAATAAGTAACAGATGGGGTACGAGGGGGAGCCTTTTGAAGGTGTCTGGATGCTAGGGACGCTGATGCCTATGATGGAGTTGGCTGAGTTTAAAGATCAAAGTACATTTATTACCAAAGTATGTATACTATATATAACCTTAAGATTCATCCCCTTATAGGCAGCCACAAAACCAAGGAACCTGAGAGAATCCATAAAAAAAGACTGTCAAAACACCCAATGTGCAGGGAGAAACAAATCATACGTTTAAAGTTAAATTGGACAGCTATATGGACAGGAAGGGAATGGAGGGTTATGGGCTGAGTGCAGGGCAGTGCGACTAGGTGAGAGTAAGAGTTCGGCATGGACTAGAAGGGCCAGATGGCCTGTTTCCGTACTGTAATTGTTATATGGTTATATGCGCACAATAAAAGTAAGCAAATAACATACAATACTAAAGTTCACAGCCATGAAGTCAGTGATCACTGTAGCTAATCCAGGAACCTGTCAGTTGCAGGCCAAGGCCTCATTTCAGTACAGAGACAAGTAACCTTTGTGAGCAGTGATCTGAACACCAGGCCGTCCCTCTCCTTTGACCCTGATACCCTGACCTTTTCAATCTGGCCCAGCCAAACCGTGGGTCGTTCCTCACTCTTGGACCCAAGCCCTATTGCTTCAATGTGTTTTCAGTCCCTGCGCCTGCCACCTCAATTTGACCCGCACCCAACCTTTCCAATCTTGCCCCGAGCTTAAATCAGTCAAACACCAGCTTGTTCCTCACTCTCGGGCCCAGGTACTGCTGCCTCGAATCTTGCCTTACCTCAACTCTGCTGCCTCTAATCACCACCACCCACTCTAGCAGCCAACCACTGGCTCATTCCTGCTCTCAGGCCCAGACCCCACCTCAATTCGGCCTGTACACACAACTGTCCTGCACCTTCGAGACTTTCATTCACATCACAGAAATGCCAAGTCACACAGGCTCAACTCCAAAAGGGAAGTTACAGGCTACTGATTGCAGAATTCAATTGCTGAAAATTAAGTTACTCAAATATGGTGAAAGACATTTATTGGAAAAATATTAATATAAACCTGTAATCATTTAAAATCAGGTTTTTTTTTTACTTAATCCAAGGTATTCCTTCAAACTACATTCTAAAGGCTAATTAATAACACTAGCTCATGATAGATTTAACTCAATGATTTAGAAATGAGTGTGTGACTAGCATTAATCACCTAGAAATGCCCATAAAAAGAGAGCTGATAAAATACAAAAGCTTGAAGTTAATAACTCATCTCCTTCTACCTTAGGCCACAAACTTATCAATCACCCCTGATGAGTTATTAACCTCAAACCTTCTGCATAATAACTCAAAGAGTTGAACTGCATGTGCATGTAACGAGAGCTGTATAACTCATCTCCTTCTACCTTAAGCCACAAACTTATGAATCACCCATGCTGTGGGCACTTTCTGGAGGTCCAAGATCCGTATGCTCCATGACCGCTGGACTAAGCGTGTAAATGTAGGAGGGGACTATGTTGAAAAATAAATGTGCTAGGTTTTTAAAAATTGACTCCTTCTACATTAGGCTACAAACTTATCAATCACCCCTTGTAAATACATCACAGCTATTGATAAGCTCCATACATATGGAACCAATCACACTGGAAATTTCAATTATTATGTGAAAAGAGGATAATCCTGAAGTTGAAGTCCTTCTCAAAGCAGGCTGAACACTACTATATTAAATACACGACATATAAAAGATTCTACGAAGTATTTACTTTTGGTGAGTTCTTTTCAGCTTTACTTCACACAGTGCTAACTTCACACAGATCTTTATAAATAAGCATAAAAATAACTTTTTGTTCCCTTAACAGCCGCTGGACACAACGTTGGGAGTACCCAATACTGTGGACTTTCTCCAAAGTACCTCTGCAGAAATTGCACCAAGCCTCAGTAACTCTCTCAGCACGCTATTTGAGAAATTTGCCACACTGCGGTATTCAGTACTCCCCATTCTAGATGACTAGCAAGTTTCAGGCAGATCAAAGTGTTTTTCTTCAAGTTGGTGATGTTGAAATACCAAATGATGCTTGTGTTGTATGCACCATTAGGATAGAGTACTGCGGCAGACTGACCATTGACAAAGTTCACTGCACCCCTTTCCAACATTACTGGCAAAAGTGTATTCCAGATGGAGAGCGATAAAGGTCATATCCTCAGCATGGCTGCCTAATGGGCAGTGGCTAGTGCTACTGTTCTGGCCTCTGGAGGTGCAGTTCATTTTGCATGAACATCACTTCCTATACATAAGCTGTTTTTATATCATTTCCTGCGTGGGTTAATTTGAACTTCAACTTGAAACAATAAAGACATCCATCTGCATCCACTCTTTATTTGCCTTGAAACAGCAATATATTTTCACAAGTAAGATCTCATCAAAAATCCTGAAGGAAGCCTCCTTCTTGGGTGATTTTTGAGAAGGTTGTTGACCTCAGTGCATAGCTTTGTATACCCACACTGAGGGCAGTAGAGTGAAAAGATAACTTGTCTTTAAAGACACTGCTCACGGATTGGATATGCGTCTGAACATCATTATGACGATGTCAGCTTTCAACCCAAGCAACACTGATCCTTGAGACCTGGATGTGGTGCGATCGTGTTGTTTTGACGCTTGAATGAATCCAGAATTAACATAGCTGCAGCACGAACACACATCAGAGCTGAAGCAGCAAGAATGAGAGCGGCTTATGGTAAGCACGAAATTCAGCGGCCTCAATGACTACAGACCGGTGGCATTGACCTCCCACATCATGAAGACCCCGGAGAGACTTGTTCTGGAGCTGCTCCAGCCTATGGTCAGGCCACACTTAGATCCCCTCCAGTTCGCCTACCAGCCCCGACTAGGAGTTGAGGATGCCATCGTCTACCTGCTGAACCATGTCTACGCCCACCTGGACAAGCCAGCGAGCACTGTGAGGGTCATGTTTTTTGACTTCTCCAGTGAGTTCAACACCATCCGCCCTGCTCTGCTGGGGGAGAAGCTGACAGCGATGCAGGTGCAGGTGTCATGGATTCTTGATTACCTGACTGGCAGACCACAGTACGTGTGCTTGCAACACTGTGTATCCGACAGAGTGAGCAGCAGCTCTGAGGCTCCACAGGGGACTGTCTTGTCTCCCTTTCTCTTCACCATTTACACCTCGGACTTCAACTACTGCACAGAGTCTTGTCATCTTCAGAAGTTTTCTGATGACTCTGCCATAGTTGGATGCATCAGCAAGGGAGATGAGGCTGAGTACAGGGCTACAGTAGGAAACTTTGTCACATGGTGTGAGCAGAATTATCTGCAGCTTAATGTGAAAAAGACTAAGGAGCTGGTGGTAGACCTGAGGAGAGCTAAGGTGACCCCTGTTTCCATCCAGGGGGGGCCAGTGTGGACATGGTGGAGGATTACAAATACCTGAGGGTACGAATTGACAATAAACTAGACTGGTCTAAGAACACTGAGGCTGTCTACAAGGGTCAGAGCCGTCTCTATTTCCTGAGACTGAGGTCCTTTAACATCTGCCGGACGATGCTGAGGATGTTCTTCGAGTCTGTGGTGGCCAGCGCGATCATGTTTGCTGTTGTGTGCTGGGGCAGCAGGCTGAGGGTAGCAGACACCAACAGGATCAACAAACTCATTCCTAAGGCCAGTGATGTTGTGGGGATGGAACTGGACTCTCTCACGGTGGTGTCTGAAAAGAGGATGCTGTCTAAGTTGCATGCCATCTTGGTCAATGTCTCCCATCCGCTACATAATGTACTGGGTGGGCACAGGAGTACATTCAGCCAGAGACTCATTCCTCCGAGATGCAGCACAGAGCGTCATAGGAAGTCATTCCTGCCTGTGGCCATCAAACTTTACAACTCCTCCCTTGGAGCGTCAGACACCCCGAGCCGATAGGCTGGTCCTGGACTTATTTCATAATTTACTGGCATAATTTACATATTACTATTTAACTATTTATTACTATTTTTCTATTACTATTCTATTACAATTTATTATTTATGGTGCAACTATAACAAAAACCAATTTCCCCCGGGATCAATAAAGTATGACTATGACAGATGCAAATGGCGAAATCTTGCATTGACACGGACAGACTGCGTGTACAGGCTACACTAAGTGCGCATAGCAACGAGTGTGAAGTTGAGGCTGCCTCAGCAGAGGCAAGGGTGTATGAAGCAGCAGACGACTTAGACAGTGGTGAGTCTACAACCAGATTCAGTCATGCTTTGCTGTCACAATAGCCAATGCAGCTTACCACAGAATATGTCCATTGTTCCAGCTCTACAAGGAGAAGCAGTCCACACCACACAGCCAATATGCCTTTCACATGGTCCAGGTATTGACAGTCAAGGTCTTCAACAGCAGAGACCCACAACACCCCCTTCTGCAATTTCATCACAGCAAAGACTTCGGTCAAGTGTTGTTACTGACACCAACCCCATCTGCATGACATGGGCAGACTGAGCTCCCATCCATCCCAGGACACACATTTGACAAACCAATGTGTACAATGCCCTCATTCAGGAGCCACAGGTGCATTAGATGTGGTTTAGCATCTAGCTTGTTTAGACCTAGCCACAACAGGATTAATAGTGTTTAACAATCACCAGTCTATCAATTATCTGTCCCGGAAGTCAAGCTTCCACAATGCCATAAAAGGACTAAGTTACCATAACAATGGAATAGAATTTGCTTCATCACAGCCATATGCAAATTTACATACTGAATTTTTCAGAAGCTGTGTCTATCTGACAAGGAAAACATTTGTTGCCCATTCCTAATCACCCTTGAGAAAGTGGCAGTTCTTCTGAAGGTAACACTGCACTGCTATTAGGAAGACAGTTCCAAGATTTGGTCCCATTAACAATGAAGGAATGGCAAAGATTCCAAGTCATAAGGGGAACGTCCGGCTGGTGGCATTCCCATGTATTCAAACCCTCCTTGGTAGTAAAGATGTCATGCTTGGGGACTGCTGTCACAGCAGTTCAGGTCATTAACTGGTACACTAGAGGCAACTGTGCACTGATAGTGAAGGGAATTAATGTTTTAGGTGATAGTTGTGGTGCCAAGTATGTTGCTTTGTCCTGGATGATTTGAGCCTATTTTGACAGAGGTGGAAAAGGGTACCCGATTTATTCCTTGTAAATGGTGGGGAGGCTTTCATGCAACAGGTGAGTCACTCGCTCCTTGATTGCCAGCTCTAATCTGCTCATAGTATTTGTGGCTGGTCTATTTGAGTGTCCCATCAATGATTAGTTACTGACAGTGAGGGCAGTGCGGTGGTAATGCCCCTGAATGCTAACACTAGTTTATTAAGCTTTTGTTGAAGATGGTCACTGGCTAGCCCTTTTGTAGCATGAATATCAAATCTGGTGAGTTACTTCTATATTTGGTCAATGGATATTCAAATTAAATAACTTTCTAGTATCAATATCCCAGAGTCCCAGTATGTCAATTTTTTAAACTCTTCCTTCTGGGGCCGGCTGGTGGCACAATGACATTGGCGCCAGACCCGGGAGCGGAGGTTCCCAGGTTCGAAACCAGTCAGGTCCGCTCCCGAGTACGCTTTCCATCTGTGCCAGGTTGAGTGTCGAGATCGCAACTCAACCTCATAAAATAAAGGGAAAATACTGCGAAAGTGTCTGTGTGAGGAGTGGCGAGCCACACAGTCTCTGTCTCTCGTTCCGCGCCTTGTAAAAAGCCATGAAAAAGACATCATAACGGACACATGCACACAGACTCACACACACACAGACTCACACGCACGCAAGCACATGCCAAAAAAAAAATCTTCTTTCTGAATGCTTATTGGTAAGCTGTACCACTGCCCGATACCAAGTGCCTTCTCAGACACCAATCCACTCCAGGCATACAAGGAAAATTTTCCAGTACTTTTGCAAGATTTACTTCTCAACCAACATCATACAAGAAAATGGTCATTATCTCCTTGCTTTCTGTGAGAACTGTAGGCAAATTAGTTACCACGATTCCAAATAGGTTATTTCTACTCTATACAGCTAGTTAGGGACTTCTTTACATGACTCATACTATAAATATGTTCAGGTCATTCCTTTATACAGCTGAACTGTAACATTGGAATCCATGATCTTTTTAAAAAACAAAAAAATATTGACCAGAATT
The DNA here is from genome assembly GCF_963921235.1 of Mobula hypostoma. Taxonomy (NCBI): domain Eukaryota; kingdom Metazoa; phylum Chordata; class Chondrichthyes; order Myliobatiformes; family Myliobatidae; genus Mobula; species Mobula hypostoma. The sequence goes on along the minus strand of NC_086110.1, from coordinate 14,163,856 downwards.
CAGTGTCACCTTCTTTTAAAGTGCCCCAATGAGCCACAGAATTATATTTTCAGAAAGTAAATGTGTAAGTGCATCTGTCTTTGAATAACCATGACACAAGTTTGCTGATACCAGCACATGCTCACTCCACATTGCATCGATTTCAGTGACAGGACTTCTGCTGCTCTTACAAGTGGTCTGACAGCATCAAACAAAATAATATAGAGAGATATCAAGCCTCTAAAAGGTCATTATGGATACAGGCACATGGCAAATTTCACACCTTGATTCACAAATAACCACACTATGGCTGTTAAAATGACCACTCAGATACAAAAGCACTCGCAGTTGTCTTTTGGAGGTTTTCTAGACCGAAAACATGGCACACAGGATGTGGCAGTCTACATATAAACACACACACACACACACACAGAGCTAACCAAGCAAATATAATCATTTACTTAATCTTGAAATGTTCCATACATTTCATGCAAGGAGAGTAAATTTGCAGGCAGAGACCTTTCATAACCTCATTCTTTGATCAATAGTGATAAAGTACTTTCAAAGTGTAGGCACAGCAGATCTCACTAGCTCATTTTCAGGTGAGATGAAGTAAATATGAGTTAATATTTTTATTGAGAATATAACTGCTTTAAGAAAAGATTGGTCTCGTACAGTAGTTGATATCAACTCCTGGGGGCAGTAAAGATATAGGGAGCTGTGAGGGTGCTCAGTAGCAAGAGAGGTAGCTGAGGGATTACATGTTTAATTTAAGCAATGAATGACTTATAAGCATTTGATCCTCTGTGCCTCAATTGATTACAGTGATCATGCTCTTGCTAACCCACTGCTGTCTTAGACTTTGCTCAAGGCAATGTGATAGTTCTATATGTGACATATCATGAGAAACCGGACTGAAGAAATTGTATTATTTCCAGGCCCATCCTGTGCATTACTACCGCTCCCCGCTGCATTACTACCGCTCACTCCTGTGGTACAGTGTTAACTAGTACAATCCCCATACTCTGATCATGCAGTGACACAATTCCTGTGAATTAGGTTACAGCGTTCAATGGAGTAAAATCCAGAATGTGCCCTTTCGAATGGTCTTGACTGCATTTCCTTAGCCCACAGCCCAACCAAGCTAGCAATGCTCCACTTTATTTATTTTCAGGTAGAGTCAGGTTTTGCCCGAGTTATGATGATCGTAACTTTCCCCTGTATTGATCACAGCACTTGAGGTTCGAATTAATAGATGATTTACCACATTCATTAATTCATAATGATAATGGCAGAAGCAACCAAATGAAAAAGTGTAGACAGTTTAGTGTGGAGTATCTGAAATATGGATTTATACCAGCAACAAGCCAATATATCTGCTGTGTGAAAATGAAAGGGAAGTCAATATTTTGGGCTGTTGAGCGATTTTTCAAAGGACATTCTGCTTACTGTTCTTGCTTGTGCAACAGATGGGGCACCATCAATGACAAGACACACCATGAGATTATTACTTTCTTGAAAAAAGCTATACCTAACAAATTTATTACTCATTGTGTAACTCACAGACATCTTCTTGCAAAAAAACTTGTGCTCAATGCACAAATCATTAAATACTGTTTACACAGTGGCAAGTAAAATTGTCCCATGCTCTCAAATCTCACCTATTTTAAGAGCTTGTATTGAGAATGATGAACAGTTTGAACACTTGCTGTTGCACACAGAAGTCAGATGGCTTGAGATGCTTTTATGAGCTTTGTGAAACTGTGATGAAATCCTCTGAAGACGAATACTTCATTGAGTAATCAACTCAAGAATATTAGGCATGTCATTGCTTACTTGTCAGAATTATTTGCAAAGTTTAATTAAATCAATGTTCAATTACAAGGAAAAGATAGGAATCTTATTAAAGTTAAATCAGTTGTCTCCATATTTCTGTCCAAGTTAACCCTACTTAAGTGCAATTCTGGCTGTTGCAAGCTTTTTCAATTTCTGAGCCTCTCTGAATTGGAAGAGAAAGAAATATTACCAGATGATGAACTTCCAAGTGTACTCTGCCCACCTGGGTGAGCTGTATAAAAACATGTCAGAAAAATTTCAGGATTTTTTTGTTGATCCAAATTTCAGATTGAGTAATAACTACATTCTTGAACACTTGTAATGATGAATTAACAAGAACTAATCTCACTACAAAAACTAATCTCTCCAACTAAAGCTGAGATTCAAAAGAAATATCAAGACTTCCGGTTGCAGAAAGAAATTTCTATATGCTATCCTGCTCTATGGAAAAAGGTCAAAATGTTGTTTATTGCTTTTCCAACATCATATTTAACCGAGTATGATTTCAGTGCAGTCGCTGAACTCCTTCCTAAGCAATGAAATAGACTGCAAGTTACTGAATGTGGGGATCAGAGACTCCTTCTGAGTGACTTTCAGCCTGATGTTGAGAAGTTGCTATCACTGCACCAAGCCTATCCATCTTATTGTAAGGTGAAAAAGCAATGAAATAGTGAATATTAAAGAACACTCTAAAATTAATGATTTTTTTTACTGTAATTAAATAAAGAATAATTTTATTTGTAGCTTTAAATAGATATGAATTTTTTTGCAACTATTTGTCACTGCTTTGAATTTGCACTTCTGTGGAAAATTGTGGTAAACTATTGCCACAAAGAATGAAGTGCTGGGCTGATTTGGAAAAGTTAGGTATGGGCCGGAACATGACTGCGAGGTCCCGGTCCAGAGCATATTGATGCAATGGGCCCAAGTCCTAGTTCAAGGGGCGACATGATGTTTGGATGCTTTAAACGCCAAGTTGGGTGAATTGAAAAGGCAGGGTGTTGGGATCAGAGGCAAGGGCTGGGCTGTTTCAGCCACTGCTCCGCAACATTTATCCACTCTACGCTGCACTGAGGCAGAAGCCTGCTTGGGGCTTTTGGATTTGGGTTTCAATCTACAGTAACTCACTTAAAGAATCGCTGAGAAAATGCTGTAGAATACAGTATCAGAAGTGAGATTAATTCCTTCTTTTCTAAATATCCAACTTCTAGCAAAGGTCTGGATAGTTATATTGAGCAGAAATCTATTCTTAATTGTTCTGGAAGTTTGACTACATGTTCAACGGCTATTTTTCAATACAACAATGAAACCAGATGTTAACATCGCAATAAGCAATAAGCATTAATCTCCAATTAACATTATTGACATTAATCTGGATATCAGCAGATATCAGTGAAAGATCTGAATAACCACACAATATTGATAGCCACAGAATGCAAGTGCAATCTTATGACAAAAATATCTGGTTGTACAAGTAATGATTTGAGACATTAACAGTTTGAAACCACTACATTCTGAACGGTTGCTGAAAGTAAATGCTTTTTTAAAAAAATCCTACTGTAAGATCCTATCAGTGTCAATCCTTACAAGGTAACAAGAACTAAGATTTCAAAGCAATGGAACCCAAACCAAACTATTGAAGTTTCACATCCAGTATCTATTTTCTGCAGATTCTTGCTAAGTACGGAAACTGTCCTCAGTAGGAAATAGAAAACTGACTGAGGTTTCTGCTCCTGGTGAAAATACCACTACAGAGACAAAGGCATGATTGACTTAACTACAACTTTGCTCATTAAACTGTGATTAAATGTATCAATTTCCACAGCAAAGCTCAAGTAACTGGAGTCTCAAAAATAGTTTTGAAACTAACTCCTGTGCACAGTGACATTTAGACCATTCATGTGGTGTCTAAATGCTGCCATTGATTGGGCAGTGACCCCACCCTAATAAGTATGCTGAATCTCTAACATGAAGATTCAAATGACTACAGACACTGTAACCAAGAACAACATACATTGCAATTTTTGGGTTGAGACCCAGCTCAAACAATCTGGATCTCAGTGCAAAACGACAACTGTCCATTTGCCTCTAGAGATGCTGCCTAACCCACTGAATTCCTCCTGCATTTGTGTGCTGCTGAATCTACAAGTTTAGACTTTAGTTGCTTGATATGAAAATCCTAGTTTCTTTCATCTGTTTTCATTTATCATAGATCTGAGATGCAGAAATTAAAAACAGAAATATAACAATTATTTGCTTTCTACAATAAGAATTCAATTGTCTCTTTTCTGTCTCAGCTGATCTTACCCACAGAAAAAGCTAGATTCCAGAGAAGCAACAGCCAAAGATTTTATAGTAATAATCATTTCTCAAGTAATCCAAATTGCATGGTGTTAAAAATATGACCAAGGAATACTTCACAGACTAGCATCTTGACTGATACCCAGATAGTGGATGATCTATTTGCATTTTGAACCCAGTACTCAGCTTTAAATCAGACAAGGCTATAATACAACCCTATTAATTTGAAAGAGGTCACCTGGGGAGGACAATAGACAATAGGTAATAGGTGCAGGAGTAGGCCATTCTGCCCTTCGAGCCAGCACCGCCATTCACTGTGGTCATGGCTCATCATCCACTATCAGTATCCAGTTCCTGCCTTATCCCCATAACCTTTGATTCCGCTATCTTTAAGAGCTCTACCCATCTCTTTTTTGAAAGCATCCAGAGACTTGGCCTCCACAGCCTTCTGGGGCAGAGCATTCCATATATCCACCACTCTCTGGGTGAAAAAGTTTTTCCTCAACTCTGTTCTAAATGGCCTACCCCTTATTCTTAAACTGTGGCCTCTGGTTCTGGACTCACCCATCAGCAGGAACATGCTTCCTGCCTGCAGCGTGTCCAATCCCTTAATAATCTTAAACAACAGGAATTCTGCAGATGCTGGAAATTCAAGCAACATACATCAAAGTTGCTGGTGAACGCAGCAGGCCAAGCAGCATCTCTAGGAAGAGGTGCAGTCGATGTTTCAGGCCGAGACCCTTCAATAAGATCCCCTCTCAGCCTTCTAAATTCCAGAGTATACAAACCCAGTCGCTCCAATCTTTTGACATATGACAGTCCCACCATCCCGGGAATTAACCTTGTGAAGCTACGCTGCAATCCCTCAATAGCAAGAACGTCCTTCCTCAAATTTGGAGACCAAAACTGCACTCAGTACTCCAGGTGTGGTCTCACCAGGGCCCTGTATAGCTGCAGAAGGACCTCTTTGCTCTTATACTCAATTCCCCTTGTTATGAAGGCCAGCATTGCCATTAGCTTTCTTCACCGCCTGCTGTACTTGAATGCTTACTTTCAGTGACTGATGTACAAGAACACCTAGATCTCGTTGTGCATCCCCTTTTCCTAAATTGACTCCATTTAGATAATAATCTGCCTTCCCGTTCTTACAACCAAAGTGGATAACCTCACATTTATCCACATTAAACTGCATCTGCCATGCATCTGCCCACTCACCCAGCCTGTCCAAGTCACCCTGCATTCTCATAACATCCTCCTCACATTTCACACTGCCACCCAGCTTTGTGTCGTCGGCAAATTTGCTAATGTTACTTTTAATTCCCTCATCTAAATCATTAATTTAGGAGAAAGGTTAATGTCCATCGATAAAGATTAATACTAATAAATGATTTATGTTCTACATTATCTTAATGTTTTTAAATATTTCCTAGTGATTAAATAGCTTCTGATTTTGGAGCTTGTTGATTAGAACAGAGAGCATGATTGTGTTGAACCCTGAGGTGTAGTCAATAAATAGCAGCCTGGCAAAAGTACTACTGTTGTACAGGTGATCCAAGGCCAGGTAGGGAGCCCGTGAGACTGCATCCGCTGTCGACCTATTGTCACCATAGGAAAATTGCAGCAGTCCAGGAATCTATAACCATGACCAACCTCTCAAAGCATTTCATCGCAGTAAATGTGAGTGCAACTGGGTGATTGTCATTGAGGCAGCTCACCATGCTCTTTGGGCACTGGTATGACTGTTGCCATTTTGAAGCAGGTGGGAATCTTTAATCTCTCATGGTATGTCCACTGTCCAGTTAGCCAACATTAATTATTTAGCATATATCCCAGGAGCCTATTGCATAGCCTTGAGTGCAAATGTTTTCAGATACATTTGTGATAACAGCCTGGTGAAAATAGAAAACAGCCACTTCTATCTAATAATTTTCAAACATTAACTTACTTTTGCAGGCAGCTAATGAGAATAGAAAATTAACAATACAATTTGCATTTTACCATTCAGCAGCAGCATTTTAGACAGGAGTTTAAATTTTTAAATACCATCAATATTGCACAACAAAATCTGAGCTGCTTTCACTACTCAAACACACTTCCTACGCAAGACAGCTACAGAAATGAACTAGTCTTCAGTGCATTCTTGGGCAGTTGACAGCTCATCCATACACTAATACCATACCATCTTTATCCTGCTGTAACTAACTACTAACTAAACACACATGACATACTGGATTTAGTGAGGACTTCGGGATATTTTGAACTATCTCACTTACCACTTTTTCATCAAAATACAACCTTGAATCAGCAGATAACATTACTATCCTCAATTAATGAGATTATGACAAGGAAGGTTTCAAGTTCATTTGGCAAATGGAATTCCTGAAACTTAGCTAAACTCATTTGACTCTAACCACCTAAGCCACCTATCAAAGCATAACATTATGGTCCATTCTTTATTCTAAATTGTTCAAGCTTTTCTCATTGTTTACATTGAAATTGTGGAGAAAAGCAGCATTACATATTTCCTCATTGGTTTATTTGTACTACGGAATTAATTTCACCTTAACATCCCATAAACCAATATCAATTGAACTGAGAGAAACAGATAGTATTGGCAATTAAGAATTTTGCTTCTCAATCAGCAGGCTAGACAGTATTTTAACATTTCTGCTTGACATTTGGAAAGGCAGCATCGAGGCTAACACCCACAACATCAGACTGCAATGTTCACAAATTAATGAGTAAATGGAAGAAAAATCTTCTGTTTTGTACATTTTCGATCAAGTTAAAATGGTTTGCTGACAATTCATGCAAGGACATGTCATTAAAAATAGTGCATTCTTCCTGTTAAGACTATGTAATGCAAACAAAGTTTCAGTGTAAAAGCCTAAAGCTTAAAAATAAGTAGCTCTGCAGGTTCCAATTTATCATTTCCTAACTAGTTTTCAAAATCTATAATTACTAATGTCCTAATATAAGGAAATGTTAAGCCTTCAGATGTGAACTGATTTCCTATCTGAGGAAGAGTGCAACTGATGTGGTTGCTTGTGTCCTACTAAATGTCTGTTTTTCAGACCAGTGCTATTTTTAATACATACTAATGATCTGCACTTGGGTAAACAAGACAAGCCTTTAAGTATCAGATGACAAAAAATTCAAATATAGTAGACAGCAAAAAAAAGCAAACTGGGACAGGCAGATTGATGAAATAGACTACGTACATCAAGTAATTGAAATGACCCAATATGGGAGAAAGATTGAGGCAAAGCAACACAAATTAATGGGAAAAAAAATTCAGAAGGGGATGCTGGGGCAGTGATTTGAGGGCACGCCTATACAAACTTTTAAAAGAAGATTGTGGTTAAGTATATTCTAAAACCATATCCTTGGCTTTATAAATACAGATATTACAAAAGCAGAGAAATTATATTGAGCTTTTATAAAATGTATGCAGTCATTTCACTTAATTCATTTCAATCAGCTCTTCATATTTTTAAGGCCTGGACACCTTTCCTGGCATGCAAACTCCAGAAATAAAATGTTCAATAATATTACCGGGTGCAGGATGTTAAACCTTTAGAAATAAGTGATCAGCACAACTTTATTGGTTTTGAGTTGTGCCCCAATGTCAATGAAAAAAGGTTGAGAAAATTCTAGGTCAAGATGGTGTGCGATTTGGAGGACACTCTGCAAGTGTTAATATTGACATGTGTCCATTGTCTTTGCCCTTTTGGAAGGTCAGCTGTTTGACAGGAGGTGGTTCCAGGTACATTTCCATTTTTAATGTTGGCATGATTCTACATAAGCTAAATTAAGGATCAAGTTTGCAAAGTCATGTTAAGTAGAAGGTCCATTTCACGTCCCACCTTACATCCTGACCATCACAGAAACCATTCTTCAGTCTATTATTTTTTAATTCCACGTCATAGGAGAAAGAGTAGTTGTTCTCAATGCAGACCATATGCCCTCCCTACACCCCCCAAAGGGCACATGCCAATTTTGTAGGATCCACAATTCAAAAAAAGGACAAAAAACTGGGGCCATGGGAGTTTCTGAATGGGTCATTATAAGCTTACTGTTTTAATTAAATTTTACTAAAGTAGATAACAAAAAGAATATAGGAATATATGTAATTTAATTAGAACCCTGAATTAAATGAATGAGATGATAGATGATGCAAATGAGCAGCAAACAGCCATGCATGTGTGCATGCGCGCGCACGTGCGGAGGGGATAGGGAGGGTGTGCAGCATGTCAGTGGTTATCTCTGCTCCTGCTTGACCACACACACATCACCAATCACACCCTGTAAAGTAGCCTGCTGAGCCCCGCTCCACATCCACCCCCCAAATTACAAGCTGCAGACTGGTCAGAGCTGTCTCCACCAATGCAGCAGGAGGTTGACTCTGTTTCCCTTCCGTTGACCCATGAGTATTATAACACTTATAAAACTGACATGAAGGCCGCAGTTACTGCAATGGGTTATCTGCCAAAAATGGCTAAACAGCAGAGAGGAGAAAATTCATGAAGTCTACAACTGCATCACTATCCACCACTAGAACTTCCATTAAATCCCTAATACTTGTCAAATTATGAAAGTTCAATTCTCTTCTCTTGATGAGTACACACTCTTTATTGCCACATTTAATTTGCATATATAATAGCATATCTTTAAAATATTGCATAAAATTAGATTTTTTTAAAAATACTATCTGAAAAACTAGTTCTATTTTTACATGGATATTTAACACTGATACTTTTTCATGTGGGATTGTACTTATTATAAATCTTCAATGCTTACTCATTTTCTCAAGCCCACTCACAATTGTATTTTGTTACCGTATGCAAACACACTCACACATATGTATACACACATACACAACTCTAGACACATATATACACACACACATACCCATATAACACACACACATACAAGCACACATGCAAACGCACGCACATAAATATACATTTTTAAATTATCCTTTTTAAATAAGATTACCCATATCTGCTGCAGCAAAGAAAATATGTCAGCAATATTTTATTAAGTATCTTGCCCATGGGTTTATTCCATCGCTATAGAGCAAAAGGATGCTAATGCGTCTAATTTGTATGACTACACTTTCAAATGGAAGAATGCGGCTATGTAAGCTGATGAAGCACTTGGATGAAATGTCAGCTGATGTGGAAAAATTAGTAGCACAAATGCAAGTTAAGAAGTTGCCCTGCAAATCAATGAAAGCACATGTTTGGTTTCTGAATGATCAGGCCAGTGCAGAAATGCTTTATGCCTGAAAGCATAAGACAGATACCAGAGGTGAAACTATTTTTTGAAGAAGTCAAGTCACTGGCAGAAATGTAGCATCAAGAAACTTTGGTACAAATCGCCAGTGAAAACAAGGAGAAAGAACTACAATGACTGAGATCATATCTTAAACAAAGAAAGGATGTTGCAAGTGTGGAAGTAGAATGTCCCAGTCTATCACTGCAGGAGTTTCTCAGGCCCATCCACCTTTTGCAACTTCTTCTAACTTTTCGTCCACAAACAGGGACATGTTTACTGATGACTGCAAAACATGCAATTTGTTGGAAAATGGAACAGTTCACCCTTACATGCAGCAACTAGACAACAGAAAGACGGACTGATGAAGTGACAAGTAACTGTTGCACCACAGAAGTGCCAGTTAGTAATTTTCTCCAACAAGAATCTATCCCACCTACCCATGGTACTCAAAGACAATACCCACCATCAATACTTTGTGGGTGTCAGGAATGGTTCTAGCCAGAGCATGTACAAGCTCTGGTTTACTCTTTAACCACAGTGGTTGTGCTGGTCCATTTGAAATTCTGGGCAGCAGATGTTTTCAACCATTAAGGGTAAGTTGATAAAATACACTTCACTTGCCTGGATGAGTGTAGTTTGAAGCTATCTAGGTCAAAATAATCTGTTTGCCTGGAACTCCATCCAACACTAACTTTTCATTTCCCTTCTCTCTGACAATTCCAGATCCCATATACACACATATTTATTTGTGTATAAATACACACACTGTTTTTGCACTACCTCTAATTCTATTCAATATATATTTACTGTAATTGATTTTTTTCATTTTTATATTATCATGTATTGCATGGAACTGCTGATGCTAAGTTTACAAATGTCACAACACATGCCAGTAATAATAAACCTGATTCTGATTCTATGACTTCCTACACCCTAATTGGAGAGCCTCATGCTTAGCTACAAGACATATTCATCAATTCAGAGATTTAAAGATCTGATTAGCATAGCTTTGATGAGAATAGTACAGGGTGGGTTTTCTTTCTCCCCAAATGTTCCTCCCAACTGCTGCCCATAAGATGACATGACAGTGAAGGTCACTACTCATCACCAGCAGTCTTGTACATTGACACTGTCAGGTAGTAAACTAAATGCTTTCACTGAAGTTTTGTTTGTGAGGAGAAGAGAGAACACCTGCAGCTGGACGTGGCACATAGCAAATACTGGAGAACACCACCTTCTTTGAGAAATAAAAACTGCAAACAACTCAAAATTTGACAGATTTGTTTTTATTTATCAGTACCAGGACAATGCTGGCCAGATCCTGGACAGGATTTAAGTTCAGTAATGGAGGAGGACTGCTGCAGCATGGGACATGGAGGAAAAACCTACAAGTTGTGGGTACAAGCATCTACCATCTTTGATCATGTTGACAAAAGAGGGCTCAAGAATTATATATCAAATTACCTTACTTATTGATATCTAATTCTATCTCACCACTTCTCTTACCTCTTCTGCTTTGTCCAAATTCTAAGACCCCAGTCTTATATCTCACACTAGAAGACAAATTTCCTCCAACAAAATCCTGGGAAGAAAATAACCAAACACTCAGTTACCACTTTAAACTCTGCCCTCCAGTTGCAAACTGTAATTCTCTCTGACTACTGTCTAAGAGACCATTTACAGTCTTATGGTCGTATCTGGTCATCAGATGAACTTTGAATCACATACATGCACTGTCAGGTGTAATATATATATATCCATCTCGAGAACTTCATGACTACCGTGGCTCACCTGTTACTAACTTTGAACTGACTGCTAACTAACCGGTCTTAATCTCACAAATGAAGACATCCAAAAGCTCTGCTACACAGCTCCCTAATTTATGCCAAATCATGTTTATGCATCACTGCCCTTGTGGTTCTTATCTTATTTACAGAACAGAACTCTACTATACAGTAATCATAATGAAATCTCCAGAAGTCAGGTTTTTATTTTAAAATCAGGATAAAACAGCATGAAAGGTGAAATCATTAACACTTACCTCAATCTAAGACTGCCTAATAAATACCAGACAGTAAATAAATGTATTACAAAATCGATCATCCAACAGAAACTATATCAAAGTCTGCAAGTATTCACGCAAGTTTAGCATCCAAACAGTACCAATAGCTTGCTGCAGTCCACACAATGCAACGGTAATGAAGATCAAAAATAAATGACAAATGTTTGGTGGAATAAAGAGCCACCATTTCAGTCAGGCACCATAAGACATAGGAGCAGAATTAGGCCTTTTGGCCCATCGAGTCGGCTCCCTTTCATCATGGCTGATCCAATTTCCCTCTCAGGCCCTAATCTCCTGTCTTCTCCCAGTATCCCTTCATGTCCTGATCAATCAAGAATCTATCAACCTCTGGCAATGAATATACATAAAGACTTGGAATCCACAGCTGCCTGTGGCAAAGAATTCAAAAATTCACCACTCTCTGACTAAAGAAATTCCTCATCTCCATTCTAAAAGGACACCCCTCTATTCTAAGGCTGTATCCTCTGGTCTTAGACTTTCCCACCCAAGGAAACAAACTCGGTCAAGATGGCACCTACATGCAAAGCTCCTTTGGTAGACATCTTTAATTCACATAGGGCTGTGAAATACTGTTTCAGAAAGCTGGGTTTCCATAATGGCCAGCTGCACTTTAAAAAAGTCAGTAATACACAAGAATTTAAGGAATATTTTAGAGTACCTGTTTGGTATCAGAATGCTTCCCAGTATTAAAATGCTTCAAAATTTCATACTGTAGTTCCCCACATATTCAACCACAAACTGTACCAGGAAGCTACATTACAAACTATAAATTAGTATAAATCTAACCAGCATGCAAAAGCAGCTCAGAAAAATAGGGGATATTAGAATCAATTCTCCTCTCAACTCAGTCAGGTTCAGACCCCTTTATATTTTATGGCTGATGTAGGTGTAGAAAAGCAATTATAATTTTCACACTTACATGGTTAGGCTAAATCAGCAGTCCCCAGCCACCGGGCTGCAGACCGGTACCGGGCCACAAGGAAACAATATGATTTGGCGATAAGAGTCAGCTGCACCTTTCCTCATTCCCTGTCACACTCACTGTTGAATTTGAACGCATGCGAGGTCATTACACACACGTCATCCATGTCAGCGCAGGAAGATGATCAACTTCTCGAGCCTGCAAATGACAGCCGGATGAAAAGTATTGTTTGACAGAACATCTCTGCCGGCATTCTGGATCAAAGTCAAGGCTAAATATCCTGAGAAAGCCATGAAAGCACGGAAAACGTTGCTTCCATTTCTAATATTTTTCTGCGAAGCGGAGTTTTCTGCAATGAATACAACGAAAACTAAATTGTGGAATAGACTGGACATAAGGAACCCCCTTCAAGTTTCGCTATCTCCCATCACCCCTCGATAGGACCGTCTTGTTGCAGGGAAACAAGCCCAGGGCTCCCACTGATTCAGCGATATTGGTGTGTTGCAATGATTTCATATGTTCATACAGGGAAAATATGTGCTGTGCTTAAAATCCAAATGTTACTTAAAATGTTATGATGCTATTGACTTACTTATATAACCATATAACAATTACAGCACGGAAACAGGCGATCTCGGCCCTTCTAGTCCGTGCCGAACGCTACTCTCACCTAGTCCCACCAACCTGCACTCAGCCCATAACCCTCCATTCCTTTCCTGTCCATATAGCTATCCAATTTTTCTTTAAATGATAATATCGAACCTGCTTCTGCCACTTCTACTGATTCAACACTTACTTCAAGCTCCCCTGTCCTCCCTGATAATTGACTTATCCCTATATTCATGCGAGGAAAATATGCGCTGTGTTTAATATTAAATTCATTAGATAAACACTTATAGAAACGAAATTGAGTGTATTAGCCACTTATCACCTATATTCCGGTCATGATTAACCGCACCCCCCCGCCCCGAACAGAATCGCCAAAAACAATTTCTGAAAAAAAAACAGCAGGTACACGCATGCGCACTGGTGCCTGCGCAAAGCTTCATGGTCATTGTAGTCTTTCTCGGGGTAAGCTCAATGTATTTGACTGCTGCTCTTGTCCGTTGGCAACCCCCCTCCCCCACCCCCGGTCAGCCGGTCCGTAAGAATATTGTCAATATTAAACTGGTCCGCAGTGCGATAAAGGTTGGGGATCCCTGGGCTAAATAACTATAACAAGAGTAGCAGAATGCACCACTGTAATGACCCCTTAATATTTAAGCATCCAGTTAAAAATAATTATGCCCCGAAAAAGCCCCCACAACTATTTTCACATTTTACTGTCTCATTTTCTAAATTTTAAATATATTGAAGTATGATTTTTAAGCTAATCTACAAACCATTGTGCATCATGTCAAATCAAAAGAAAAATTCTGAAACCTGTCAATAATGTAGGAAAAATTAAAACAAAATTGAGATTGAAAAAGTATTCATCTTCTTTGTAACTATTATGCTAAATTTCATCAGTTGCTATACTATTACTTTAACAACTCACCCAATTTGTCGATGTAAAAAAATTGGGGATCACCAATTAATTAATTAATTCATAAGAACAAATACTCCCTCTCTCTGTAAGGTCCAACAGTATGGTAGACTTTCAACAAACCAAACCAAATGCAGATAAAAGTGCAGTTAAGACAAGTCAGGGAAATGATAACAGAGAAGCATAAATCTGGGGAAAGGATACAAGACCCTCTCAAAGTCACTGAACATACCTTGGAGCTCAGTGCAGTCCATCGTAAAAAATATGAATCCGCAGCCACACTGCCGCTCTAAACTCAGTCGCCTGAGAAGAATAGCACTTGTAAGAGAGGCTACTGCGATGCCAGCAGCCACACAGAGTGAGCAGAAGCCAGTGGCTGCAACTGGAGATGAAGATCATGGCTCCATAAATCTAGGGCCTTACATAAAAAAGGTATTTTATGGAAAAGTAGCAAGGAAGAACCCCAGCTTAAAAAAGCATATCCCTGCCCATAAAGACTTTGCAAAGCATTGCTTAGAAAATACTGTAAAGATGTGGAAGAAGTTCTTGTGCTTGGATGACACTAAAGTGGAACATTTTGGCCTCAACACTAAGCAGTACGTGTGGTGTAAACCTAATACTGTGCATTAGCCAGGTAATACCATCCCTACTGTAAAGTCAGGAAGAGGTAGCTTCATGCTATGGGGATGCTTTTCAACAGTAGGGAATGGAAATCTGGTCAGGGTGGATGGGAAGATGAATGCTGCTAAACCAAGCTCCTGGATAAAACCTGCTAGCCTCTGCCAGGAAACTTAAACTGAGGGTAGAAATGCATCTTTCAGCAGGACAATGACCCAAAGCACACTGCCAGAGCGACCATGGAGTGGCTTCAAATGAAGAAAATTGATGTCCTTGAGTGGCCCAAAGTCCTGACCTTAACCCAATCAAACATCATGACTGCCATCTATCGGCACTCCGCAACTGAACTGGCCAAGCTTGAGCAATTTAACAAATGGAATGGGCAAATCCTGCTCCATTAAGTTTACAAAGCTAATAGTCTGATCCAAAAAGACTACTAGTTGTAATAGCTGAGAGAGGTGGTTCAACTAAGTACTGGAGAAGGGAGGGTCAATATTTTTGAACTGCTGGCGTTTTTTTGAATTTTAGTTTTTCATGCTTTACAATTTTCCATTTTGGAGCTCTACTGTGATTTGCAAATAGAAATTCTCAGTTAAATTAATCAAAATCTCAATGGGTTGGGGGCTGAATACTTCTTCGAGGCACTGTATACCAGGGTCTCTTCAGGACTACCTCTGGAGAGTTTTAGAATTTTCCACTGCTATCCAAATCTCCCAGATTTTATCCCAAGATAATTCAGTGTTGACCATAATATTAAAGGGAAAAACATCACTAAGGGATCTTCAGCACTGAGTTTATCACAGGATATCTGTTTGGAAACCCTGTCCTGTATCAAGATTCATCAGGGCTGAAGTCACAAAGTTGATAGTTATGCAAATCAGTAATGAACTTGGACAACTGTAAGCAATGATTAAGGTAACTGTTAAAAGTCCTGGTGTTTGGGGTATATCTTTGTTCCTTGGTCAGATCATTCAATGAGGCCAAACCTCTAAACCAGAAATGGACTGTCCTGCTGAAGGGCCTTGGCCCAAAACGTCAGCTGTACGCTTTTCTATAGATGTTGCCTGGGCTCCTGAGTTCCTCCAGAAATTTGTGTGCGTTGCTTGTATTTCCAGCATCTGTAGATTTTTGCTTATTTGTGTATGGACACTGGCATTTTCATGACCAAATGAAAGAACCATTGTCTTTAGAGTGCTTACAGATCTACAATGGTCGAGATGGCACACCCAACATTCATACAGTAAATGACAGCTATGAACTTTAGCATTGCTAGTATGCAAACAACAGACATGGTTTCTGATTCTTTCTCATAAGGTTCTAAAATAATATCTGTCAGAGGATCACCTAGCACTGCAAAACATTTCAAAGCAGTTGCTCAGTGATTCATACAAATGTTGTAAAGTGGTGGAAGCAAACATGCCTAAGCTAAACCTGTAACAAAGGATAGAGACACACCCAAAGCTTTCAGAAGTTAATACTGACTTTTTTTTATCACTAATTTTTATTGCAACACCAACAAATTAAATTCAATACAATCAGTTGCCAATTACATTTTGACTGTTTATCCCAACTGCCCCCCAACCTTTATCAGCATTCCCCCTCCACCAACTGAATAGTAGTGCATACACAGACAAAACATTCCTATTTTATACAATAGTAAGATTTTCTAATTTATCTGTGTTGCTCATCTTCTCCTGGATCTGTTGTAAGTTGGTGGTGGAGCCCTGAGTTACCTTCTTCCCACCCCCCCTCCCATTCAACCCTTTACTTTGTAACATCTGTGTCACTTAGCAATGTCAGACACTGAACAATAACCGCCCCCCCTCTAGCACCAACAAATTAGAAAGGCAAAACAGTTCTCATAGACAATCATATCAAAGAGACAAGAAAACAAAACCTGGACAAACCCGTTACCCTATATAATTAAAACCATTTCAGTCTGAAATATATCACATAATCAAGACCCCATCAGCTCTCTTGCGAGAAACTGTTGCTTTAATCGACTGTCGCTTAGCGATGGCGTCAGTGACATCTTATCTGGCGCCCAAGAACGAAAACAAGTCTACTGGAGACATAACCCGAAATGAACATGTACATTTAACGTTATTCGGAATCAGAACAAACTGCTGTTTTTCAGCTTCGTTCTTGATGAAGTATGATATTTGGGTATATTGAATATTCACCTTAGAAAGTAAAAGATAAAAAGTATAAATCTAGGTGGACTTATATCACCTTATCATGTTATCCTTGTACTAACAAGTTAACTAAGCCATTACCTTAAAACTCTGACCTGCAATACTCAGAGACAAATTGGCCCCTTAATTAACTAAATACAAAAGTGCATCGAATGACTTTCCAATAACAGAATAACCAGAAAACTTCACACCTAGGACGTTAACTTGCCCATGCCTGTTAGGTTATGCATACAGACTGGTCCAAGCTCTTAATCCAGTTCCATCTCCTTCCAAGGGGCGTGTGGACTTTGCCCAGGGTTTTCTTCCATATCTCCCAGCACCGATAATTTCAGGACTGCTTTCGCTTCCTCTGCCGAGTTAAACGACATCTTCATGCCCTTGATATTCACTTTCAAAACGCTGGGTATATGAGGAACAAGTCGATCCCCTTCTGTCAAAGTTTAGCGTGGATTTCCTTGTATCCCTGCTGTTCCTGCATTGTGCCGGGGCTGTGATCGGCGAAGAACTGCAGCTGGGTGCCATCAGGAAGAGTAGGTTTGGTTTTCCTCATGCCCTCCAGGATAGCCTGCCAGTCGGTGTACCATAGAAGCCTAAAAACCATGGTCCACGGTCTTGAGGTGTTGTTGGAAAAGATCCTATGTGCTCTGTCAATCTCCAATGGAGTGCTGTGGGAATTCTTGAGTGCTGGAATTCAATTAGGCAGCATCTTCTGGAGGTAATCTCTTGGATCGTCGCCCTCAGCGCCTGTCGGTAAGTTGACCAGCCGCACACTGTTTCTCCTGGATCTGTCCTCCAAGTCATTTAGCTTCTTCCATATCTTAATCACCGAGAGACAGGAGTCAGTAACTTTCTCATTCTTGCATAAGCAAACCTGAATGTTGTCTATTTTGTTGAAGACCGTGCTAAGTTTTTTAGCACGAATGTCCGCTTGCTCCTTTAAAGACCGGAGAACGTTGCCATTCTCTGCCATATGCTTCTGTATGGGATTGAGAGCCTTTTCCAGTGGCTGCTCTTATGTGGGCTACCGTTTCTTGCAGCGATTCCATCTCAGTTGCCATTGTTTGCTTAATTAGCATAGCTGTTTCCTCAGATGAATCACTAGCTTGATGTTGTCTGCTGGTATCTTGTTTTCTGGTTGAATTTCAATCTTTTTTTTGAGGTCATGGCTTTAGTTAGATCTTTCTCCGACTCAATCTTGTATTAAGACCATCTATGAGCCCCAAAGAACTTGAAGAAGGAGGGGTATATGTCAGCTCTCAGTGCTGTGCTGCCATCCCGCCTCGTATCTCACCGGAAGTCCTCTTAATACTAACTTTTATAGATGATCATTAATAATCCAATCTGAAAAAAATTAAACATCTCAAGATATGTACATTAGGCTCTTTACAGTCTTCAGAATTATAAATTAATTCAACAGCTTCAGCTAAATAATTTTTGCAACAGAACAGGCCAGTTGGGAAGGTATAATACCACCCAGTCTCCAACTCTATAAGCCTAGCCTGTCCTGCTCAGTTTTTCCTTCAGATCTGCATTTCTCCAGTTTATATTCTTTCTCCGCCTCCTTTGTTTTTGTTACACTTTATCTATCACTAAAATCACAGTAATAAGCCAATTTGATGGGTGGAAGAGCAGATGGCAAGATCTTTTTTCCCCACGTTGTATTCAAATGTCACAAAGCTCTGAACTGAAATGTAAGGACAGCCACGCATGCACAAAAACATCATATAACCTTCTTTATCAATCTTTTTATTGATTTAAAAGGAGCATAAATACAAAGAGGAGAATTATCTCAAATATATATATCAATAACAATACAAACAGAAAGTGAGATAGACATTATCAAAATCATACATAGTGTTAAGCTAGTATGCAGCATATAATAAAAAAGAAAACAGCTAATTCTTCTCTTATCAATTCATGGAAAGAAAAAACTTTAAACTTTTTAATGAACAAAAAACCCCACTACACAATACAAAAAAAAGGGACTGGGCAGTCCATTCTGAGGATACGACCAATAAAAGGAAAGACTTCCTGATCAAATCTAAAACTTCAAGAAAAAAAATTGGAAGAGTAATAAATCAAATCAAATGAAAATATTGAATAAAAGGTCATCAGTTTTGCTCAAATTTAAAGGATGGATCAAATGTCCGACTTCTTATTTTCTCTAAACTTAAACAGGACATAATTGAGGAAAGCCAATAAAAGACAGTAGGTGGATTAGAATCCTTCCACTTCAGTAAAATGGCTCTCCTAGCCAATAAAGTTGAGAAGGCTATCGCACGTTGAGCGGAAACAGGAATATTTCCTGGTTCCGGTGGGATAATCCCAAATATTGCCATAAGTAAATTAGGTTGTAGATCCAGGTTCAAGACTTTTGATAACGTTTTAAAAACATCTCTCCAAAAATTGTCTAGCTTTATGCAAGACCAAAACATATGAGTTAAAGTGGCCACCTCAATATTACATCTGTCACAAATAGGATTGATGTTGGAAAAAATACGTGCTAATTTATCCTTCGACATATGGGCCCGATGCACTACCTTGAACTGTATCAAGGACTGACAGGCACAAATAGATGAGTTATTAACCAAATGAAAAATATTACTCAACCAACACACATCAAAGTTGCTGGTGAACGCAGCAGGCAGCATCTCTAGGTACCTCTTCCTTGAATTTCCAGCATCTGCAGAATTCCTCGTGTTTGTGTTTGGAAAAATTTTACTCCATTGATTATCTGAAAATGAGTCTTGAAATTCCAATTTCCAAGCACATTTAATTTTATCGTTAATTCGTAAATTCAATAGCTGTTTATAAATTATAGCTATCACCCTTTTTTGAAGTGGTACAACACATCCTTTCTAAGATAGGGAGGGGAGGGGAGGGAGGGAACGTCGACTCAGTCCCCTTCCCTCCCTTTCTAAGATAAAGGGCCCAAAACTGCAAGGTAAGGCCTCACCAGTGATTTATAAAGTTTCAACATTACATCCTTGCTTTTATATTCTAGCCTTCTTGAAAAGAATGCTAATAATGCATTTGCCTTCCTTACCACAGACTCAATCTGCAAATTAACCTTTAGGGAATCCTGCAAAAGGACACCCAAGTCCCACTGTGCCTCCATTTTTTGTATTTTCTCTTCATTTAGAAAATAGTCAGTCCTTCCATTTCTTCTACCAAAGTGCATCACCATACACTTCCCAATAATGTATTCCATCTGCCACTTCTTTGCCTATTCTAAGTCCTTCTGCAGCCTCTTACTTCCTCAAATCTACCTGGTCCTCGACCTATCTTCGTATTGTCTGCAAACTTTGCAACAAAGCCACCAATCCTATCATCCAAATCATTAACATATGACGTTAAAAGAATCAGTCCCAACACAGTCCCTTGTAGATCACCACTAGTCACAGGCAGCCAACCAGAAAAGGCTCCCTTTATTCCCACTCTTTGCCTCCTGCCAATCAGCCACTGCTTTATCCACACTAGAATCTTCCCTGTAATACCATGGGCCCATAATCTGTTAAGCACCTTGTCAAAGGCCTTCTGAAAATCCAAATATAAAACATGAAACAAATTGTCCTTTGTTTATTCTGCTTGCTATTTCTTCAAAGAATTTCAACGTATTTCTCAGGTAAGATTTTCCCTTGAGGAAACCATGCTGACTAGGCCTATTTTATCATGTGCCTCCAAGTATCCCAAAACCACATCCATAGCAATCGACTCCAACATCTTCCGAACCACTGAGGTCAGACCGACTAGCCTATAGTTTCCTTTCTTCTGCCTCTCTCCCTCCTTGAAGAGTGGAGTGACACTTGCAATTTTCCAGTCTTCTGGAACCATTCCAGAATTTAGTAATTCTTGCAAGATCATTACCAATGCTTCCACAATCTCTTCAGCCACCTCTTTCAGAACCTTGTGGTGTACACCATCTGATCCAGGTGACTAATCTACCTTCAGACCTTTCAGTTTCGCAAGAACCTTCTCCCTAGTAATGGTAACTTCACACACTTCATGACCTCCGACACCAGGAACTTCCACCATACTTGCTAGTGTCTTCCACTTGCCCAGCATTACTACCTCTTCAGTGTCATTTTCCAGCAGTTAGAGATCCACTTTCACTTTTCTTTCACACTTTACCTCCCTGTAGCTTCTGTCTTATCACCTCCTCATTCTCCCATATGAGCCAAAGGTCATCGAGCTGCAGCTCCACTTCCTTAACAAGTTCTCTCAGGAGCTGCACCTGGTGCAGATGTGTTTATCTGGGAGACTGGAGGTTTTACAGACTTTCATATCCCACACACAGAACAAAACACCGTCCCAGAGCTATTCTCACTATCCTACTATGCCCTAACAGATGAGGAATGAACTAAGGATAGAGAGTGTGTGTAACTTAAAGATAATGTTCCTCACTCAAACCTGATCTTGCCTAAGCCTGATCAGCCAAAGCCACTCTAAACGTTGGCACACTCCAAAAGAGTGGCCACTCTGCTTGCACCTGAATCATTCTTATTGGCAGTTTCTAATGAATCCCACTTACTGATTGGCCGCTCAACACCAAACCATCCAATGAGTGAACCAGAGGAATACTGTGCAAAGTGGTATCAACCTTAGACTTCTACTGTCATCAAAACTTAATGTTTGATGAAAAATTAACTCATTAAAATGCAGGATCATTTTAAAAATAGCTAATTCTCTTAAGTGTTATATCGATAAGTTAGACAAAGCATTCCCTTAATTTTGTTAGGGTTAGCAACAATATTTGTAGATAAAGTATCAAAAGATGTGGAAGCCTACAAAGCTATCAATGCAGAAAATATAAGAGCTGACAGACAACCTGACAGAGAACAGACACAAACCCGAACACTCTGGAACTATTAAACTGCTACCCAAATGATAGTAAGCTGTGAAGTTTATGCAGACCTTTAGGTCCGGGGCATATGATTCCAGCAAACTGCTCCAAAGGTAATTGAGATCACAGATGATTTGTACTTCAAATAAATTTGAATGCTAAATTATGATATTCTCCATTTCACTTAGCATCAAAAAATCTATTAGCCCGAGAGCTGAATATACAACCAGTACTGCACAATAACAGCTCTGTGAAGAGGAAAATACCTAGATTTGAAAGTCTATGTAAAAGAAATTTCTCATTTCTGTCCTAAATGACAAGACCCTTACTGAAAACAAATCCCCTACTCTTGAATATTTTGTTAAAAGCAAAGAATCACTCAGCATCTGTCACTGATCACTTTCAGAATCTTTATATATTTATATATGTACACTGCACTTCCTTTCCATGGAAAGCAAATTATCCCTGAAGTGAAGACAAAATCCACAGACTCTGGTGATTTCTCATCAAAGACAATCACAAATGCAACAACTTCCTTATTCTTAAATTCTGACATCCTAAGCAACAAAATACCATAAATGGCTTCAGAATCAGAATCAGGTTTATTATCACCGGCATGTGATCTGAAATTTGTTAACTTAGCAGCAGTTCAATGCAATGCATAATATAGAAGAAAAATAATAAATCAATTACAGTATGCGCATATTGAATAGGCTTTTAAAATGTGCAAAAACACAGAAATACTGTATATTTTTTAAAAATGAGGTAGTGCCCAAGGGTTCAATGTCTATTTAGGAATCGGATGGCAGAGGGGAAGAAGCTGTTCCTGAATCGCTGAGTGCACACCTTTGGGCTTCTGTAACTCCTACCTGATGGTAACAGTGAGAAAAGGGCATGCCCTGGGTGCTGAAGGTCCTTAATAATAGTCGCTGTCTTTTTGAGACGCTGCTCCCTGAAGATGTCCTGTGTACTTTGTAGGCCAGTACCCAAGATGGGGCTTACTAGGTTACAACCCTCTGCAGATTCTTTCAGTCCTGTGCAGTAGCCTCCCCATACCAGACAGTGATACAGCCTGACGGAATGCTCTCCACTGTACATCTACAGAAGTTTTTGAGTGTATTTGTTGACATGTCAAATCTCTCCAAACTCCTAATGAAGTATAGCCATTGTCTTGCCTTCTTTATAACTACATCAATATGTTGGGACCAGGTTAGATCCTCAGAGATCTTGACACCCAGGAACTTGAAACTGCTCACTCTCTCCACTTCTGATCCCTCTATGAGAATTGGTATGTGTTCCTTTGTCTTCCCCTTCCTGAAGTCCACAATCAGCTCTTTCATCTTACTGACGTTGAGTGCCAGGTTGTTGCTGCAGCACCATTCCGCTAGTTGGCATATTTCACTCCTGTACATCCTCTCGTCACCACCTGAGATTCTACCAACAATGGTTGTATCGTCAGCAAATTTATAGATGGTATTTGAGCTATGCCTAGCCACACAATCATGCGTATATAGAGAGTAGAGCAGTGGACTAACCCCCCCCCCCCCCGTGGTGTGCCAGTGTTGATCGTCAGCGAGGAGAATATGTTACCACCAATTGACACAGACTGTGGTCTTCCAGTTAGGAAGTTGAGGATCCAACTGTGGAGGGAGGTACAGAGGCCCAGGTTCTGCAACTTCTCATTCAGGACTGTGGGAATGATGGTATTAAATGCTGAGCTATAGTCGATGAACAGCATCCTGACATAGGTATTTGTGTTGTCCAGGTGGTCTAAAGCCGTGTGGATAGCCATTGAGATTCCATCTGCAGTTGACCTATTGTGGTGATAGGCAAACTGCAATGGGTCCAGACCTTTGCTGAGGCAGTAGTTCAGTCTAGTCATGGCCAACCTCTCAAAGCATTTCATCACTGTCGATGTGAGTGCTACTGGCACATTATTCTTCTTAGGCACTTGTATAATTGTTGCCTTTTTGAAGCAAGTGGGAACTTCTGCCCATAGCAGTGAGAGTTTGAAAATGTCCTTGAATACTCCTGCTAGTTGGTTGGCACAGGTTTTCAGAGCCTTTATCAGGTACTCCCACCTTGTGAAGGTTCACTCTCTTTAAAGACAGCCTAACATCGGCGTCCGAGACAGAGATCACAGGGTCATCGGGTGCAGCAGGGATCTTCACAGTTGAAGTTGCGTTCTCCCTATCAAAGCGGGCATAGAAGGCGTTTAAGTTCATCTGGTAGTAAAGCAGGCACTTAACTGCTAGATATTCTAGGCCTGGTGAACAGAATTGGGACAGCACTGATATATTTGTGCACCAAGAAGCGTTGATCATGAGGCATACTCCTCCACCTCTGCTTTTGAGGGACTCTAGACAGGGACTCTCTGACAGTGTATAGTAAACCTGTTGATCTGAATCACTGCATCTGGTAGCAAGCTTTGATCTCTTGCTGCAACAACAGGTGAATATTTATGTACCAGCTTTCTCAAATCGCTATTCATACCAAAATTAACTAATGTTTCATCATTTAAAATATTGTTTTTATTATTCCTATTCTAAAATCAGTATTGTAACTTCTGTACACTAATCCATTTTGCTGGGCATTCAGTTTATGCTCATTCACAGAGTATCTTCTACACAGCTCATATTCTCAACCCAGCTTTGCAGCAGTAGTGAATCTGATTACAAAACACAATCTTAATATTTTATTAGAAATATCTTATAGTAGATTGTAGCATTCTTTTAATAATTGCCTAAAAATTACATGTTCACTCCAAATGCTAACTTTCCTTATCTTCACAACTTTGCCTGTGCACTTTCATCCTGTGTGTTCTTCAGAAACATATCACCGATTCCTCCTCATCTATCTTTTACTACATACTTCCTGTCAAACAAGATTTCCTTTTCAGCAAGTAACATTAGGCTAACCTTTTCCTATTTTCACTATTTTTTTCATACAACAGTTAACCTAATTCCTTTTTATCAATTAGAACATTTACAAACTCTCAGGAATCTATTAGATCACTCCTAAAGATTCCACTGACCCTCTCTGGAGCCATCTGTTTTTGTATCCTTGAACAATGAATAACCAGATGGCCTCACTCAATTGTTCCAAAACCTTCCCTCACCTAGCACTGATTTTCCTTACCCCAATTGTGTAGATAATTATTATTTTCAGCTATTTCTTTATTCCTCGTAACTTTTCCTTAATAAGACCTATATTTACTTCTCTGACACTTACATATTTGTAAAACATTTTTAAAATAATTTTACTTAGCTTATTCTCTTCCATCTTCTTCTTCTTGACTGATTGAGTGTAGTAATCTGCACTAATTTCTATTTCCCAACTCTTTGTGACAACATTAAAAGCATGTGTTAAACATATACTATCCTTTATTTCTTCATGTTATCAAGGATGCATCAATCCAACCAGTGAAACTTTAATTTCCAATAAAAATTTGGAATATTTCCTCATTTATTGATCTTTATCTACTCATCCAGTGTTAAAGAAATTAACTTTACTTAGGTACAATACACTCATCTCCAACTTGGGTTTGCTTCTCTCAAACTCAATGTAAAATTTCACCGTACCTTGATCATTTCCCCCTCAGTAAGTCCCTTACTATCAGATGAAGTAATTAAGTCTGGTTCTTTGAAATAGATTAGTTCACAAAATTTCCAGTTATCTTCTTGATTTTAAAGATAATACTGTTGTGAATGTACCCTAATTTACTGTCCAAACTATTTTCAAAGAAATTGGTATTCCTTATTAGATTAATTACATCAATCTGTATTATCCCCTCCAATTACATTTAGTCTGCACCCTGGAATATTTAATTTCTAATACATGCATGACAAAGCATTTAATGCTATCCTTCATTTTTCCTTGATATAACCTTGTTTAATGATGTAGCTTGACTATTAAACTCAGCGCTCCTTTCTCTCATTACACAAATGGCTATTTCAGTGTATGACCTTCACTCTTTAAATTCCTAATACTCTGAGAAATTAATTTTACAACATTATAAGAAAGAATATTTACTGGACAGAAGGAATGTATTATTGACCAAGATTTCTCAAATTCAGATCACTGGTATAATTTGGGGAATGGTTTGCTTCCCAATATCCAGGATGGATTCAGAAGCTGACAGTACTATACAAAGTTATTACTCAACCAGGAAATGTGATACCCCTGCCATAATTCTGTCAATTTCACTGGGCTCAAAGCAGTATAAATCTCAGGAGCATACACAGCCTCTTGATCGATCAAGGGCCAGTAATCCTTTCTGGAAGCATCTCATTTAGAGCCAAGGTAAATGATTTAGATGTGGTTCAAAACATTGATTGCTGCACAGGCACATTCTGATGCGGTTTAGCTTTCACTGACTAATGTGTTTTTTAAAAAAAGATGGAAATAAGGACAATATTAATCTGAACAGTGGAAGAATGTTGAATAGAAGAAAATTCATCAGTTTGCATTTATGAATCTACAAACGTTTGTAATTAATGCATAGGATAAAATAGTATTACAAAAGGTTTAATCCAAATTTCCATTCAAATGTTCGATGAGATGGTTAATTGATTAAGCAGCACCCAATTATTTTGTATGTTAACTGGCTACATGACAGATCAAAGCTCTGCCTTGCATTCCAAGTCTTCAACCTCCAACTCTGGCAGTTGGAATGCTGTAACGGAGGTTGGAGAAAAGGAAATCTCAAACCTGACAATGGCCTCAGTCCTGACGAAGGGTCGACTGTACCTCTTCCTAGAGATGCTGCCTGGCCTGCTGCGTTCACCAGCAACTTTGATGTGAATGGCCTTACCTATATACTTAACTCTACATCAAGTTCCAATAATAACCATGAAAACAACAGGAAAGAAAATGACAAAAGAAATCCATTAAGCAAATTAGATAGAAATCCCTTTCTTTTAGAAAGTGAAACTAACAGTGCAATGCACAACATGAAAAGAGATTTCAATCACAGGGTCTTTTTTAAACTTCTAATATTAAGCAACAAAATTCAGACAGACCAGATGGCACAAATAGAGGGATGCAAAAATAGCCACAGACATAAGAAAAGACTGAATGTGTGGACACAGATCAAAGCCAGGTAATCAATACATATGACCAGAGTAAAAAAAAGTGGGTTTTGTATTTATAATACAGCAAGAATTAACAGAGCAGCAGTTTAGGAGCTTGACACCCTTTTTAGGAAAGCTAGACAAATTATCTTCTTTTATTGGATATCTGCTGGAATTATTTTGACTCTTCTAGTTATAGAATACCTGATCCACTTTACATCTATTTTCATCTTGATCAAAAATATTTCACTAGCTCTATACAATGAAAACAGAAACCAAATGTGTATTTACATAAAAGCCAGGATGTACACACCACTAGATCAGAAATCAAAATTAATTTCAGAGGCTCCAGGATGCAAAATATACATTGACTTTCATGTGAAATTATCAAGCAGGAGACAGCAAGCACCATGAAGCAGTCTGTTGGTCAAAAGTGTAATGCTAGTCAGTGAGCTAGGAAGTGAATATTTCCAAGCCAATGCAAATGCTAATATATTTAGCTGACAGCCAAAGGAGCAAGGGACAAGAAACAACATTAGATAACAGGAACATTTTACTATGAATTTTTTAAAATTTAGATTGCAATGTCAGAAAGCTGATCTCCTGTTTTGCAAAATAGACCCTGTTCAGATCTTGTACTTACAATCACCCAAATAATCACAAGTGCCACATTTCATTTACAAAGAGTGATCTGCAAAGAACAAATGTGTTCACTTTACTTAACGAAAGCAAGCAATCGACATTATGTGGAACCCATTACATAAATGCATCTACAACCTGAATCAGCAGCTCTATTACACAGTCCTACTCTGTGTACAGTTAAAGGAAGAGAGTGCACAAATGTAGGTCAGAAACCACTGGAAAATTGTTCAAAGTTCTCCCCACTCTATTAGCGAGCCAGGTGACTGCACTGCAGGGCAAGCAATGCTATGCTAGAACAAATCAACAGTTTTTGCCAAATCACAAGTTTGTTTTACTCAAGAAGTTTTCAGGTGTGCCACTGACTCAATTGAACATGTATCACCTAGCTTACACATGCTGGGGAATGACATATTTGGAAAGCACCAACACAAAATACTCTGCAGATGCTGGGGTCAAAGCAACACTCACAAGACGAAGGGTTCCGGCCCAATACGTTGACCGATCGTTTCCACGGATGCTGAGCCCGACCTGCTGAGTTCCTCCAGTGTGTTGAGTGTTACTTTTTCCAACAATCTGCTAGTAACTGGTCTGCCCAATAGATTCTTGTGGATTCAATGGCACATTGATCATGAAAATCAAGAACCTTACTTAAGAATATTCAAACTGAGTAAAATTGGTTAAAAATCCTACCAGACGATCTCAGGAGTTCAACTTCAGTTTCAATATGAATCTTGGAAAACCAACTCGGGAACTGAACTTGGGATGTGTAACATGGGGATATAGGATTCAGGAATCGATGTATGTCAGGATGCTTTATAGCTATCAGAAAACTGCATGAGATGCTAGGCACTGCAGTCACAAGCAAGTTATATCTGAAATAGGATTGATGTGGAATGCTAGTTTCCAATCTTTTCTCTCTCTCTCTCTATATATATATATAACTTATGTGGATCTCAATCCCAGGGTAAACAAATCTACAAGGCTCAAATCTGCAAAATAAAAAGGAGTTCAACCACTAAAATGCCAGAACTTAGCAAGATAAAACGCCAAACCCCAGGCAAAATGTGGACAAGATCAACTCTGACTTTGTTGACAATTTATTATATTTCAGGTGCAACTCACAGAATAGCGAATTCATGCAGTTATACTATCAGTTTTATATTCAGAATTGGGATGGAATATGCATTGAAAAACCAAGCTACAACTTCTGAAATCTGTTGGTGTACAGCACATACAGGCAATTAGAAAACATAGCTAACTTTAGCCTCTAATGCAGATTTCGAGCGAGTCCTGCTTCCAACCACAAACCCTAGTTTTGACATTTCTAACAACTTCACTAGAATGGAAACGTTGCTGAGATCTGCAAGCACAATTCAGTCAAAATCATTTCAGTATTTTGCAAGTGATACCTGACATTGTGGTTGAAACTGGATGAACGGTGGCATTAATCTGGGTGCAGTATTATTGAAGTATCAATTAATATGAAATTCTACCCAATCACTACCCTTTCAAACTCTGAAAATGAAACTTATATTAAGTATTTACCATTTATTTCAAATAATGTAATACACATGTAATAAAATTAGACCAAAATGGAAGACGAAGGTCCCACATCTTCTGCAAGTTACCTCCAGATGAAATAATTGGTACTGGTCCCAAATGCGAACATATCTCTAGTTCTAACTATAACACCAAATGCTATTCTCAATCTCCTGAAAGGAGCTCTTGCTGGATAATAAATAACTTTCATTGAAATCATATATCCCTGCCCACCATGGAATCATAACTCAAAACCTCATGTTACTCGTACTTCATCTATTTATCATACTGAAACATTTTTTAGAAAATAATAAATGGGAAATGCTGTGGAGTGATGAGGAATTATATCTGGGAAATGGCAAACAATTAGTTCTGAAAAGCTAATCCTGCATTTCCCAAAGAATACAAAGTAGAAATAAATGCCCCTCAAAACAAATGGTGACATTTCTAGATAATGTTTGTGCCGTGGAACTCAAGAAATCCGTCAATCTCACATCTAAAGTATCCAGGTGGAACTAATTCAAAACAAGTTACTCTTTTCCGGTAACAAGTTTACTCCAGGCTTTTGCCCATTGCCATTGCAACAGACGGGTTAGGTGGAATGAATTTTTAATTTGACAAACTGCCCCACCCAGATTCCCAGTTACACGTGGCTACTCAAAACTACAACCTTGGGAAGGCAAGGATTGTGAAAAGATAAATACGGAAAGATCATCTCATTCAAAATAGTGACCAGCAAATGACAAAACTCCACAACATACAATTGCCACTCAAACTTTCTTACGTCAACACCTCAGTACGGAATTTCTCATCGCCTCCCCTCTCCCCTACGCACCGAATAAAGACCAACCTGAAACTTCATTCCCTACAAAGGAGCAGTGCCCGTTAGCCATCGGATATATCCGTCTGGCAGCCAGGCCGCTCCCCATTCTGCCCACATAGGAACATATACCGGTGAACGCCGCCAACCTCCAGGTGCGGTGTTCCTGAAAAGCAACAGCCCTCAATCGCCAAGAATAGCCCGTGGCCGCTGCTCACCTCTCGCAAGTCCTGTAAGCACTCGAGCACGGCGAAATTGTTCTGCCAGGTGTGTTTGGGACAGACACGGACCACATCTTCATGACACGCCGGGTCCTCCGAAATCCGCCAGATGTTCTTCCGCGGGGGCTGGAACACCTGCCGGCCTTGAGGTTGGAACGGAAGGCCCTGCGACTGCCCCAGGCCCTGCGGCGGCGGTTGCTGCTGCTGCTGCTGTTGTTGTTGAACCGGTACGCGAGGCAGGGAAACCCCCTCCACTTGTTTCAGCGACAATAGACGATTGGATTCCTCCGCAATGCAGAGACACGTGTGATGAAGAACAAGCGCCATCACCGCCACCCACACACAGTGCGGGGCCCGCAGCCATAGCCGGCCATCAGCCGCCGCCAACATCGAACTCCCACGTCCACACGCCGCCATCTTGTTGTGACCGCCGCAGCCTCTCCGTGCTTTATAACGTGCGGCGCAATGACGCAATTACGTTGGCATCGACGACCCAGCACGTCACACTTTTCGCTCAGCTCCCGCATCCCGCTCTCGGTGGTTGTTCTGCGGTGAATAGCCGGTACAGTCCGGTACAGTACTTCAGAGCTGGAGGGGCTGACGGGGCTAGGCGTAGTGACCCGGGCAAACAGATTCACATCGCAGCAACAAACTCCGCAAGCACTCATGGTCTAGTGCACGCCATGGCACAGAACTCAGTAAAGGATACCCGATACATTGACGAAGAAAAGCAGAATTGAATAGGAGGGCAGGCTGGAGAAAAACGTAAACACAAACCTTCTGTAGGTATGTAAGAAAAGGGAGAGTGAGTGTAATCACAAACAAGAGAAAACCTGCAGGTGCTGGAAATGCAAGCAACACACACAAATTGCTGGAGGAACTCAGCAGCCAGGCAGGAAAAAAGTGTTGTCGACGTTTCGAACCGAGACCCTTCATCAGGACTGGAAAAAAAGATGAGTTAGAGTAAGAAAGAGTGGGGGCCAGAGTAAGAGTGAATGTAATTCACTGTACGTGAGGATATGTAATTGGGACTATAGAAATTACAGAGGAATTAAGTACCTACTTTGTGCCTGTCCTGAAGGAAGGAAACGCAAAGAAAAAAATCACCAGAAATACTGGGGAACCCAGGATCTGGTGCAAGTGAAGAATTCATATAATTCAGTATTAGTAGAACAATATTATTAGAAAAGTTGATGAGTCTGAAAAATAATGAACCACGGGGATTTGATTTAACTATAGCCCTGAGTTTTGGAAATGATAACTATGCAAATTATGGATGCTCTGGTTGCTATTTTCCAAAATTCTGTAGATTCTGGAATGGTTACTGATGCGGAGGTAAGTAATGAGATACACACACACTCACTCTCACACTCTCTCGCACACGCACACACACAGTTTTAAAAAGTGAGAAAAAAAGACAGGGAACTACTGATTTGTTAGGTTGAAATCATTAATGGGGAAAATGCTGGAATCTATAAATAAGAACATGTGATATAAAAACACTGAAAATAATATGGATTCATGAAAGGAATATCATTTGACTAATCCAGTGGAGTATTTGAGAATATTTCTAGTAGCGTCTGAGGGGGAGAACCAGTGGATGTGAGGTGTTTGGATAGTTTTTGGTAAGATCCCACATTCAACATTAATGTAGAATTGGGAATGATAAACTAGCGTAAATTGAGAGCAAAAGAATGCTGGAAGAACTCCACTTGGTCTGTCAGCATCTGTGGAGGCAAAAGGTGTAATATGACGTTTTAGGTTGAGATAGGACTGAGAGGGAGAAGTCTCTATCTTTGTGACTATTCCTTCAGGAAGGAATTCTGCCTTCACCAATCCATTCTCCTTTGACCAGCACGCCTGTTCCAACTGGACTCCCCCTTCTGACTTTCCCCGCTCTTGATCTTTACATTCACATTCCCAAGTTTCTGGTCTCCTTACCAACACAGATTGAGAATTGGGTCAAAGTTGGAATCAAATTGGTCCCCCTCCGGATGGCAAGTGTAACTACTGGGGAACCACAGGGATTGGTGTTTGATCCTCAACAATACATAATCTGAATTTTAAATTAATCTGAATAGACCAGAAACAATATTTGCAAATATGCTAATGATATGAAACCTAACTGGCATGTGATGAGACTGCAAAATGCATTCATGAAGATACAGACAAACTGAGTTGTACAACCACATGGAATACAATATGAAAAAAAATAGATTATCCAGCAGTTAAAATAACAGCTATGCTGAGTACACTGGAATCTGACTTAGCACACCTTGCAGTGTCCTGATTCAGTAGTGGTGTCCTGATCCCAGAGAGCAAACACTCACAGCATTGTACAATCTGTTCTTTAGAAGGATCTGGCTGTGCATTTCTACCAAGAATATGGTATTAGTGCCAGCGCTGGCAAGGCAATGGGAGGGCAGTCTCTTCACTGCACAGTTCTGTCTAGAGTGAAAAACTAGGGCAACACGCAGAGAGCTAGTGTTGAACCTGCTATACTGAGGGGTGAGTCACTCAGTACTGTTGTGTGGGGTCAGGGCTCCACCCTGGTCAGTCTGGTGAGTCACTCAGTACTGTTGTGTGGGGTCAGGGCTCCACCCTGGTCAGTCTGGTGAGTCACTCAGTACTGTTGTGTGGGGTCAGGGCTGCACCCTGGTCAGTCTGGGGAGTCATCAGTACTGTTGTGTGGGGTCAGGGCTGCACCCTGGTCAGTCTGGGGAGTCATCAGTACTGTTGTGTGGGGTTCAGGGCTGTGCCTTGGTCAGTCTGGTGAGATTGGGTCTATTGCTCGGGTCAGAAGCACCTAGATCCTATGGTCTCTCGCAATACCTCCTTCTGCATTATCCTCTCATTATCTGTTTGCACAGCTCTGGTCATTGCAAGCTTAAAGGGTAATGACCACTATTAAGCTTGTTACAACAGGAAGATCTTCAGGCCCAGGTGACACATCAGTTACCCAGCTGAACCAAAACCAGTCCTTACAGGCAGCCATTGCACATTGCCTCAGTGGTTCATTCCAGACCACAGCAATCAAGGATCGAGTTTATTTGCCACATTTACATGTATTAGGAATTTGCTGTGGTGTCTTGGTCAGGGAGCGACATCCAACAAAAAAACAACATTCAACAATTATATCTTCTTTATATAATTATATAAAAATAAAGTTAGAGATTAAAGTACAAATATGGAATAAAATGTCTATAAATACATAAATACCAGCATGTATTTGCAATGTAAACAGCATTATAAAAAGTTGTTGTTGTTCGTCCATCACTGACGTCGATGAGGACCTCGACACCATTATTGATGGTGTCGAGACTAGCGCGTGACTTGGATTTAAGTGAGGGAGAGTTGCGCAGCGTCAGCCTCAGTCTCTCTTCCCAACTCCCATCTGGGTCCAGTGGCAAGACAGAGTCTAGACGGCTGGAGATGGGACTAGGCGCAGTGGATGACCAGGACGTCTTCTGTGTCTTGTCCTGCTCTACACGTTCCACGATGCTTGCAGAGACTGCCTTCTTAACCATTGGACCTTCCATAGGTCTCGTCCGCTCAATCCGCCGGAGTCTGTCTTCACATGCTGGGATAGACATCTCCCTATCTCACCGAGGGTTTGAGACCCGTCGGCTACCCTCACCTGGTTTAGCCGGCTTGTTGAAGTCGTTGCCCGGGGTGTGGCCACTGTCGCTTGCAAACAGCTACAGGGAGCCACAGGTGAGAGCTGAGTGCCAGGTGGGGACCAAAGGTGGAGGTAACCGCCCTGAAAAGGACGCGACATGTTCCCCCACAGGGGTGCTACCCCTCCCTGACACCCCATATACCCCATATAAAAAGTAGCTTAGTGTTTACAGTGCAGTGCAGTGACTTGGTAGAGAGGGGAAGGTAACTAGAACTAGCCTGGAAGAAGAAACTTTCTGGATGGCATGAAATTTTGTTTTAATAACCCTATTGTTTTCCAGAAGCGAGCTTTTGGTAAAGGCAGTTTATAGGGTGGATAGTGTCTACAATGATTTTTCCCATCTGCCTCTTTGTCCTGGACATGTTCAAGTCCTGCAGTGATGATAGGCTGAAGTCAATGACCTTTCCTGCTGACCTAACAGCTCGCTGTCATTTTTGTGCACTGTGAGGGGATGCTGCACCAAAGCAGACAGTAATGGCTGATGTGAGGAAGCTGTCTATGATGGCAGTGTAGAATTGCACCTGTATATTCCGGGGATCAATGAGATTCTTTGCAAAATTTTGCTTGCTGCAGGACAACAAAGGGAGTGTTGCATCTTCAGCCAAGTTCCTGACACAGAAACGTGCATCAGCAGATAGAGCAGGAGTTCGTGCCAAGCCTCCAGCACAGTAGTTATAGATCTTACTATATATAAAATGCTATGGCATTATATATTTCAATATATAATATTATATTGGCTCCTTTTAACTGTGATTCCACCAGCAGTCCTGATCCTGGGAATGCATCCAGACTGTTAAACAAGTTATGAAAACGTTACATTTGAAGGTACATCAGGCAATTACGCAAGCAAATGGTATGCTGGCATTCATTACAAGAGGAGTTAAGCAGAAAGGTAAAGATATCTTACTGCAATTTCATTGTACGTTGGTGGAATCACACTTGGGATATGGTGTACAGTTTTGCTCTCCATGTTTATAAATGAATATACTTGTCAGAGAGGAGAGCAAGAGTGGGGAATAGAAAAGAAGGGATGAGGGAGGGAGAAAACTATTTTTTTTACCAGAAGCAGAATCAATGTTCATGCCTTCGGGTTGGAGGCTACCTAGATGGAACATGTGGTGGTGCTCCTCCACATGAGAGTGGCTTCATTGTGGCAAAAGAGGAGGGCATGGTCCTCCTCTGTTCCTTCCATCCAAAGAGGAATTTTCCCAGTGACCAACCATTTTAACTTCTATCTCCATTCCCATTCCGACATGTCAGTTCATGGCCTCCTCTTTTGCCATGTTGAGACCACTCTCAGGGTGAAGGAGCAACAGCTTATATTCCATCTGGTTAGCCTGCAACCTGATGGCATGAACATTGATTTCTCCTTCCAGCAATTTTTCTCCTCCCCTTCCCTCTTCTTCTGTTCCCCACTCTGACCTCTTACCACTTCTCACTTGCCTATCACCTACCCTGGTGCCCCTCCTCTTCCCTTACTCCCATGGTCCTCTCTCCTCTCCTATCGTCATCGTGGCTATCCCGCAAGGTCGAGGATGATGGTCTTCATTCTGAAGAAGTGGCCCACAGAGTGAAGACGCCTGTGCATGTATTTGTTTGAAGTGTACTTGATGTTGCACTCCAAGAAGCAGACGATACTTCACAAATCAACCAACTGATTCCAATGGCTTGGAAACCACGACGATTGGAGCTGATGGATTTGTTGCAGCCTTCATCCGCCTTCACAGCCATTGGGTTCGAAGTAACTTCGTCCGCCTGTTCCACCATTGAGGTCTTGGTTGGATTGTTCTTTTCAGGGACCTCACCCTCGACCTTACCGCCATGGGTGACCCTACCAGGAGCACAGCTCCAGACGGCATTGCTCTTGGGATCACAGGACCACACAAGCTTCTCCAGCATGACTAGGTGACAATCCACAGAGAAGTCTCCTATCAGATTCCTTCTCGTCCAGCCCTTTACCTTTCCCACCTACCTGGCTTCACTTAACACCTTCCAGCTAATCCTCCTTCCCCTCCCCTCACCATTTTACTCTGGTGTCTTCATTCTTCCTTTTCAGTCCTTAAGAAGGGTCTCAGCTCAAAATGGTGACTGTTCATTTATTGTCATCGATGCTGCCTGACCTGCAGAGCTCCTCCAGCATTTTGTGTGTGTTGCTCTGGAATAACCGTTACGTGTTTTTATTTACTAATCAATTAGCCACAATGTGGTTCTTAATTAGCCATTACAACAAGGTATTAACATTGAAAGCTACCTACAGCACACCATTTTATCAATTATCTTACATATTCTCTCTGTAGATTCTCTAAGTTATATGAAACTCCATGACACTTGGCTTTTTTTTGCTTTATTAATTTACAAGATATTGACAATGTATTTGACAGTGGCAATATATTGATATCACTCCAACCTTCGGTGCCCTTGAGAAGGTAATGGGAAGCCCCCTTCTTGAATTGTGATGAATATACTCCTACTATGTTGTTGTTACTTGTATGTCACCCATCAGATTTATTAATTTTTATTTCAGTTATATCACAATATCATGCCTCATTTCATAGCAGATAAAGAAAGAAAACCTTTATGTTGAGGGCAAAAGTATCAAGAGTTCATCCTAACTATAACTTCGTATTGGAACATTTTTCAATCCCTTTGCTCTATTGTAAGTAGTCATGTTGTTAAGGCTTCATTAAAGATACTTTTATGTTATGGTGTATTTTTAAATTGCTCTACCATGATGCCCAGACTTTGAAAATAATTCAGACTTCTTTTCCAAAATACTCAATCAATTCAGATGGCAACTGTTTTCAATGACAATATAACACCTCATATTTATAAATGACAGATTGTTTTTTACTATCTACCAAATATCAACACCCACCAAAACCCATGTAAAAATCTTTATCTGTATTAAGTTTTCCTTATGTTACTATCAGCAAACTGACATTTGGTTTCAATACTAAGGTCATTAAATGTAGATTAGAAACAACAGGAGTTCAAGTGATATTCTATTTGTCCTCCAGTCTGACACTTTACCTTTTAGAAATGCTCATTGTTGCAAATGTCTAACTCCAAAAGTCACTCAGTAATTTAGACCAATCTCTTTCTAGAAAGAAAAAAGTCATCCTATCAAAGCTAAACCAAGTACAAAACAATTAATAAATGGTACAGGACACACAAACAGTGATATTTTAAAAATCAAATTGCTTACTATTGTGATATTATATTTGCACCCAAAAGCAAAATACTGTAGATGCAGAAAATGTGACATAAAAATACCCAGCAGGCCATGCATCATCTGTGGAGAGTCAATGAGAGTTAATGTTTCAGAGCAATAATATTAACCAGAATTGGAAGAATTAGAAATTAAACAAATTGAAGAGAATGGGCAGCATTGGGGGTGGTGAGGGGAGAGGAGTGAAGGGAACTAACGAGAAAGTGTATGATAAAGTGGAGGGCGAAGAAGATACTGGCACAAGCAGTGGAAAAGGATGTCAATGTGTTAATGTGGGAGGTGTAAATAGGAGATGAATTAAATTTGAAATGCCAGATGAGGGAGGGGAATAAAGTGAATGCTGGAGACATGAGACACAAACAGAAACAGATGATTGTCAAATTCAACTTTGAATTCTGAAGGCTGCAATGGAGCAAGTCAGATGGCATGCTGTATTTTCAGCTTACATTGGAAGGGGGCATGAGGTCAAAGGCAGAGAGGCCAGACAGGGAGTGGAAAAGAGAATTTCAGGCTACTGGAGGTTCAGGGTCACACATACAAGCTGAGCAAAGGTACTGTACTCTGTAAAGCAATCATCTCTCATCCATGTTCCTCTTCTCTGATATAGAATATACAACATTAGAGCATGGAGATGAAGGTTCAGGTCAGTGACCTTTCATTTAAGGTTCCAATTAAGTGTCAGCACCAGTTTCTCTTTATAGATCTTGCCTGATTAGACTGAGGATTTTCAGAATTTTCCATTTTTCAATGCTTCACAGACAAAATATAGACATTGGACACAGGAGAAAATGGTCTTTCTGTCAGCTCTTAAAGTTCCTTTTATTGGGAAGATTCCAATAGAGCACTGAAGAGGAAAGATGTTTTTAATCCTGTTCGTATCAGATGAAAGAAAGCTCATAAATGCATGACATTGACAGCAATGTAACTATCAAACAGCAGCTACTGGGAGCTGGGTCAGAAGCTTGACTTTATTTCATGGTCAAGCAGAACATTTAAGAAGTGAACGTTTGACTCAAGTGTCTTGAGGCCTTCTCTCATTTGACACCTGAGGCTCTGAGTGAAAGCTTCCTTCATCTGTGACCTTAGGATGCACTTAGCAACAGGGAGCAACTACAACGTCACAAAAGAAATAAAAGTAAAATGAGTAATAGACTGTGTGGATATAGATTATCTGTTGTTAAATAGAACTTAAGTGGTGAAAGCAGCTAAGGGAATGAGTCATACAGTGAGGGGAAAAAACAAAACATGAGTATTGAAAAATCTAACCCTTTAAAAAAATCTCCTCACTTTCTCCTGTAAGTTTCCCTTTGTTGTGATTTCTTTGGATGTATGGTGTGTATATTTAGAACGAGGCTGCTACAGCATCTATTTCCAGTTTAGAATCCTAGATAAATTGGTATGGACAATGCTATTTGTGAAAATGTATTCTCTGCTTCCCATTACAGTATTTGCTTGCCTGAGAGCTCTGGTGAATGACGGTAGGAATTAGAAACTGTGTTGCACACATGAAAGATGGAGTACAAATTAGTGAACCAGGTGCAGGGTAATGGGTTCTGCTGCTGGTTATCTTTAGAATTACATGACGATCAGCTTCCAAAAATACAACATTTGACCCAGTCACTCCAATTACGCTCTCCTTATGTCTCTTTCCATCATTTATTATCTAGCTTTATCTATATAGTTCTTGTTCTTCAGCCTCCCTTTAAATTGATTTACAATTTGCCTCAGTGTAACCTGTTGCAGTAAGTTACACTTACTCCAAGTAATTTTCTATTTAATGTGTTTGATTTTGACAGCATCAACTTCTATCTTTCCTCAGCTCCCCATCCAAGAAGATTCATTCTCTTCATAAAAAACACTCATGATGTTAAAGACCTGTTAGATCGCCTCCAAGCCTTCACCTTTCAAGCTGAGTTGCAACCTCACTCTTCTGCAAACCTATGTATCCTCTCCAGTCCATAATCCAGTACCCTGATTTGTATCAATAGCTTAACACAACATCCTGACTCTATTTCTTTCTGAAAATATATTCTAATGCCGGCTTTCTTCCCCATCCCCCCACAAACCCCACCCCTTCATCTGTTTTTATATTCAAAGTTCAAAGTAAATTTTTGTCAAAGTTTGTATATATCACCATATACAATCCTGAAATTCATTTTCCTGCAGGCATACCCAGCATATCTATAGAATAGTAACTGTAACAGGATCAATGAAAGATCAACCACAGGCAGAAGACAACAAACTGTGCAAATGCAAATAGAGATAAATAGCAATAAATAACAATAACATGATATAAAGAGTACTTAAAATGAGGCAAACAACAGGAATTCTGCAGATGCTGGAAATTCAAGCAACACACTTCAAAGTTCTGCAGATGCTGGAAATTCAAGCAACACACTTCAAAGTTGAACGCAGCAGGCCAGGCAGCATCTCTAGGAAGAGGTACAGTCGACGTTTCAGGCCGAGACCCTTCATCAGGACTTAAAATGAGGCCATTGGTTGTAGGAACATTTCAATGATGGGGCAAATGAGTGTAGTTATCCCCTTTTATTCAACTGTTCTTGAACCTAGTGGTGTGAATTCTGGGACTCTTGTACCTTCTGCCTGTTGGCAACAGCAAGAAGGGAGCATGACCTAGGTGGTGGGGATCTCTGATGCTGGATGTTGCTCTCCTATGACAGTGTTTCATGTTGATGTGCTCAATGGTTGGGAGGGCTTTACCTGTGATGTACTGGGCCAAATCCACTACCTTTTTTAAGACTTTCCATTCAAAGAGACTGGTGTATCTATACCAGGCCATGATGCAGCCAGTCAATATACACTCCACTGCACATCTATAGAAGTTTGTCAAAGTTTTAGATGTCATAGTGAATCTCTGCAGACTTCTAAGGAAGAGGAAGTGCTGCTGTGCTTTCTTCGTAATTGCAATTACATGCCGGGTAGCACGTCAGATCCTCTGAAATAATAACACCGAGGAATTTAAAGTTGCTGATCCTCTCCACCTCTGATTTCCCTCTTCTGAAGTCTATAATCAGTTCCTCAGTCTGGCTGATGTTGAGTGAGAGGTTGTTGTTATGACATCACTCCGCCACATTTTCAATCCCCCTCCTGTATGCTGATTTGTATGCAGATGACTTTGTGTCTGGAATTAGTTTGGCTAACATCATGGTGGGCCAAAGCGTCTGGTCTTGTGTTGTGCTATCTTTGAATGCACGATATAATATTGTTTTCAGAATGTAATATGTCACCCTCACCTGTATTCAGAATGTAATATATCAAGCAATAAACTAGCCAAATGGACAATTGATGTTTTCCTCTATGATATTAGATTATCTCTCATAACTTAATATGATTTGTAAATTAAAAAATCGATGCTTTTGGCGCAAAGGTTTAAATACTTAGAACAGCTTGGGAATAGAAATGGTCTTGGGAACTAAAGTGTCATCTGCTTTCTGCCTCAAACAAGAGAAAATCTGCAGATGCTGAAAATCCGAGCAACACACACAAAATGCTGGAGGAACTCAGCAGGCCAGGCAGAATCTGTGGAAAAAAATACAGTCGACGTTTCAGGCCGAAACCCTTCCTCCACCATCAATGCTGCCCTCAACTGCATCTCTTCCACTTCACGCACATTTGCTCTTACCCTATCCTCCTGCCACCCCACCAGGGATAGGGTTCCTCTTGTCCGCACCTGCAACCCCACCAGCTTCCGTGCCCAGCATATAATTCTCCGAAACATCCACCACCTCCAACGGGTTCCCACCGCCAAGCACATCTTTCCCTCCCTCCCACTTTCTGCTTTCCACAGGGATCGGTCCCTACATGACTCCTTTGTCCATTCATCCCTTCCCACCAATCTCCCTCCTGGCACTTACCCTTGAAGGCGGAACAAGTGCTACACCTGCCCCTACATCTCCTCCCCCACTACCACCCAGGGCCCTAAACAGTTCTTCCAGGTGAGGTGACACTTCACCTGAGAGTCTGTTGGGGTCATATGCTATGTCTGGTGTTCCCAGTGTGGTTTCCTGTATATCAGTGAGACCCAACATAGATTGGGAGACCACCGAGCACCTACGTTTCGTCTGCCAGAACAAGCGGGATCGCTCA
Source organism: Mobula hypostoma (assembly GCF_963921235.1). Taxonomy (NCBI): domain Eukaryota; kingdom Metazoa; phylum Chordata; class Chondrichthyes; order Myliobatiformes; family Myliobatidae; genus Mobula; species Mobula hypostoma. Next base: position 14,122,965 of record NC_086110.1, on the reverse strand, counting down.
GAGGCCACCCATTTTAATTCCGCTTCCCATTTCCATTCTGATATGTGCATCCATGGCCTCCTCCACCATTGTGATGAAGCAGGTAGGTGGAGATGAGTCCATGGCCAGATCAACCATGATCTTATTGAATGATGGAAAGCAGGCTTGACAGGACAGATGGCCTACTCCTGCTCCTACTTTTTATGTTCTTATGTTATGCTTTGGCACGTTGGCCTTCATAAATAAATGTATTGAGTACAGGAGATGTGATGTTATGTTGAAGTTGTATAAGACATTAGTGAGGCCTAATTTGGAATATTATGTGCAGTTTTGGTCACCTACCTACAGGAAAGATGTAAATAAGGTTGAAAGAGTACAGAGAAAATATACAAAGATGTTGCTGGGTCTGGAGGACCTAAGTTATAAGGAAATAGGTTAGGACTATATTCCTTAGAATGTAGAAGATTGAGGGGAGAGTTGATAGAGGTATACAAAACAATGATGTGTATAGATAGGTTAAGTGCAGACAGACTTTTTCCACTGAAGTTGTGTGGGACTACAACCAGAGGTCATGGGTTATGGGTAAAAGGTGAAAAGTTTGAGGGGAACATGAGGAGAAACTTCTTCACTCAGAGGGTTGTGAGAGTGTAGAATGAGCTGGCAACAAAAGTGGTGCATCCAAGCTCAATTTCAATGTTTAAGAAAAGTCTGGATAGGTACATGGATAGTAGGGGTATGGAGGGCTATGGTCCTGGTGCAGGTTGATGGGAGTAGGCAATTTAATTGGTTTTGACATGGACTAGATGGTCTGAAGGGCCTGTTTCTGTGCTGTACTTCTATGACTCTATGACCTACCCCACCATAACTTAAAATATACTTTCTTTTCACTATTGATGAGGGGCATTGGCCCTTCTCTCTCCATAAATGCTGTCTGACTTGCTGATGCTTCAAATATTTCTACTATTATAGGGTTTCCAGTATCTACAGTTTCAAGGCAATTTCCATGCTGACTATTGATTTTCAGAACCTTGGAGTTACTCTATTTTCTATCATACTTCTTAATGTCAACGTTGGGCTAACTGGTCTGTGGTTTACTGAGCATGCTTATCTTCCTGTCTTATGTCAAGAATTGCATCAGCTTATTCTCAAGTCTTGGCACTGTATCCTTTCTCTTTTACAAATTAACTTCTCTAGCAATTAGCCTGACATCAGTGGTTGGGAAGATGTTGGAGTCAATTGCTAAGGATGTGGTTTCGGGGTACTTGGAGGCACATGATTAAATAGGGCAAAGTCAACATGGTTTCCTTAAGGGAAAATCTTGCTTGACAAATGGGGGATTTCAATGTGCAGGTAGATTGGGAAAATCAGGTTGGTGCTGGATCCCAAGAGGGAGAAATTTGCCTATGAGATGGCTTTTTAGTGCAGCTCATGGTTGAGCCCATTAGGGGATCAGCTATTCTGCATTGGGTGTTGTGCAATGAACTGGAATTGATTAGAGAGCTGAGGTAAAGGAACCCTTCAGGGCAGTGATCATTATATGACACAATGCACCCTGCAATTTGAGAAGGTGAAGTTTAAAGTCATATGTATCTCTATTACAGTGGAATAAAGGGAATTACAGAAGCATGAGAGAAGAGCAGGCCAAAATGGGTTGGAAAGGAACACTAACAGGGATGATGGCGGACCAGCAATGGATGGAGTATCTGGGAGCAATTCTAAAAGTACAGGGTAGATATATCCCAAAAAAGTATTCTTAAGGCAGGATGATGCAACCGTGGCTGACAAGAAAAGTCAGATAGGTGGAGGGGCAGGTAGTGTTGAGGAAGCAAGAAGGCTAGAGAAGGACTTGGACAGATTAGGAGAATGGACAAAGTAGCAGCAAATGGAAGTGTATGTCATGCACATTGGTAGAAAGAACAAAAGCATAGACCATTTTCTAAACAGGTTTAAAAAATACGAGGTGCAAAAGGACTTGGGAGTCCTCATGCAAGATTCCCTAAACGTTAATTTGTAGGTTGAGTCAGTGGTGAGGAAGGCAAATACAATGTTAGCATTCATTTCGACAGGATTAGAATATAAAAACAAGAATGTAATGCTTTATAAGGCACAGATTTGGCCTCACTTGGGAGTATTGTGAGCGGTATCTAAAAAAGGATGTGCTAACTTGGAGAGAATTCAGAGGATGTTCGTAAGAATGATTCTAGGAATGACAGCTTTATTGTATGAGGAGCAATTCATTCATGGTTCTGGGCCTTTACTGGATGGAACTTAGAAGAATAAGGGGTATCTCATTGAAACCTATCAAATGTTGAAAGTTCTAGATAGAGTGGACATGGAGAGGATGTTTCCTATGGTGGGGGAGTCTAGGACCAGAGGGCACTACCTCAGAATAGGGGGATGTTCATTTCGAACTGAGATGAGCAGGAACTTCTTTGTCCTGAGGGTGGTGAACCTGTGGAATTTGTTGCCACAGGCAACTGTGGAGGCCAGGTCATTGGGTATATTGAAGGCAAAGGTTGACAGGTTCTTGATTAGTCAGGACTTGAAAGGTTACGTGGAGAAAACAGGAGACTGGGGTTGAGAGGGAAATGGATCAGTCATAATGAAATGGCAGAGCAGACTCAATGGGCTGAATGGCCTAATTCTGCTCCTATGTCTTATTAAATATGTATTAGTAACCCTACCATAATGTGAAGACACAATCCATTTGGATCAAAGATATTAAACCTTGTATTTGATTGGCTTGTCTACTGGATAATACTGCTCAGTCTTTATACAAGTTTGAGCATTTGTAGTTACCTACAATAATAAAATGTTGCAGTCACACACTGCAGTAGTGGCACCATGTGTAAAGTTCATGCAGAAGTAGTCACTTGGAACATTAACTCATTTCGTCTTTCAGATCCTGACTGATTAGTTGTTCATTTGCAGTTTAATCTAGTGAAAACATCTGAATTTTCATTGATTTATTCCCCTGGTTCTGGTTAACATTTAGTTAGCTCATAGCTGACATTGCATTGTTAGGTCTAGATAAGTTGTTCCAAAATATAAACAATATTTTCCTTGCCAAGTTTTCCTTTATTCCCCCAAACTATATTGATGTGCATTATTTCACCAGCACAGCATTTAATTCAAAGCCTTTCAAATGATATTCAGGAGCAAAGCTAATTAATTTGTGGAAGAAAAATGAAATAATCAATAGCTAGATCCAACCTGATCTTCAGTGGAGATAAGTGGATGGCAATGAGCTGGTGAAACACTCTCCAATTTTATCTTTTTTTGCCACAAGCCTGAGTACCTGCAAGGGAACTTACCTGGAATTTTCACAGTGGTATTCTAAGCTCAGTATGCCTAGAGTGGGGAGGGATTGCACTCAAATCCATTCCAGTTTTTATGAGCAAGTTAGAGCAGAACACTCAATATAATCAGCACAATACAGAACAAGGTTAATATTTTGAAGCTCAGTCCTTCACCTGCTATTAATAGTCTTTGTTCATTATAAGTAGCCATAGAACAGGCCGATATTGATAGAACTTTAATTTCACATTTTGGTTTTTTTGAAAAAATGAACTACTGGTCCTCAAAATAAAATTTGTGATCAGCATCCTCGGGAGTAACACTGCCATGGATGGTCACAAGGCTGGCTGCAAGAGGGTTGGGCATTGGGCCAACAACCCCATACTGTAAAAACCCAGAGCTACAGAAGCTCTAAAGACTTCATCCCTGGAAAAGGAAGGATCTTTGAAGATGGGCTACACCTGGGGACAACTTGAAAGACTGGCACAGGATAGAGGCCTCTGGCGAGCTGTTGTCAGTGGCCTGTGCCCCATTTGGGATGGTGGGCTTAACAACAACATCCACAAAAATAATAAGTCTGCTATTCAAACATTTGAGCCAGATCCACCATTCATTTATGGCTATCTGCATCCTACAGCCATTAAGTAATTTAATTGCTTCTATATTTACACCTTATCTGACAAAAATCTACACAGTACAATCTATTTGTCCCAGCACCAAATCCTCTGGATCAGAGTTCAAAGTTCTACTTTGTGCAGAAAAAGTACTTTCCAATTCCCACCCCTACCATGGCCCTTTTACAATTCTAATCATGTCCTCCTCTTTATTATCTATGAAAGAGAATTCATATTTTTCAAGAGTAATTCATACAAAATGCTGGAGGAACTCAGCAGGTTAGGCAGCATCTATGGAAAGGAATAAAGAGTCAATATTTCAGACTGAGACCCTTCATCAGGACTGGAAAGCAAGGGGAAGAAGCCAGAATAAGAGGATGCAAGGGACAGGGAAAAGAGTACAAGCTAGAAAATAATTGGTGAAGCCAGGTGGTGGGGATAAGACAATAAGATATAGGAGCAGAAGTAGGCCATCCAGCCCATTGAGTCTGCTCTGCCATTCAGTCTTCGGCTGATCCAATTCTTCCAGTCATCCCCACTCCCCTGCCTTCTAGGGAGAAGTTACTCTGTTGGGGGTATTCTATATGCCCCCTGGTAGCAGCAGAGATACAGAGGAGCAGATTGGGAGGCAGATTTTGGAAAGGTGCAAAAATAACAGGGTTGTTATCATGGGTGACTTTAACTTCCCTTATATTGATTGGGACCTGATTAATTCCAAGGGTTTAGATGGGGCAGCATTTGTTAAGTGTGTCCAGAATGGATTCCTGTCACAGTATGTGGACAGGCCGACTAGAGGGAATGCCATACTAGATCTAGTACTAGGTAATGAACCAGGTCAGCTTACAGATCTCTCAGTGGGTGAGCATCTGGGAGACACTGATCACCACTCCCTGGCCTTTAGCATTATCACGGAAAAGGATAGAATCAGAGAGGACAGGAACATTTTTCATTGGGGAAGGGCAAATTATGAGGCTATAAGGCTAAAACTTGTGGGTGTGAATTGGGATGATGTTCTTGCAGGGGAATGTACTATGGACATGTGGTCGATGTTTAGAGATCTCTTACAGGATGTTAGTGATAAATTTGTCCTGGTGAGGAAGATAAAGAATGGTAGGGTGAAGGAATCATGGGTGACAAGTGAGGTGGAAAATCCAGTCAGGTGGAAGAAGGCAGCATACATGAGGTTTAGGAAGCAGGGATCAGATGGGTCTATTGAGGAATATAGGGAAGCAAGAAAGGAGCTTAAGAAGGGGCTGAGAAGAGCGAGAAGGGGGCATGAGAAGGCCTTGGTGAGTAGGGTAAAGGAAAACCCCAAGGTGTTCTTCAATTATGTGAAGAAAAAAAGGATGACAGGAGTGAAGGTAGGACCGATTAGAGATAAAGGTGGGAAGATGTGCCTGGAGGCTGTGGAAGTGAGCGAGGTCCTCAATGAATACTTCTCTTCAGTATTCACCAATGAGAGGGAACCTCATGATGGTGAGAACAATATGAGTGAGGTTGATGTTCTGGAGCATGTTGATATTAAGGGAGAGGAGGTGTTGGAGTTGTTAAAATACATTAGGACGGATAAGTCCCTGGGGCCTGACGGAATATTCCCCAGGCTGCTCCACGAGGTGAGGGAAGAGATTGCTGAGCCTCTGGCTAGGATCTTTATGTCCTCGTTGTCCTCGGGAATGGTACCGGAGGATTGGAGGGAGGCAAATGTTGTCCCCTTGTTCAAAAAAGATAGTAGGGATAGTCCAGGTAATTATAGACCAGTGAGCCTTACATCTGTGGTGGGAAAGCTGTTGGAAAAGATTCTTAAAGATAGGATCTCTGGGCATTTAGAGAATCATGGTCTGATCAAGGACAGTTAACATGGCTTTGTGAAGGGCAGATCATGTCTAACAAGCCTGATAGAGTTCTTTGAGGAGATGACCAGGCATATAGATGAGGGTAGTGCAGTGGATGTGATCCATATGGATTTTAGTAAGGCATTTGACAAGGTTCCACATGGTAGGCTTATTCAGAAAGTCAGAAAGCATGGGATCCAGAGAAGTTTGGCCAGGTGGATTCAGAATTGGCTTGCCTGCAGAAGGCAGAGGGTCGTGGTGGAGGGAGTACATTCAGATTGGAGGATTGTGACTAGTGGTGTCCCACAAGGATCTGTTCTGGGACCTCTACTTTTGGTGATTTTTATTAACGACCTGGATGTGGGGGTAGAAGGATGGGTTAGCAAGTTTGCAGATGACACAAAGGTTGGCGGTGTTGTAGATAGTGTAGAGGATTGTCAAAGATTGCAGAGAGACATTGATAGGATGCAGAAGTGGGCTGAGAAGTGGCAGATGGAGTTCAACCTGGAGAAGTGTGAGATGGTACACTCTGGAAGGACAAACTCCAAGGCAGAGTACAAAGTAAATGGCAGGATACTTGGTAGTGTGGAGGAGCAGAGGGATCTGGGGGTAAATGTCCACAGATCCCTGAAAGTTGCCTCACAGGTGGATAGGGTAGTTAAGAAAGCTTATGGGGTGTTAGCTTTCATAAGTCGAGGGATAGAGTTTAAGAGTCGCGATGTAATGATTCAGCTCTATAAAACTCTGGTTAGGCCACACTTGGAGTACTGTGTCCAGTTCTGGTCACCTCACCATAGGAAGGATGTGGAAACATTAGAAAGGCTACAGAGGAGAATTTCCAGCATCTGCAAAATTCCTGTTGTTTACCAGGATGCTACCTGGTTTAGAGAGTATGGATTATGATCAGAGATTAAGGGAGCTCAGGCTTTACTCTTTGGAGAGAAGGAGGATGAGAGGAGACATGATAGAGGTTTACAAGATAATAAGAGGAATAGATAGAGTGGATAGCCAGCACCTCTTCCCCAGGGCACCACTGCTCAATACAAGAGGACATGGCTTTAAGGTAAGGGGTGAGAAGTTCAAGGGGGATAATAGAGGAAGGTTTTTCACTCAGAGAGTGGTTGGTGCGTGGAATGCACTGCCTGAGTCAGTGGTGGAGGCAGATACACTAGTGAAGTTTAAGAGATTACTAGACAGGTATATGGAGGAATTTAAGGTGGGGGGCTTATATGGGAGGCAGGGTTTGAGGGTCAGCACAACATTGTGGGCCGAAGGGCCTGTACTGTGCTGTACTATTCTATGTTCTATATTCTCCCCATACCCTTTGATGCCCTGGCTAATCAAGAATCTATCTACCTCTGCCTTAAATGCACCCAATGACTTGGCCTCCACAGCTGCTCGTGGCAACAAATTCCACAGATTTACCACTCTCTGACGAAAGTAATTTCTCTGCATCTCTGTTCTAAATGGACGTCCTTCAATCCTGAAGTCGTGCCCTCTTGTCCTAGACTCCCTTACCATGGGAAATAACTTTGCCATATCTAATCTGTTCAGGCTTTTTAACATTTGGAATGATTCTCTCTCGTTCTCCTGAACTCCAGGGAATACAGCCCAAGAGCTGCCAGACTTTCCTCATATGGTAACCCTTTCATTCCTGGAATCATTCTCCTGAATCTTTTCTGAACCCTCTCCAATGTCAAAGTATTCTTTCTAAAATAAGGAGCCCAAAACGGCACACAATACTCCAGGTGTGGTCTCACGAGTGTCTTGTAGAGCCTCAACATCACATTCCTGCTCTTGTATTCTTAACCTCTAGGAACCTCAAATTGCATTCACCTTCTTCACCATCGACTCAACCTGGAAGTTAACCTTTAGGGTATCCTGCACAAGGACTCCCAAGACTCTTTGCATCTCTACATTTTGAATTCTTCCCCCATCTAAATAATAGTCAGCCTGTTTATTTCTTCCACCAAGCTGCATGACTGTACACTTTCCAACATTGTACGGTGTTCTGAGAGGCGGGACTGCGCAGGCGTGTGACGTCGGGCAGTGCAGCGCGGCAGATTTAAAAGGAACAGAGCCTCATAGAGCGGGCAGCGTAGTTTGCGGGCAGCGGAGTGAGCTGGGAGCAGAGTGAAGAATTAAGGGCTTCGGCTCAATGGGCTTAGGTGGAAACGGGCGAGGCGAGGAAGGTTTGGTATTCATTTTCTGTTGTTATTTGAGGAGAGGGGCAGTATGAGTATCAGGGCAGTTTGCTGTTCTCGGTGTCGGATGTGGGAGGCCCTGGAGTCTCCAAGCCTCCCAGACGTCTACATCTGCGCCAAGTGCATCGAGATGCAGCTCCTAAGGGACCGCGTTACGGAACTGGAGCAAGTCGATGACCTTCATCTGGTCAGGGAGAGTGAGGAGTTGATTGAGAGGAGTTGCAGGCAGGTGGTCACACCGGGGCCACGGGAGGCAGACAAGTGGATCACGGTTAGGAGGGGGAAGGGGAAGAGTCAGGCAATAGGGAGTACCCCGGTGGCTGTGCCCCTTAACAATAGGTACTCCTGTTTCAGTACTGTTGTGGGGGACAGCTTACCCGGGGGAAGCGACAGTGGCCGTGCCTCCGGCACAGAGTCTGGCCCTGTAGCTCAGAAGGGTAGGGCAAGGAAGAGGAGGGCAGTTGTGATAGGGGACTCGATAGTAAGGGGGTCAGATAGGCGATTCTGTGGACGCAGTCCAGAGACCCGGATGGTAGTTTGCCTCCCTGGTGCCAGGGTCCGGGATATTTCTGATCGTGTCCAAGATATCCTGAAGTGGGAGGGTGAGGAGCCAGAGGTCGTGGTACATATAGGTACCAATGACATAGGTAGGAAAAGGGATGAGGTCCTGAAAGGAGAATATAGGGAGCTAGGAAGGGAGTTGAGAAAAAGGACCGCAAAGGTAGTAATCTCGGGATTACTGCCTGTGCCACGCGACAGTGAGAGTAGGAATGCGATGAGGTGGAGGATAAATGCGTGGCTGAGGGATTGGAGCAGGGGGCAGGGATTCAAGTTTTTGGATCATTGGGACCTCTTTCGGCGCAGGCGTGACCTGTACAAAAAGGACGGGTTACACTTGAATCCTAGGGGGACCAATATCCTGGCAGGGAGATTAGCGAGGGCTAATGAGGTGACTTTAAACTAGAATGGTTGGGGGGTGGGAATCAAATTAAGGAGGCTAGGCGTGAGGAGGTTAGTTCACAACAGGGGGATGGGAACCAGTGCAGAGAGACAGAGGGGTGTAAAGTGAGGGTAGAAGCAAAAAGTACTAAGGAGAAAAGTAAAAGTGGCAGGCCGACAAATCCAGGGCAAGCATTAAAAAGGGCCACTTTTCAACATAATTGTATAAGGGCTAAGAGAGTTGTAAAAGAGCGCCTGAAGGCTTTGTGTGTCAATGCAAGGAGCATTCGTAATAAGGTGGATGAATTGAAAGTGCAGATTGTTATTAATGATTATGATATAGTTGGGATCACAGAGACATGGCTCCAGGGTGACCAAGGATGGGAGCTGAACGTTCAGGGATATTCAATATTCAGGAGGGATAGACATGAAGGAAGGGGAGGTGGGGTGGCGTTGCTGGTTAAAGAAGAGATTAACGCAATAGAAAGGAAGGACATAAGCCGGGAAGATGTGGAATCGATATGGGGAGAGCTGCGTAACACAAAGGGGCAGAAGACGCTGGTGGGAGTTGTGTACAGGCCACCTAACAGTAGTAGTGAGGTCGGAGATGGTATTAAACAGGAAATTAGAAATGTGTGCAATAAAGGAACAGCAGTTATAATGGGTGACTTCAATCTACATGTAGATTGGGTGAACCAAATTGGTAAAGGTGCTGAGGAAGAGCATTTCTTGGAATGTATGCGGGATGATTTTTTGAACCAACATGTCGAGGAACCAACTAGAGAGCAGGCTATTCTGGACTGAGTTTTGAGCAATGAGGAAGGGTTCATTAGCAATCTTGTCGTGAGAGGCCCCTTGGGTAAGAGTGACCATAATATGGTGGAATTCTTCATTAAGATGGAGAGTGACATAGTTAATTCAGAAACAAAGGTTTTGAACTTAAAGAGGGGTAACTTTGAAGGTATGAGACGTGAATTATCTAAGATAGACTGGCAAATGACACTTAAAGGATTGACGGTGGATATGCAATGGCAAGCATTTAAAGGTTGCATGGATGAACTACAACAATTGTTCATCCCAGTTTGGCAAAAGAATAAATCAAGGAAGGTAGTACACCCGTGGCTGACAAGAGAAGTTAGGGATAGTATCAATTCCAAAGAAGAAGCATACAAATTAGCCAGAGCAAGTGGCTCACCTGAGGACTGGGAGAAATTCAGAGTTCAGCAGAGGAGGACAAAGGGCTTAATTAGGAAGAGGAAAAAAGATTATGAGAGAAAACTGGCAGGGAACATAAAAACGGACTGTAAAAGCTTTTATAGATATGTAAAAAGGAAAAGATTGGTAAAGACAAATGTAGGTCCCCTACAGACAGAAACAGGTGAATTGATTATGGGGAGCAAGGACATGGCAGACCAATTGAATAATTACTTTGGTTCTGTCTTCACTAAGGAGGACATAAATAATCTTCCAGAAATAGTAGGGGACAGAGGGTCCAGTGAGATGGAGGAACTGAGCGAAATACATGTTAGTAGGGAAGTGGTGTTAGGTAAATTGAAGGGATTGAAGGCAGATAAATCCCCAGGGCCAGATGGTCTGCATCCTCGAGTGCTTAAGGAAGTAGCCCAAGAAATAGTGGATGCATTAGTGATAATTTTTCAAAACTCGTTAGATTCTGGACTAGTTCCTGAGGATTGGAGGGTGGCTAATGTAACCCCACTTTTTAAAAAAAGAGGGAGAGAGAAACCGGGGAATTATAGACCGGTTAGCCTAACGTCGGTGGTGGGGAAACTGCTGGAGTCAGTTATCAAAGATGTGATAACAGCACATTTGGAAAGCGGTGAAATCATCGGACAAAGTCAGCATGGATTTGTGAAAGGAAAATCATGTCTGACGAATCTCATAGAATTTTTTGAGGGTGTAACTAGTAGAGTGGATAGGGGAGAACCAGTGGATGTGGTATATTTGGATTTTCAAAAGGCTTTTGACAAGGTCCCACACAGGAGATTAGTGTGCAAACTTAAAGCACATGGTATTGGGGGTAAGGTATTGATGTGGATGGAGAATTGGTTAGCAGACAGGAAGCAAAGAGTGGGAATAAACGGGACCTTTTCAGAATTGCAGGCGGTGACTAGTGGGGTACTGCAAGGCTCAGTGCTGGGACCCCAGTAGTTTACAATATATATTAATGACTTGGATGAGGGAATTAAATGCAGCATCTCCAAGTTTGCGGATGACACGAAGCTGGGTGGCAGTGTTAGCTGTGAGGAGGATGCTAAGAGGATGCAGAGTGACTTGGATAGGTTGGGTGAGTGGGCAAATTCATAGCAGATGCAATTTAATGTGGATAAATGTGAAGTTATCCACTTTGGGGGCAAAAATAAGAAAACAGATTATTATCTGAATGGCGGCCGATTAGGAAAAGGGGAGGTGCAACGAGACCTGGGTGTCATTATACACCAGTCATTGTAAGTAGGCATGCAGGTACAGTAGGCAGTGAAAAAGGCGAATGGTATGCTGGCATTTATAGCGAGAGGATTCGAGTACAGGAGCAGGGAGGTACTACTGCAGTTGTACAAGGCCTTGGTAAGACCACACCTGGAGTACTGTGTGCAGTTTTGGTCCCCTAATCTGAGGAAAGACATCCTTGCCATAGAGGGAGTACAAAGAAGGTTCACCAGATTGATTCCTGGGATGGCAGGACTTTCATATGAAGAAAGACTGGATGAACTGGGCTTGTACTCGTTGGAATTTAGAAGATTGAGGGGGGATCTGATTGAAACGTATAAAATCCTAAAGGGATTGGACAGGCTAGATGCAGGAAGATTGTTCCCGATGTTGGGGAAGTCCAGAACAAGGGGCCACAGTTTGCGGATAAAGGGGAAGCCTTTTAGGACCGAGATGAGGAAAAACTTCTTCACACAGAGAGTGGTGAATCTGTGGAATTCTCTGCCACAGGAAACAGTTGAGGCCAGTTCATTGGCTATATTTAAGAGGGAGTTAGATATGGCCCTTGTGGCTATGGGTATCAGGGGGTATGGAGGGAAGGCTGGTACAGGGTTCTGAGTTGGATGATCAGCCATGATCATAATAAATGGCGGTGCAGGCTCGAAGGGCCGAATGGCCTACTCCTGCATCTATTTTCTATGTTTCTATGTTTCTATTCGCCACTTCTTTGCCCATTTCCCTAAACTATCTAAGTCTCGCTGCAGGCTCTCTGTTCCTCAACACTACCTGCTCCTCCACCTATCTTTGTATTATCAGCAAATTTAGCCACAAATCCATTAATCCCACAGTCCACCTCATTGACATACATTGTAAAATGCAGTGGTCCCAACACCGACCCCCATGGAACTCCACTAGTAACCAGCAGCCAGCCAGAATAGGACCCCTTTATTCCCACTTTCTGTTTTCTGCCCATCAGCCAATGCTCCACCATGCTAGTAATTTCCCTGTAATTTCATGGGCTCTTATTTTGCTAAGCAGCCTCATGTGTGGCACCTTGTCAAAGGCCTTCTGAAAATCCAAGTACACCACATATACTGCATCTCCTTTGTCAACTGTGCTTGTAATTCCCTCAAAAAACTGCAGTAGGTTAGTCAGACAGGATTTTCCTTTCAGAAAACCATGCAGGCTTTGGCCTGTCTTGTCATGTGCCTCCAGGTACTCTGTAATCTCATCCCTAACAATCGATTCTAACGACTTCCCAACCACTGATCTCAGGCTAACAGGTCTGTAGTTTCCTTTCTGCTGCCTTCTACCCTTCTTAAGTAGCAGAGTAACATTTGCAATTTTCCAGTCATCTGGCGCAATACCAGAATCTATCGATTCTTGAAAGATCATTGTTAAGCCTCCGCAATCTCTCCAGCTACTTCCTTCAGAAGCCAAGGGTGCATTCCATCAGGTCCAGGAGATTTATCCACCCTCAGACCATTAAGCTTCCTGAGCACCTACTCAGTCGTAATTTTCACTGCACATACTTCACTTCCCTGACGCTCTTGAATGTCAGGTATACTGCAGATGTCTTCCACTGTGAAGACTGATGCAAAATACACATTCAGTTCCTCTGCCATCTCTGCATCTCTCATTACAATATCTCCAGCATCATTTTCTATTGGTCCTTTATCTATCCTCAACTCTCTTTTACCCTTTATATACTGAAAAAAACTTTTAGTTTTTTTTATATTAGTTGCCAGCTTCCTTTCATAATTCATCTTTTCCTTCCTAATGACCTTCTTAGTTTCCTTCTGCAAGTTCTTAAAAGCTTCCCAACCCTCTATCTTCCCATTAGCTTTGGCTTCCTTGTATGCCCTCTCTTTTGCTTTTACTTTAATTCTGACTTCACTTGTCAGCCACAATAGTGTCCTTCTTCCATTCAAAAATTTCTTATTTGGAATATATCTGTCCTGCACTTCCCTCATTTTTTGTAGAAACTCCAGCCATTGCTGCTCTGCTGTCCTTCCTGCTAGTGTCCTTTTCCAGTCAACTTTGGCCATTGTAATTTCCTTTATTCCACTGAAATACCAACACATTAGAATTTAATTTCCCCTTCTCAAATTTCAAAGTGAACTCGATCATATTGTGATCAATGTTCCCTAAGGGTTCCTTAACCTTAAGCTCTCTTATCACCTCCATTGCACAACACCCAGTCCAGCACAGCCGATCCCTTAGTAGACTGCACAACTACCTGTTCTAAAAAGCCATCCCTTAGACCAGGGGTGGCCAACCTTTTACATTCCATCCGTCATTTTTTTCACCCACAGGTCAGATGTGCCATACAACTCCTGTACCCCCATTCAATTCTTGTAAAAATACGTTAATATAGAACTTTTGCATGAAAAAAATTGCATCTGAACTCGTGCGTGAAAAATTGACACATGGAATGTAAAAGGTTGGCCACCCCTGCCTTAGACATTCTACAAATCCTCTCTCGAGGTCCAGTACTGGCCTGGTTTTCCCAATCCACTTTCATGTTAAAATCCCCAACGATTATCATGACATTGCCTTTCTGACATGCCTTTTCTATCTATTTGGAGGCCTGTATACAACTGCCATGATGGTCCTTTTACCCTTAACATTTCTTAACTCAAGCCATAGAGACTCTACATCCTCCAATCCTATGTCATCCCTTTCAAGTGATTTAATATTATTTCTTTTACACAGGACCACACCACTCCCTTTGCCTACTAATCCACTTTTCCGATACACCATATATCCTTGGATGTTCAGCTCCCAATGGCAGCCATCCTTTAGCCAAGTTTCAGAGATGGCCACGTCATACTTGCGAATCTGTAGCTGAATTTCAAGATCGTCTGTTTTATTTCTTATGCTGCGTGTATTCAAGTATAACAATTTCAGTCCAGTATGTCTTGCTTTCTGTTTTAACTGCACCATGCCTCTATTACCCTGTAAATCATCCCACTGGCTGTGATGATGCCTCATCTCCTGCCTGTCCTGTCATCTCTGTTGCACGCTATCTTTGATTTATTTCTGTTTTCACCTTACTCAGCCCTATCACTCCGGTTCCCATCCCCCTGCCAAATTAGTTTAATCTCTCCCTAACAGCTCTATTAAACCTGCTTGCTGGGATATTGGACCCCTTTGGGTTCAGGTGTAACCCATCCTTTCTGTACAGGTATTTCAATGCAAGAGATATCATAGGAAAGGCAGATAATAGTGCTGAAGATGAGGTAGCTGGTTTATAAAAAAAGGCATTGTGTAGTGAGGTTAACAGGATGAGTTGCAGCGTAAAAGGTGGACAAAATCGAAAAGGGTGAATACAGGACTGAAAGTGTATTTGAATGCATGCTGTATATGGAATACAGTAGATGAACTTGCAGCACAGTCGCAGATTGATAGGTATGATGTTGTAGGCATCACTGAATCATGGCTGAAAGAAGAGCTTAATATCCAAGGATACACATTGTATCAAAAGGACAGGCAGGAATGAAGAGAGGGGACCATTGCTCTGATGGTAAAAAATGAAATCAAATTATTAGAAAGAGGTGACATAGGGTCAGAAGGTATTGAATCATTGTGGATAGACCTAAGGAACTGTAAGGGCAAAAAGACCCCGATGGGAGTTGTATATAGACCTCCCAAGAAATAGTAAGGATGTGGTCTACAAATTACAACAGGAGACAGAAAACACATGCCAAAAGGGCAATGTTCCAATAGTTATGGGGGATTTCAGTTATGCAGGTAGATCGGGAAAATCAGGTTGGAGCTGAATTCCAAGAGGGGGAATTTGTAGAATGCCTACAAGATGACTTTTTAAGAGCAGCCCATGGTTGATCCCACTAGGGGATCAGCTATTCTGGATAGGGTGCAATGAATCAGAATTGATTAGAGCTTAAGGTAAAATAACCCTCAGGGGAAAGTGATCATAATATGATCAAATTCACCCTGAAATTTGAGAAGCAGCTGAAATCAGATGTATCAGTATTACAGTGGAGTAAAGGGATTACAGAGACATGAGGGAAGAGTTGGTCAGAACTAATTGGAAAAGAACACTGGCAGGGATGACGGCAGTGCAGCAGTGGCTGGAATTTCTGAAAGTAATTCGGAAGGCAATAGTATATATACATCCCAAAGAGGAAAAAGAATTCTAAAGGAATAAGACAACCGTGGCTAACAAGAGAAGTCAGAGCCAACATAAAAGCCAAAGAAGGTATGTAATGGAGCAGAAATTAGTGGGAAGTTAGAGGATTGGGAAGCTTTTAAAACCAACAGAAGGCAACTAAAAGTCATTAAGAAGGTAAAGGTGGAATACCACAGTAAGCTAACCAATAATAGTGAAGAGGATACCAAAAGTTTCTTCAGATACATAAAGTGTAAGAGAGAGGTGAGAGTGGATATTGGACTGCTGGAAAATGATACTGGAGAGGTAGTAATGGGGGGGGGGGAAGCAATGAAATGGCAGATGAATTGAGTAAGTATTTTGTGTCAGTCTTAACTGTGGATTTTTGCTCTATTATATGCCCTCACTAGCAGTATGGTGGAAGTTCCAGGTGTCAGAGGTCATGAAGTGCGTGAAGTTACCATAATTAGAGAGAAACTTCTTGGGAAACTGAAATGTCTGAAGGTAAATTACTCACCTGGACCAGATGATGCACACCCTCGGGTTCTGAAAGAGGTGGTCGACAAGATTGTTGAGACATTAGTAACGATCTTTCAAGGATAACTAGATTCTGGAATGGTTACAGAAGACGGGAATATTGCGCATGTCACCCCACTCTTCACAAAGAGAGAGAGGCAGAAGCAAGGAAACTATAGGCCAGTTAGTCTGACTTCCATTGTCAGGAAAATATTGGAGTCAATTATTAAGGATGAGGTCTCAGGATACTTGGAGGCACATGATAAAAATAGGCCATAGTCAGCATGGTTTCCTCAAGGGAAAACCTTGCCTGACAAATCTGTTCGAATTCTTTAAAGAAATAACAAAGGAGAATTTGTTGATTTTGTGTACTTGGATTTTCAGGAAGCCTTTGTCAAGGTGCCACACATGAGGCTGCTAATTAAGTTACAAGCCCATGGTATTACAGGAAAGATTTTAGCAGAGATAAAGCAGCGACTGATTGGCAGGAGACAAAGAGTGGGAATAAAAGGAGCCTTTTCTGGTTGGCTGCTGGTGACTATTGTTGTATCACAGGGGTCTGTGTTGGGACTGATTATTTTTATGTTATATGTCACTGATTTGGATGATGTAAATGATGTCTTTGTTGCCAAGTTTGTAGACAATATTATGATAAATGGAGGAGAAGGTACTTTTCAGGAAGTAGAGAGGCTACATAGGATGGAATAGGCAAAGAAGTGGCAGATGGAATAATGTTGGGAAGTGTATGGTCATGCACTTTGGTTGAAGAAATGAAAGGGTGATAGACAGAAGCTACAGGGAGGTAGTCATCCCTAGGCTACAACGCTCAGAAAACTGTCACTGTCACTGTCAAGAGAAATGCCCAGATAGTGGGAGAGCACACCTGTGGTTGTCCCCCTCAGCAACAAATATCTTGTTCTAGATGCTGCTGAGGGGGATGACCTGACAGATGGTGAGCAGTAAAGATGTCAGGAAAGACAGGCAGGTGATGGGGCAAATTTGTAGCCATTGGGATGAGTTGTAGTGCAATAAAGTTGCAGTGAAATCAAAGCGAAAAGTACCAAATACTGGTCTTAAGGTGTTATACTTAAATGCACGCAGCATAAGGAATAAGGTGGATGATCTTGTCGTACAGCTACAGATTGGCAGGTATGATATTGTGGCTATCACTGAGACGTGGCTAAAGGATGCACATCTCTGGGAGCTGAACATCCATGGATACACGGTGTATTGGAATGATAGGAAGGTAGGCAGAGGGAGAGGCGTGGCTTTATTGGTAAGAAATTAAATTAAATCATTAGAAAGAGGTGATATAGGATCGGAAGGTACAGAATCTTTATGGGTTGAGCTAAGAAATTGCAGGGGTAAAAGGACCCTGATGGCAGTTATTTATAGGCCTCCAAAGAGCTGCAGTGATGTGGACTACAAATTACAACTGGAAATAGAAAAGGCTTGTCAGAAGGGCAGTGTTATGATAATTGTGGGGGATTTCAACATGTGAATGGATTGGGAAAATTAGGTCCACACTGGATCTCAAGAGAGAGAATTTGTAGAATGTCTGCGAGATGGCTTTTTAGAACAGCTTGTTGTTGAGCCCACTAGGGGATCAGCTGTACTGGATTGGGTATTGTGTAATGAACCGGAGGTGATTAGAGAGATTGAGGTGAAGAAACCCTGAGGAGGCAGTGATCATAACATGTTGAGTTCACTGAGAAATTTGAAAAAGAGAAGCCGAAATCTGATGTGACAGTATTTCAGTGGAGTAAAGGAAATTACAGTGGCATGAGAGAGGAACTGGCCAAAGTTGACTGGAAAGGGACACTGGCGGGAAAGACGGCAGAGCAGCAGTGGCTGGAGTTTATGTGAGAAGTGAGGAAGGTGCAAGACAGGTATATTCCAAAAAAGAAGAAATTTTCGAATGGAAAAATGATGCAACCGTGGTTGACAAGAGAAGTCAAAGCCAAAGTTAAAGCAAAGGAGAGGGCATACAAGGAAGCAAAAATTAGTGGGAAGACAGAGGATTGGGAAGTTTTTAAAACCTTACAAAAGGAAACTAAGAAGGTCATTAAGAGGGAAAAGATTAACTATGAAAGGAAGCTAGCAAATTATATCAAAGAGGATACTGAAAGCTTTTTCAAGTATATAAAGAGTAAAAGACAGGTGAGAGTAGATATAGGACCGATAGAAAATGATGCTGGAGAAATTGTAATGGGAGATAAGGAGATGGCGGAGGAACTGAACGAGTATTTTGCATCAGTCTTCACTGAGGAAGACATCAGCGGTATACCGGACACTCAAGGGTGGCAGGGAAGAGAAGTGTGCGCAGTCACAATTACGACAGAGAAAGTACTCAGGAAGCTGAATAGTCTAAAGGTAGATAAATCTCCTGGACCAGATGAAATGCACCCTCATGTTCTGAAGGAAGTAGCTGTGGAGATTGCAGAGGCATTAACGATGATCTTTCAAAAGTCGATAGATTCTGGCATGGTTCCGGAAGACTGGAAGATTGCAAATGTCACTCTGCTATTTAAGAAGGGGGCAAGGAAGCAAAAAGGAAATTATAGACCTGTTAGCTTAACATCGGTGGTTGGGAAGTTGTTGGAGTTGATTGTCAAGGATGAGGTTACAGAGTACCTGGAGGCATATGACGAGATAGGCAGAACTCAGCATGGATTCCTTACCTATTACAACTTTTTGAGGAAATTACCAGTAGGCTAGACAAGGGAGATGCAGTGGATGTTGTATATTTGGATTTTCAGAAGGCCTTTGACAAGGTGCCACACATGAGGCTACTTAACAAGATAAGAGCCTTCCTTCAGAACATGAGGGTGCATTTCATCTGGTCCAGGAGATTTATCTACCTTTTGGACTATTCAGCTTCCTGAGTACTTTCTCTGTCGTAATTGTGACTGCGCACACTTCTCTTCCCTGCCACCCTTGAGTGTCCGGTATACCGCTGATGTCTTCCTCAGTGAAGACTGATGGAATTACGGGAAAGTTACATGCGTGGATAGAGCGTTGGCTGATTGGCAGGAAACAGAGAGTGGGAATAAAGGGATCCTATTCTGGTTGGCTGCCAGTGGTGTTCCACAGGGGTCGGTGTTGGGGCCGCTTCTTTTTACATTGTACATCAATGATTTGGATTATGGAATAGATGGCTTTGTGGCTAAGTTTGCTGATGATACGAAGATAGGTGGAGGGGCCAGTAGTGCTGAGGAAACAGAGAGTCTGCAGAGAGACTTGGATAGATTGGATGAATGGGAAAAGAAGTGACAAATGAAATACAATGTTGGAAAGTGTATGGTTATGCACTTTGGCAGAAGAAATAAACAGGCAGACTATTATTTAAATGGGGAAAAAATTCAAAGTTCTGAGGTGCAAAGGGACTTGGGAGTGCTTGTTCAGCACTCCCTAAAGGTTAATTTGCAGCTGGAGTCTGTGGTGAGGAAGGAAAATGCAATGTTAACATCATTTCAAGAGGACGAGAATATAAAAGCAAATATATGAGGTGATTGATAAGTTCGTGGCCTGAGGTAGAAGGAGAAGAGTTATACAGCTCTCGGTAGATGCACATGCAGGTTAACTCTTTGAGTGATTATGCAGAAAGTTTGAAGTTAACTCATCAGGGGTGATTGATAAGTTCGTGGCCTAAGGTAGCAGGAAATGAGTTATTAACTTCAGACTTTCTGTATAATAACTGAAAGAGTTGAACTGCATGTGCATATAACAAGAGCTGTATAACTCATTTCCGTTTACCTTAGGCCACAAACTTATCAATCACCCCTCATATGTTGAGTCTTCATAAAGCACTGGTGAGGCCTCACTTGGGGTATTGTGAGCAGTTTTGGGCCCCTTAGAAAGGATGTGATGAAACTGGAGAGGGTTCAATGGAGGTTCACAAAAATGATTCCAGGATTGAATGGCTTGTCATATGAAAAGCATTTAGAAAGATAGAAAACCTACAGCACAATACAGGCCCTTTGGCCCACAAAGTTGTGCCGAACATGTCCCTACTTTGGAAATTACTAGGTTTACCTATAGCCCTCTATTTTTCCAAGTTCCATGTACCTATCCAAAAGTCTCTTAAAAGACCCTATTGTATCCGCCTCCACCACCGTTGCCGGCAGCCCATTCCATGCACTCACCACTCTCAGAGTAAAAAATTTACCCCTGACATCTCCTCTGTACCTACTCTCCATCACCTTAAACCTGTGTCCTCTTGTGGCAACCATTTCAGCCCTGGGAAAAAGCCTGTGACTATCCACACGATCAATGCCTCTCATCTCTTATACACCTCTATCAGGTCACCTCTCATCCTCCGTCACTCCAAGGAGAAAAGGCAACCTCCTTTCATAAGGCATGCTCCCCAATCCAGGCAACATCCTCGTAAACAACAAGAATTCTGTAGATGCTGGAAATTCAAGCAACACACATCAAAGTTGCTGATGAACGCAGCAGGCCAGGCAGCATCTCTAGGAAGAGGTACAGTCGACATTTCAAGCCGAGACCCTTCGTCCTGAAATGTTGACTGTACCTCTAACTAGAGATGCTGCCCGGCCTGCTGTGTTCACCAGCAACTTTGAATACTGATCCCCTCACTGAACAGTCTACTGTACTCAAGGGATAGGTTAATTGAACCTAACCCAATAATTTAAACTTTCCAGCAAATCCCTGCTGCATCTTCTCAAAAACAAATAGTTAATTGCTTGGAGGACAGTATCTTCAGAAGTATACAATTATGCACGTGCACCAAGATTCTCAACTATTGAGTTAACTTTCAAAGCAAACCCATTTAAAAAAAATCTTAGAATGTCAACCTCACCTTTGTGGGGATTTATTTTGTTGCATGTAAGGAAGGCAAAAGTGGGTAAACTCCCACATAGGAGTCAAAAACAAATCTTAGATGGAGAGACCCAGATGGACTACATATGGAGAAGGGTGGAGTGGGTAATGGACATGAGGAAAGGGCAGGTAAAGATTACTTGTAGGGCTTTAGGTATAGGGCATGGACATTTGCAGCAGGGGAAAACAGTGGGACTAGAATTTCGAGTGTGAATGAGACTGTTATAGGAAGTTGATACAAAGGGGATTTAAGCTATATAAAAATGTTATTCTTTTAGTGATATACGTAATGCCTTGGCAGAATTTTGCAGTAATATCTTTCAATCGATACTTCAAATTTCCAAACATTGAAATGCATGATTCAATCAGCTGAGCAAAAAGAATTTATGCTTGGCTTCTCCCCAACAAGTATGCTGAACTAGCTGGCCTTCTCAATGGCGATATTTCAAAAAAGAGCTATAGTGACCACTTGACTTAACATTCATATAACAATACAGTACTCTATTTAGAATGCTGACGACTTACATGAACTGACCTTAGATTTAAGAAGTGTTTTCCCAGTGGATTACAAAGCCCTACAAATTTTTCAGTGCACTGAACTCAAAACCTGCTGCCATTCTTTCCAGATAGCTGACCAAAGTACTGAGTTAGAATTTGGTTCAGAATTTAAACTGAACTCAATTTTCTTCTCCGACCACTCTTGACTTCAAACATTCCGAAGTTCCTACTGGCTCCATTTCAGCCGGGGCCTACTACCCTATTCCTGATCCACTGGTAGCGGAAGAAAATAGAATAGTTTCCACATTCACCCTGCTTTTACTCGGCCTCTTCATTGATCCTTACTCTGTCAATGATTAACTTCCCCAGCACTTGCTTTTCTCTACGTGGTACAATGAGTAACTTACTGGATTGGTCTTCCAGTGACACAGATTTATGGTCCAAGAACACAAGTTGAAGTTCCAACACAGATGCTAGAGTATTTAAAATTCATGTAAATGATCTACATTGAGGGAGTGAAAACAGCTGACTTTACCTGACTAAGTCTACATGACTAAAATCCAAAATCAATATAATTCCCTGCACTCTGAAACAATCATTTCATTTAAACAGTGGAACAAAATAGTGGCCTTGTCAAAGATACACACATGCATGAAAAGTTTCCAAAAGTTGCTCCCAAATTTCCAGGAATTTCTGCCCAACAATTCAACCATCCTTCCTTAGCAGAGGGGTACGCGTGTGTCAAATGCAAAAACTGACCTAAACCTCTGTCCTTTCCTGACACATTTCTCCCAGTGCCCAAGGATGCTGCTTATTGATCTTTCTTGATTATTTTCATTGGTAAAAAACAATAAACATGCAATGGACAAGGTACAGAAAAGACTTATAATCATGATAATAGGTTATAACAATCAGGAAAGATAGAGCAGACTGGATATTTCATTGCAAGGCTGAGGGAAGACCCAATGGAGGCCTATAACATGAAGTATGATGGAATACATTACAGAACCTGGGCCTCTGTACCTCCTTCCACAATTGGATCCTCAACTTCCTAACCGGAAGACCACAATCTGTGCGGATTGGTGATAACATCTCCTCGCTGACGATCAACACTGGTGCACCTCAGGGGTGTGTGCTTAGCCCACTGCTCTACTCTCTATATACACATGACTGTGTGGCTAGGCATAACTCAAATACCATCTATAAATTTACTGACGATTGTTGGTAGAATCTTAGATGGTGACGAGAAGGCGAACAGGAGGGAGATATGCCAACCAGTGGAGTGGTGTTGGAGCAACAACCTTGCACTCAATGTTAGTAAGACTGATTGTGGATTTCAGGAAGGGCAAGACAAAGGAACACATACCAATCCTCAGAGGGATCAGAAGTGGAGTGAGCAGCTTCAAGTTCCTGGGTGTCAAGATCTCTAAGGATCTAACCTGGTCCCAACGTATCGATGCAGTGAAAAAGGCAGCAAGACAGCGGCTATACTTCATTAGGAGTTTGAAGAGATTTGATATGTCAACAAATACACTCAAAAACTTCTATAGATGTACCATGGAGAGCATTCTGACAAGCTGCCTCACTGTCAGGCTACTGCACAGGATCCAAAGAAGCTGCAGAGGGTTGTAAATTTAGTCAGTGCCATCTTGGGTACTAGCCTACGAAGTACCCAGGACATCAAGGAGCGGTGTCTCAGAAATGCAGCATCCATTATTAAGGACCTCCAGCACCCAGGGCATGCCCTTTTCTCACTGTTACCATCAGGTAGGAGATATAGAAGCCTGAAGGTGTACACACACACACACACACACACACACAGTGATTCAGGAACAGCTTCTTCCCCTCTTCCATCCGATTCCTAATGGATATTGAACCCCTGAACACTACCTCACTTTCTTAATGCATATTATTTGTTGTTTTACATGATTTTTAATCAATTCAGTAGCAGTAAAAATCTTAACCAAAGTGTTACACGTACCTTTGTGCAAGTGAGCAATAGTTACACAAACTTCAAACTGGACCCCCAGATTGATCAAGAAAAATCAAAATCAAATGCAATGCAGATGAGCTTACTTAAATGAAGCAAGTTCACAAAAGGAAAAAGTTAAACAAGTCTGGAATGCAGAGGTGGAGTTGACATCAAGTGGATAGTTGTAATTATTTAAAAAAACAGCAGGCAACTGCAACATTATCATGGATTTTGCTTGCAATGCAAGTTCTGATGGAACATGGGAATTATCCAGTTATCACTTAATCAGCAATTGGAGGGCTGGAGAATAAAGAACCAAAAATTTCACATGCAGATAATTTTTTTATTTCAATGTAATAGTATTAAAATGACACATATACATACTGAAAATTTTGATTGCAAATGAGCATATTCCCAGTCAAGTGCAGATCAAATACTAGCATCCACTGCCTTCACCGTGGACCCCAACAGGAAATTTCCTGCATCAAATCAGACTATCAGACTCTTGTAACACATCCTGTCATGGTCCCTTTCTCTCGATCATTATGTTATCAGAGTCAACATTCTGGTCCTCTCTAGTATCTAATCAAATCAACAGATGCAAATTCTTTTTCTCCTCAAATCAGGAGATGCAGCATCACACCAAATTGTACAAGATCCCAATATTCTGAAGGTCCTCCAATGGTAGAGGGAACCATTTCCACACGTCTAAATGGGAGGGATTTTGAAAAGGTTGGATTTAAAAGGGCAATGCTGTGGATTAGCCTTCATGTTATTAATAGTCCCCCTCCCAACATGTACTCAAATTTCTTTTCTGTTGGCCTACTGCATGTCAGTTAAATATAGAAATCCTCATTGGAATTAGACAAAGGCGAAGGGATACAGAATGGGTGGGAGGAGTTGCTGCAGGTCTCTTGGGGACTCCTGGTGATTTATATTATTTATACATTAATAAAGGCAAAGTACATTGCAAATGCCAAGAGATGTAAAATAACGAATAGGAAAAACAGTACTAAAAAAAGCTTTTATTTTTACCCAGAGTCTTGTCGGAAATGTCACCACTCTCATTAGTTGCATTTGTCAACAATGGAAGCAATTAAACAAAGGCCATGGCTTACAGCACAGGAACACTTTGATGATTAGATGGAGAGGATACATCTGTCACACATGGCCCACATATGAGCAAAGTTTTATAAAGTGCCATGATTCATCCCATCATCAGATTTGGGCCTTTGATTTCCATCCTTGGCAAGTCAGTGAAAACAAAGCTATAAATATAGTTTCCATCAGGTCCACTTGTAGATCTTCACCATTTTTTCAGTCAGTGTTCCAAGGAAATTGGTTTGATTCACCTCAAATGGACAGATATCCAGTATGGGTTGGTCAGCTTGAAGCTTCTGGATGAGAGAGCCTGTCCCTGCATTCCACAACTGTGATAGAAATAGAATGAACACGGTTACTGAGTCTCAAAACTAGAGATGAAAGTTCAAAATTAAAGCCGGTGAATAACAATAGCAAGTATCAAAGTAATAAAAGGAAGGAAAAAGTATGCAATTAAATATTTATTGCACAAAGCTCATCAAATATAGTAAAGAAATAAACAGAAAATCTGAAGACAGTAAGGAACTAAGGTAGGTCTTATGTACTCAACTTGGAGCAGGGCTGTAGAAAATCCTGCTTCAGTTATATGGAGCACTGGCAAGACCACACCTGAAAGACAGTGGAACGACAGATGTAACAGAGGGAGTATAGCAAAAGGTTTACTAGACCAATCCAAAACAGAGGGAGTGTCTCAAGAAGACAGCCTTGCCAAAATGATGAGCAATCTCATTTGAAAGACAAAGCTGACATGGAATTGTTTATTTTTCTTGTCTATATCCATGTTTTGGAGTCTCACAATAAAGGATCTGCCACTCAAGTCAGGGATGGTGATTTTTTTTTCTAAATATAAATATAGATTAATTGCATAATCTCCTGAGGCGGGAGGAGAGACAGCAGAGCGCCGCGTGTGCGCAGCCCTCCGGTGAAAAATGATATCGTATCCGTTAAATAGGGGCCGTGGACAATTCTGATTTGATGGAGACAGACGTGAAAGCACAGAGGAACATCTAGAGAAATTTCTGAAGTGCCAGTTCGCTGCTGTTGTTACTGCGCAGTCAGGAATCTTCCAGAGGGAAGGCCTCAAAATCCCCGGCTTTGCCTGCTGTTGGCGACCGAGATTGAGGTCGAATCGTTCGGACAGATATGGCGCTCAGTACTCGGTGTCAGAGAGCTGATCGGAGGCTTGAAGTTTTCGGATGACTCAGAGTCGGACTGTGGTCGGGCACGGCAGAGAGAGTTTTTCTTCCTTCTCCCGTCTGCGTGAGATGTGGGACATTTGAGAGACTTTGAACTTTTTACTGTGCTCATGGACTTCTTCATTAAGTTATGGTATTGTTGCACGGTTGTAACTGTATGTTATAATTATGTGGTTTTGTTACCCGTTTTTTCAGTCTTGGTCTGTCCTGTGTTTTGTGATATCACACCGGAGGAAATATTGTATCATTCCTTGGTGCAAGCATTACTAAATGACAGAGAATCCAGGATGGTTTGTTGCCTCCCAGGTGCCAGGGTCAAGGATGTCTCTGATCGATTGCATGACATTCTGAAGTGGGAGGGTGACCAGCCAGATGTCGTGGTGCACATCGGTACCAATGACATAGCAAGGAAGAGTGAAGAGGTCCAGGACAGTGGGTATAGAGAGCTTGGTAGGAAGTTGAAAAGCAGGATCTCAAGGGTCCTGACGAAGGGTCTCGGCCTGAAACGTCGACTGCACCTCTTCCTACAGATGCTGCCTGGCCTGCTGCGTTCACCAGCAACTTTGATGTGTGTTTCTCAAGGGTGGTAATCTCAGGATTGCTACCTGTGCTAGGTGCCAGTGAGGGTAGGAATAGGATGCTCTGGAGGAGGAACAAGTGGCTGGGGAACTGGTGTAGGGGGCAGGGTTTCAGATTTCAGGATCATTGGGACCTCTTCTGGGGCAGGTGGGACCTGTACAAGAGAGACGGGTTACACTTGAACCACAGGGGGACCAATATCCTTTCAGGGAGGTTTGTTAGTGCTATTGGGGAGGCTTTAAACTAGATTTGCAGGGGGATGGGAACCAGAGTGCCAGAGCTGACAGTGTGGCTGGGGTGAAAATAAATGATGTTGAAAGTTTAAGCAAATCCGCTAATAGAAAGGTTGTGAGTGGTGGTAAAAATCTTCTGAGGTGTATATATTTCAATGCTAGGAGTATTGCGGGGAAGGCGGATGAGTTGAGGGCGTGGATTGACACGTGGAATTATGATGTTGTAGCAATTAGTGAAACTTGGCTACAGGAGGGGCAGGACTGGCAGCTTAATATTCCAGGGTTCCGATGTTTCAGATGTGATCGAGGCAGAGGAATGAAAGGTGGGGGAGTAGCATTGCTTGTTAGGGAAAATGTTACAGCAGTGCTCAGGCAGGACAGATTAGAGGGCTTGTCTACTGAGTCCTTATGGGTGGAGCTGAGAAGCAGGAAAGGTATGGCCACATCAGTGGGATTGTATTACAGACCACCCAATAGTCAATGAGACTTGGAAGAGCAAATCTGCAGAGAGATAGCAGGCAACTGCAGGAAACATAAAGTTGTGGTGGTAGGGGATTTTAATTTTCCATACATTGATTGGGACTCCCATATGTTAGGGGTCTAGATGGTTTAGAGTTTGTAAAATGTGTTCAGGAAAGTTTTCTAAATCAATACATAGAGGGACCAACTAGAGGGGATGCAATATTGGATCTCCTGTTGGGTAACAAATTAGGGCAAGTGACAGAAGTCTGTGTAGGGGAGCACTTTGGTTCCAGTGATCATAACACCATTAGTTTCAATTTGATCATGGACAAGGATAGATCTGGTCCTAGGGTTGAGGTTCTGAACTGGAAGAAGGCCAAATTTGAAGAAATGAGAAAGGATCTAAAAAGCGTGGATTGGGACAGGTTGTTCTCTGGCAAAGATGTGATTGGTAGGTGGGAAGCCTTCAAAGGGGAAATTTTGAGAGTGCAGAGTTTGTATGTTCCTGTCAGGATTAAAGGCAAATTGAATAGGAATAAGGAACCTTGGTTCTCAAGGGATATTGCAACTCTGATAAAGAAGAAGAGGGAGTTGTATGAAATGTATAGGAAACAGGGGGTAAATCAGGTGCTTGAGGAGTATAAGTAGTGCAAGAAAATACTTAAGAAAGAAATCAGGAGGGCTAAAAGAAGACATGAGGTTGCCTTGGCAGTCAAAGTGAAGGATAATCCAAAGAGCTTTTACAAGTATATTAAGAGCAAAAGGATTGTAAGGGATAAAATTAGTCCTCTTGAAGATCAGAGTGGTCGGCTTTGTGCGGAACCAAAGGAAATGGGGGAGATCTTAAATAGGTTGTTTGCGTCTGTATTTACTAAGGAAGCTGGCATGAAATCTATGGAATTGAGGGAATCAAGTAGTGAGACCATGGAAACTGTACAGATTGAAAAGGAGGAGGTGCTTGCTGTCTTGAGGAAAATTAAAGTGGATAAATCCCCGGGACCTGACAGAGTGTTCCCTTGGACCTTGAAGGAGACTAGTGTTGAAATTGCGGGGGCCCTGGCAGAAATATTTAAAATGTTGCTGTCTACAGGTGAAGTGCCAGAGGATTGGAGAGTGGCTCATGTTGTTCCGTTGTTTAAAAAAGGATCGAAAAGTAATCCGGGAAATTATAGGCCGGTGAGTTTAACGTCAGTTGTAGGTAAGTTATTGGAGGGAGTACTAAGAGACAGAATCTACAAGCATTTGGATAGACAGGGGCTTATTAGGGAGAGTCAACATGGCTTTGTGCGTGGTAGGTCGTGTTTGACCAATCTGTTGGAGTTTTTCGAGGAGGTTACCAGGAAAGTGGATGAAGGGAAGGCAGTGGATATTGTCTACATGGACTTCAGTAAGGCCTTTGATAAGGTCCCACATGGGAGGTTAGTTAGGAAAATTCAGTCGCTAGGTATACATGGAGAGGTGGTAAATTGGATTAGACATTGGCTCGATGGAAGAAGCCAGAGAGTGGTGGTAGAGAATTGCTTCTCTGAGTGGAGGCCTGTGACTAGTGGTGTGCTACAGGGATCAGTGCTGGGTCCATTGTTATTTGTCATCTATATCAATGATCTGGATGATAATGTGGTAAATTGGATCAGCAAGTTTGCTGATGATACAAAGATTGGAGGTGTAGTAGACAGTGAGGAAGGTTTTCAGAGCCTGCAGAGGGACTTGGACCAGCTGGAAAAATGGGCTGAAAAATGGCAGTTGGAGTTTAATACTGACAAGTGTGAGGTATTGCACGTTGGAAGGACAAGCCAACGTAGAACATACAGGGTTAATGGTAAGGCACTGAGGAGTGCAGTGGAACAGAGGGATCTGGGAATACAGATACAAAATTCCCTAAAAGTGTCGTCACAGGTAGATAGGGTCGTAAAGAGAGCTTTTGGTACATTGGCCTTTATTAATCGAAGTATTGAGTATAATAGCTGGAATGTTATGATGAGGTTGTATAAGGCATTGGTGAGGCCGAATCTGGAGTATTGTGTTCAGTTTTGGTCACCAAATTACAGGAAAGATATAAATAAGGTTGAAAGAGTGCAGAGAAGGTTTACAAGGATGTTGCCGGGACTTGAGAAACTCAGTTACAGAGAAAGGTTGAATAGGTTAGGACTTTATTCCCTGGAGCATAGAAGAATGAGGGGAGATTTGATAGAGGTATATAAAATTATGATGGGTATAGATAGAGTGAATGCAAGCAGGCTTTTTCCACTGAGGCAAGGGGAGAAAAAAACCAGAGGACATGGGTTAAGGGTGAGGGGGGAAAAGTTTAAAGGGAACATTAGGGAGGGCTTCTTCACACAAAGAGTGGTGGGAGTATGGAATGAGGTGCCAGACGAGGTGGTAAATGCGGGTTCTTTTTTAACATTTAAGAATAAATTGGACAGATACATGGATGGGAGGTGTATGGAGGGATATGATCCGTGTGCAGGTCGTGGGACTAGGCAGAAAATGGTTCGGCACAGCCAAGAAGGGCCAAAGGGCCTGTTTCTGTGCTGTAGTTTCTATGGTTCTATGGTTCTAAAAGAGGACTGTGTGTCTTCATAATCTAAAAAAATATAGAACACAGAAACAAAGGGAAAAGTAAATCACACCACTACTGGAGAAACGGAGTAAAAAATTGATGTTTGAGTCTGATAGCCTTTACCATAGGGTTTTAGAAGATGGTTAAAGCACCTTTCAAAAATTCCTCAAAATGGGAATACTTGCAACAGACTGAAAGCAAGCAAGTATAACATTGCTATTCAAAAGATGAAGGGAAATTAGGAACTGTAAATCTTTCACACTGACATAATGAATTCTAGCAGGTAGCTGACAATTAAAAGACAGTGACAGGACACATGGAAAATCATTACATGATTAATCAGCCTCAACGAGTTAATGATAAGTAAATCATATCTGACAAATCCAATTTATTTTAAAAATATAACTAGCACAATAGATAAGATAAATCAGGATATTTCCCAAGGGCTCAGTGTTGGTTAAATGACAAAAGGAAACGGTAAAAGTTCTTTTTCAGGAAAGCATATTATCATTGGTGGGTTGTTACCAGGATCTTTTTGGGATCTCAGCTGTTTCAATTTATCTTGCTGACATATCCAAGGTGGCTCATGAAACAATTCCAGGTGCAAAAATGAGCCACAAGGAGAATACAATGTGCATGCAAAGGGAACAGATAAGTTATGAGAGTAGGTAAAGTGGCAGCAGATGAAATATATGGAAACATTTGAGGCCATCCACTTGGGCAGGATGAAGAGGAAAATATTTTAAATCAAAACAGTAAATATGTACAGAGAAATCTTGATGTGCCAGCTCACAAGAAACCATGAACATACAAAAAGTAAACATAAAGATTGATATATAGGTCAGAATTGCAGAGTGATTAGAGTGCAAAAAATACAAATTCTTGCTTTAAATATTATACAAGGGCGAGGTAAAACCACAGCTGGTGTGTCACATGCAGTTTTTGACTCTTTTTCATACTTGTCTTGGGAGTTGGTACAGTGTAATTAACTAGACTGATTTTTTTTTGGAAGGAGAGGTTCCTCATTGGGAAACAAGGATTTAAAAAGATTAACTATAGTTTGTGGTGGGTGGTGCGTGGGAAGAGATCTCATTGAGACAACTATGATTCCAAAATTTAAGTGAGGCTGTATTCTCTGGATGAAGAATCTAGAACTCGGAGATAAAATCTCAGAATTATAGGATCATGCATTTAAATTGGAATGAGGACCAATTACTTTGGAATTCTCTAGCCCAGGCGCTGTAGAAGATCAGTTGCCAAGTATATTTTAAAAATTTTTTTCTCAGCATTCTTGTGACAGTGTTCCCACACTGTCAGATATTCCAAATTATTGGATGTTATTCTGTTATTTAGGAATTTTAATTATTTATGTTATATTTCTTAAATTCATTACTTTTATAATATTAATTATATTATATGCATTTGTATTAATATTTACTGCATATTAAAATATTTGTGATTTGAAAAATATAAATTTTAAATCACTTTAAGATGTTCCAGAGTACAATAGTTCTCTCAATAACTAATAGTTCTCCAAACAAGTTTTAAGGGAACAGTGATCCCTGTGCAATAGAAGAAGAAAGGTCAGAACAAGGAGCAAGGAATTGCATTCTCAGTGAACCACATGCCAAACCATCGGGGTTTTGGAATAATTGGTCTTTCCCCTTCCCTTTCTATTTTTTTTAAAATCAAGAGAATTAAGAAAGTGGACAAGGATCAACAACAATCATAAGATTGGTAGAGTACGCTTGAAGGGTTATGTGGCTTGTTACTGATTTATTTCTTACATTCTCTTGAAAGGACAGAATGCAGTACTCTAAACATTAAACAACCAGCATGCTTGTTTCTGGTTGGGCCACTAACATAACATATCTTGTATTGCTGAGTTTGTCAGAGTAGAGATGAAAAAACAAAATTGATGGAATGCATACAAGTATCAGAAACTAATGTTAAAAAAAACAGAAACTGCACTTCAGATTCAACACAAAGGTGAAATAAGTTGAACAGTAAACAAAAGTGTGAAATTCCTTTCCTTAAATTGACAGACCTGAACACGCCCAACATTTTTATTTAAAAGCAAAACTGCGGAACTTAGTGATACAACCTTCAGTCACTGCTACCACATTCTCAAGCTGCTTTCTGTTCACTCAGTGCTAAATTCTTCTCCCACCTTTCCCCATTTTTACAGTAATGATCACTAGAATCCACCTCTTACATTTGCCTCATAGTCAGAGGTTACCTTCAATGTGTCATTCTTACTTGTAGGAAACAGAAAATGGAAGCATGCTGCTATAAAGCAGGCATTCACAGCTCAAACTTGAGCTGATCAAAACAAAAAATATTTTTCATATTGCTTTATAGTTAAACCCAATTTAAATCAAATCCTAAAACAAAATTGAATTAGAGGTAGAGGAGGAGATTAGATGTCTTGGATACGGCACACACACAAATTACTATGACGTCACAGAGTTAGAAAGCAGCTAGGAACAGAAGATGCACTGGCTCATCCATCATTTGCATTTACAGCTCTTGTGCAAGGAAGCAAAATGGATAATGATAACAGGATCCTGCAGGAAGTAAATACACAGAAATGACTGTATACCCTCAGTTGGAGGAGAGAGTGAAAATAACACAAGGACAAAATTTAAGGCTTGTTATCCAAATGCATACAACATTCATTAACAAGTTGGTCGTGGCATAGATCAAAACGAATGGGTACATCTAATAAACATTAGAGATAAGTGTTTGTAGAGTGACCAAGAAAATCGAACCATTGGTCTTTAACAAATGAGATCAAAGAAATTAGAATTAGTTTAAAAAAAAACTTACTTTACAGTAATTACTGGGACTGAAAGTCACTAAATCTGCAGGAGTTGATAATCTGATTCCCAAAGTTTTGAAGTAGATGGTAGTGGAGATCGTGTGTGCACTAGCTGTTGCAAAATTCCATTAAATTCTAGAACAGCCGCCACAGATTTTAAGGTAGTAAATATAACCATACTATTCATGGAAGAAGGGAAAGAGAAAATGAAATTCTCCTTGACACATCAGGAATTTCAAGTGATGACCATGCCTGCTGCTATTATGTGGGTCAACTCAGCACACAAAAATAATTTCTGTGCGATTAGAGGACCATGTTTATGGGTGGGGAGGAAGGAATGGTGCTTGTTTTGTTGCTTGGTATGTTCTGTTTTGTTTTGTGTTGTGTGGTGTTCTGCCAAGCACTGTAAGCTTGCTATGTTGGCGCCAGAATGTGGGGTGCCACTTGCAGGCTACCCTCAGGTGTGGTAGTGTTAACCCAAATAACACGTAAATATGTCTCAATGTACACATGATAAATCTTAATCTTGAAAACTGTAGACTAGCTTGTCTGATCTTAGGAAACGTTAGAGTTAAAGAAATGTTATTAACATGATTAAGCAGAGTTAACATGGATTTATGCAAGGGACACCACATTGTACAAATCAGTTCAAAGCATTAGAGGTTGTAACTGGCAGAAAAGACATGCAAACCAGTTGATATCAGGTACTTTAGACTTCAATAAGGCTTCTGATAATGTAACACCGTACTTGGAATTAGAAAATGGTGTGAATTAAAGATTGGGTAATGTTTTGAAAACTGCAGAGTAATCAGTTTACCTTTGGACTCTGATCTATGGAATACTGCAGGGTTTGATGTGGGCCTTAAGCTCTTCACAGTCGGGTATCAATAATTTGGTGAGGGGATGAAGAGCAGGTTCACCAAATCTCCCAATGATCTAAAGCTGGGATTAGTGTGGAGTGGTGGGAGAATGTATAGAGAATGCATGGGCTTTTAGTGGGGATGTGCACCACAAACAGAATATAAGACAAATGTGAAGTCATTGATTTTGGTATAAGAAATAAAAACAGATTTTTAAATAATGAAAAGTAATTAACTGGTTACCTTAAAAAGGTGGCATATTTCTAAGTAAGACAAGTGTTAACACTACCTTACATTGCAGTGTATTCTTTTCGACTCCAACTCCCACTTCCCTGCATTCCTTTTATAATTGCTACACACAAGACAATTTTTAAAAAATTTTTAAATCAGAGAACAAGAGAACATAATACATTTATCTCCATTATCCTAACCAGCAGTGAGATTGGAATCCTGGATTAAGAACAAACATTAAACATTAAAGACAAGCAGATATTCAAGAGCAGTCAAAAAGACATCACTTACCATTGCACTGTTGGTTGCCTCATCTCCTGCACACACCAGGACACTGCCATCTTTCTCAGGACTTAAGAAAATTGCATTTTTCGTTAAAAGCTTACATGTGGGGCCTGCATTGAACGTTTGCACTGGGTAACAAGTGCAGATGAGGTTCTCGAGCGACTCTGGAGAGGCACTGCTTGATAACTCCATCATGACACACCGTAAAGAATTGTGAGTTTTACCTTCAAAAATAAACAACCTTTATTACTGCCTCCAGGACTAGTGAAACTTCAAGATTTTGAATAGTAAATAAAATTTCTATCATAAATGAGAATCTGTCAGCATCTATTCCATCATGCCAACAGCTACATAAGAACAGGAAAATACCCATCCAGTTATCAGAACAATGCAATACTGGCTGTTATTTTATATTTCCTTACTGTAGCCAAACATAACAGCATAGTCCCACTCTAAATGGAATTTACTACTGCAGAACATTTCAGCAACTGCACTGAGGCTTTCTGGTTTGATGAAGTTACACACAAGGATAAACAATGAAGTTTATTAGCTTTTGCCTTAATAAGCCAGAGTCGGTTTTATAACCACATGGATTGGTCATCGCTTTACAATGCCTTGAAAAAGTATTCAGCCCCCCACAACTATTTCCATTTTACTGTCACATCTTTTCTAAATTTAAAATATCTTGAAGGGGATTTTTTGAGCTAATTTACAAAATATTGTGCATCATATCAAATCAAAAGAAAAATTCCACAACATGTCAACTAAAAATTAAAAACCAAAATTGTGAGACTGAAAAGTGTTCTTCCTTTTTATAATTACTATGCTAACTTATATCAGTTGCATTACTGTACATTTCCACAACAAGTCACCCAATTTGTTGTTGTAGAAAATTGGAGGATCACCTGTTTTCAATGAATTCATGAGAATACATTGAATTGACTTTATTTCTTACATCCAAGTAAAAATCTTTGTTACGTCTCCGTCTAAATGTGCAACCATAGTAATTTATAATAAATAGAACAGACAATATAACATAGAAATACACTCAAATCAGCATGAGTTAATCAGTCTGATTGGCCTCGTGGAAGAAGCTGTCCCACACTCCCTCCCCCTCTAAGATCCAAAAGTATTGTAGATTTTCAACAGATCAAACCAAAATGAAGACAACAGCGTTCAAGACAAGTCAGGGAAATAATTAATAGAGAAGCACATCTGGGGAAGGGTACATGACCACCTCAAAGGCACTGAACATACCTCGGAGTTCAGTGCAGTCAATCATGAAAAAATATGAAACCACAGCTTACTGCCTAGATCAGGCTGCCCCTCTACACTGAAGTCACCAGAGAAGACTGACATTTGTATGAAAAGGCTGCTATGACACTGGCAGTCACTGAGTAAACTGCTGAAGTCAGTGGTTGCAACTGGAGATGAAGTTTATGGCTCCACAATCTCTAAGGCCTTGCATATAAAAGGTATTTATGGAAAAGCGACAAGAAAGAAATCCTGGCTTAAAAAAAAAGCATATCCTTGCCCGTAAAGACTTTACATAGTGTCACTTAGAAAGTACTGTAAAGACGTGGAAGGTGGTCTTATGGTCGGATGACACTCAAGTAAAACTTTCTGGCCTCAACATTAAGTGGTACATATGGTCTAAATCTAATACTGCACATCAGCCAGTTAACACTAACATCATCCCTACTGTAAAGTATGGTGGAGGTGGCAGCATGCTCTGGGGATGTTATTCAGCAGCAGGTACTGGAAATCTGGTCAGGATTGATGGGAAGATGAATGCTGCTAAATATAGATAGATCCTGGATAAAAACTTGCTAGCTTCTGCCAGAAAGCTTAAAGTGGGGAGGAAGTTTGTCTTTCAGCATGACAACAACCAAAGCATACTGCCAGAGTAATCATTGATGTCCCAGTCAGCGTCTGACCTTAACCCGATCGATCATCTCTGCCACTCCCCAACTAAACCAGCACTGCTGGAGCAATTTTGCAAGGAAGAATGGGCAAATCTTGCTCCATCACATTCTGCAAAGCTAATAGAAACTTATCCAAAAAGACTACTGGCTGTAATAGCTGTGAGAGGTGGCTCAGTTAAGTACTCTACTGAGCAAAGGGGGATGAATACTTTTGAACTGCTGACTTTGCAGTTTTTGAATTTTTAGTTTATGTTTTACAATTCTCCCTGTTTTTGGGCAGTGATTGACAAATAACAATTCTCAGTTAAATTGATTAAAATCCCCGGTTATAATACTCACTTATGTGAACAAAAGGTTGGGGGCTGAATACTTTTTCAAGGCACTGTACCAGCCAAGCCAGACAGTTCAGTGCCCAATTAAAAGATGAAAATGTTGAAATATTTACTGATGAAAGATAACTGAACTGCAGTGTTAACTACCCTCTGCACAGGTGCTGCATGAACTGCTGTTTTTATTTCAGATTTCTAACATCTGTAGCTTTGATTTCAGATGATTGCTCAATACCCACCCTACTCCATTCAACATCCATTGGCAACATATTCCCAGTTCTTCCACATACCTGGTCTGTAGGTAACAAGGCAGTGTCGCATTACAGGTTCAATCTGTATATCTGTGCAACTCCCAGCCTCCAGAGGTAGCAGATGTGCCTTGTATGTGTTTGTGGATTTCTGTTCCCAAAAACAACCCCCTTCCAAAGTGCCTGCCACTAGACCACCGCATGGAAATGCTGCAGATGCCATTCGAGGGAGGTAGGACAGCGAGGTCACAGGACACCTGAATATTAAGACATACAAGTGGAGTTATGTGGAAAGATTGGTTAGGCTAGGAATTTATTCCTTAGAGTGTAGGAGACTGAGTACATAAAATTATGAGGGGTATCAATGGGTGAATGCACAGGGAATCAGAAATTATTGGGAAAAGGTTTAAACTGAGAGGATAAAGATTTAAAAGGGAAATGAGAGGCAAATTCTTCACATTGAGGGTGGCATCTATATGGAATGAGCTGTCAGAAGAAGTGGTTAAGGCAAGAACAAATACTTGGATAAGTACACAGAGAAGAAAGGTTCAGAGGGATACGAGAGAAACGCAGGAAGAAATAACCTAATTGGGCAACTTAGCATGGACAAATTGAGCTGAAGGACCGGTTCCCATGCTACATTTCTCTGTGAGCTGGGAAAAAGGTTGCTGCACGATGAGAGGAACAGTCATCGAAAGTACAGACGGCTACAGGGTGAGGGACTAGGACTATATATGCACAATACTATATATCACGAAAATAAGTGGGCAAGCATTTGGTGTCAGGAAGGACAAAAGGTGGTGAGTAGTGCAACAGCAAAATAAAAGCTAATGTGCATTGAAAAATAACTACCTGGAACCCTGTGGGGGGAGC
This sequence comes from Mobula hypostoma, assembly GCF_963921235.1. Taxonomy (NCBI): domain Eukaryota; kingdom Metazoa; phylum Chordata; class Chondrichthyes; order Myliobatiformes; family Myliobatidae; genus Mobula; species Mobula hypostoma. Next base: position 14,085,992 of record NC_086110.1, on the reverse strand, counting down.
TCCAGAACATGGGTGGTGGTGTCCCGCATGTCATACATCAGGATAGAACCATTTATCAGTCCAGCATAGATGTAGTTTGTGTCATCTGAGCACCAACAGCAACTCCATACAGGGCGACCAGTGTTGTAGGTCTGTACCACAGTATTTGCAATCAAACTAGAGACAGAAATTTCAAAACAAAATACTTAAGATAGTTTAAATCAAACAAAAGATGATGGCAAAGAATGGAATAGCTAACATTGAGGTACAAACTTAGGGCTTAAGGCCTTTTTCTCATCAAGAAAAAAAAAATCAACTTAGCTAATGAGACAGTGCAGCCATTCACAATTCCTCTGTCATGAATTTAACCAACGCTAGTAAGGAAGGATGTGGCTTTGAGCACTAGGCACTTTCGAACTGGAATAAATTAGAGTGCTGCAAATTCCCTCATCTACTGCCAGCTATTAATGCTTCCTGGGTTGTCAAATGCTGACAATAGCAAGTGCAATTAATCCGATTGTGGTCTGCCTTCTAACATCTTATTTATATATCACAACATCTTGCAAGATAATTTTCAGAGTATCTAAGCAACAGTTCTACTTTACAGCAAATGATTACAAGTGTCATGGCTTTGACAAGAGCCTGGACTGTAAACAACAACATCATCCCTCAAACTTTTTTCTAATTAGCTACACATTTCAGCACTTACCTAATGAGACTGTCAGAGTGCTGCTGAAACTTTCATCAGCAAATGACAGCTTGGTCTATCACACATCACACCTTTTCTTCCCCCCACCACTTTCGGCTCCTGTTCAAAAATGACTGTTCTCATTCATTTATTCACATACAAAGGAGAGTTTAGATAGATAGATAGATATACTTTATTGATCCCGAGGGAAATTGGGTTTTCTCATATCTTCATTTCTCTCCTTCAGCCTCTGAATATTATAGGACTTACCCTTCTGAGATTTCACCTTCCAATTCAAATTGCCTTACTCTCATGCATCTCAAGCTCATTGCCCTCTTCTCCCTCCCAAATTCATACTTCACATTAATTCCACAACTCATTCCTGGTCACCTTCTTGATTGTGCCATCTCACTGAGCTTCCCAACTATTGCCTCAATCACAAACTGCAGCACCTTTAATTTATCTTCAACCATATCCATCCTCACCCTCCCAATGACATATGCACTCTTTTGGAACATGATCTCTTGTCACTTCACTCGTATTTACTCATTGAAAACTTCAACTGCGCTAAATACTTCATATTTCTACAGACCTGTTCAAATTTTTACATCTATCTTTAATACCCTTGTCCCCATTTAAATGGGTTACTCTCTCCCACCCCAATACTTCTCCTAAAGTACAGCCTTAAACAAATCCTCAATCCTGAGGGACAAAGACTTGAATGGAAATGACAGACAATTCTTTCTCTGTCTGGGTAACAAAGTATTCCTGGCCCATATACATTATATGTAGATTAAGTTATATGCTGTCAACAGCTGGCTTTACCTCAACAACCCTACTCTTGAACCCTCACTTATCACAATGCTTGCTTGCCGTCTAGGAGAGGATGAACAGAAATTCCGTGTAATAATCATGGAAAGACTGACAGTCTACACTAGAAATCTACACTGTCTACCTCTGTCATACAAACACTGTTCAACTCCAAACATAGCTCTGCAATTCTTGAAAATAGACAATATTTTGCATCAGACCAGGCATCAAATATGAAGTTCTAAACTGATACTTGCCATCTCAAAGGCATTTCTTTTACAATTTTCCAACTAAGTAAACCTTCCCTATGCAAGTTCATTCACTTCAGAAGACTTCATGCTAGCTGGTTTCCCTCATTTGAGGCCATCCAAACTTGCTGCTCATGTTCTTGCTCAGTGAAGCATTCATCCATTATCCCAGTGCCAGCTAATCTACAGGGGCTCCTTGTTAGGCATCAGTTCCATGTTAAAATCTTCATTCTTGTTTTCAGGTCCCTCTGTGGTCTCAATCCTCCTCATTTCTAACATCTTTCGATCCCAAAGCCCTGAAGATGGATGTGAAAGACCACAGATCTGAAATTAATTGCTCCATTACTAAGTTGACTGTTTAGCTGCAAAATCTCAAGAGAGGTCTGGCACAAGCAGGTTCAGGCTTGGTTAGCTGTGTGATAGTATAGCTGGACTCAGAAAGTATACAGAAATTAAATAAGCACGGTACTGAGAAGCAGCTGTTCTCCATGAAAGCAGATACAAGTGGGGCATCAACACCTTCCAAGGCCGAAGTGGTTGGGTGGGGGTGGGGGTGGGGGGGAGAGAGAGGAGAGAGGGTTTGAGGAAATTGGGGAGAAAAAAATTCCAGTGCTGGTCATCTGCAAATGCAACATGAAACATGAGATAGCGAATGCAAGTGGAAAATGAGGAAGTGTCAGAAGATGCAAGTAAGAAATTGGAGTAGTTGTTGAAAACCAGTTTAACCCAAGGGTTCACAACCTTTTTTTGTTGCCATGGACCAATACTATTAAGGGGTCTGTGGACCCCAGGCTGGGAACCCCTGGTTTAACCAAATCACACAGCACGCAGAGGGTTCTATTTCATTAGCACCTACTGCCCAAAACTTCATCTCCAACGTAAAGAATCAGGACACCTTCAAATAAATAAATAACTGAAGACAACTTGGAGCAAACAAAAAATATGCACATAATCCTTACGTTCCAACAAGAGTCAGTAGAGACCATCCATGACAAACATAACTCGTCTGGTGCCGCAACAATGCCAGTAACATTTTGCCAATGTTTTACTCCCATTATAAGGGGCACTGCAGACCAATACCCATTTACCTGGTTAATTTGACAGTGGTGTCTAGTGAAGCAGATAAGAGAACACTGTCAAGTCGATCACTGAATGCCAAGCCTCTGATCTGTTTGGAATGGATTGGAATGTACTGGGTACTGCGGAAGTTCACAGCACTGATCTTCTTAACACCGCACCCTGTGAGCCAGATGAGAAAAGATGAGGCTTGGAGGAAAAACGCTTAATCACACAATGTGCTAGAGGAATACAGCAGGTCAGGCAACAGTAATGGAGGGGAATAAATGTTCAACATTTTGGGCTGAGACCCTTCATCAGGACAGTAAAAGAAGGAGAAGGGTGAGGTGGGAGAAAGAAGCCAGAATAATAAGTTGAGAGTGGGGGGGGGCGGAGGGAAAAGAGGGGAACGTGTACAAGCTAGCAAGTGATAGGTGAAACCAGGTTGGGGGCGGGGGGAAGGTGCAATGAAGTCAGAAGCTGGGAGGTGATGGAAAAGGTGAAGGGCTGAAGAAGAATTCTGGGAGGAGAATTAACTAATTTAAAGCCATCCGTTAGTCTTGCAAGACCATGGATCGGCGCCTGGAAAATCTTCACTCTCCAGGGTGCAGGCCTGGGCAAGGTTGTATGGAAGACTGGCAGTTGCCCATACTGCAAGTCTCTCCTCTCCACGACACCGATGTTGTGCAAGGGAAGGGCATTAGAACCCATACAGCTTGTCATCAGTGTCGTCGCAGAGCAATGTGTGGTTAAGTGCTTTGCTCAAGGACACAACACTCTGCCTCGGTTGGGGCTCGAACTCACGACCTTTAGATTGCTAGTCAAATGCCTTAACCACTTGGCCACGTGTCCACGTAGGAGAGTGGACCAAGAGAACAAGTGAAGGCGAAGGGGTACCAGAGGGAAGTGACAGGTAGATAAAAAGGAGATAAGGAGGAGGTGGGAAAAATCATCTGAAGTTAGAGAAATCAATGTTTATGTCATCAAGTTGGAAGCTACAAAGATGGAATACAAGTTGTTGCCTCTCCAACCTGAGAATAACCTCATCATGGCAGTAGAGGAAAACAGTCATATAGAAGTGACTAACGTTAATAAAATAATTCACAGATTATGGGAAGTAAACGATGAAAAGCTAAAATGATGTCTTTGAAAGACAGTTACAGATGAAACAAGAGATTTGTTTATTTATATATTGCAAACTGCAACATGCATAACTCTTAATACTTCAATAAGTTTATAAATCCTTCAGAAACTTACCAGGAAGGAGACTGGTTTGAGGAGAAGGTTGGGACACAACGAGGCAGCTCATTGAAGCACAGTACGCCATGACTCGACAGTTTCCACTCTGTGAAATCATAATGCCTTTCTCAAACTGGTACTTGCACTGACTTTGGCTGGAACTGATGTTCAGTGAGTTATTTGAACTTGAGGGACCTTGTGAAGCACTTGGACCATGCTTGGCCATCAGGCATCTCAGCTCCTGTAGTGATGGTCAAAACTAAATATCACATTTGTGCCACAGCCACATAAAACACCCACCAGAGTCAAAGAGAAATCAAAGTCTTTCAGCACCTAGCCATGTAGATGCATACCAGGAACTCAACGCAGAATTTTTTTTTTATATAATACAGCTTTTTAGTAAATATTACTAAATTTAACACATTCACATGATAGTCAAAGCAAAGCTTCACAATTAGCAAATACAGAAACAAAACTCAAAAATATCCCTAGCAAAGAAAGCTAAATGCTACATAAATTCATACAGTGAGCTGCTGTCTAAACAATGTCTGCCCTGCACCTTATTTGCAATTCAAATTTCAACATTGCTGGCTGTCCCTCCGTCCATTTTAGCTACAATGATTTTAAGAAAATGAATTCAAAAATCTGATCTGAGAAATGTAAATAAATAGTATCTTGCCAGTGCATTCCACTCATGCAAGGGGGTTATGTCAGATCAGTGGTGCAAAATATCCATGCTGTGAACCAAAGGTAACCATGGAGTATTTCTGTTCAACCTGCCTGTTATCTGCCATTCTCCCAACTTTGGTTCTTTGCATTAGTTTCCTCAAAGCAAACTGCAGATGGGCAACGCCACATGGAGTCCTACCAGCCAAAAATGAAAATCCTGTCTCCACAACTACATAAGCTGATTACACCATGCCCCTAGGTTTACTGGGCTGTTTGGGGAGTGCAGAGGAGCCGTCCATAGTCACTCCTTCACAGTTCAAGCCACTTGGATTCATCCCCAATATCTGTATCGAGCAGGCATGTCCTCCCCAACATCATGTGGGTACTCCAGTCTCCCACATTACAAAATACATTCATTGATACTAAATTACCCTGGTGCAGAAATGAAGGTTTGGTGTGGGGGGGGGGGGAAGAGGTGAGAGAGGGAGGAGAGAAGTGAATAGGAATACAAGGAAAATAAAACGAGACTGTAGGAATGTGTAAATGGGTACGTGATGTAGAGATTTGGGGGACCGAAGGGTCTGTTTCCATGCGATATGACTAGGACCAAAACAAGTGATTCATCAAGTTTTATTCCTCCTCTGTTTTAAATTTAGTGGCAGTAGTACATGTCCTGTGGCTTGCCTAGTTATTTCAGAGAGCATTTAAGAGACAATCACATGGAATTGGTCTGAAGTCATTGGTCACCCAGGTCAGTTAAAAAAGGAAATGGAACATTTCCTCCCAAGCATACTGTCAGTGAACCAAAAGGGTTCTTTTAAAACCAATCAGGTAATGTTCCAGGTCATGTTTGCTAATATTAGTTGTAAGTTCTTCCCCCACCCCCTCCTACATACAAACATGAGAAAATCTGCAGATGCTGGAAATGTGTGTGTTTGTATTAAATACAATTTAGTTTAAAAAAAACTTTAATCATTCTTTGAACCTCTTCCCACCTCCTACCTCAAAATATATTCTACTCACTGATTCTAGCAACTTAGTCAAATCTGGGGTCCTTCAACACTGAAACCTAAAGAAACAGCTCCTTTTCACTTTTTAATCTATTTCAATTTGGTTAAATGGACCCTTAGCATTTCCTATTGCAAAGAAAGCAACTCCAGCTTAACTTTTCCTCCGTTACAATTCTCCAGTATTGGCAATATCTTCATATCCCTTCCTTATTCTCGCGTATTTTAATCTTAAATGTTGTGCGGTAATCAGAACTGCATACATTGTATTTTCTGTGGTTGAACACAACCTTTCAGCAGGGAAAGCAGATTAACATCTGAATTTACTGCCAAGGATAGCTTGTGACATGGATCCTTAAGGTCCAGATGAAGGGTCTTGGCCCAAAACGTTGACTGTTTATTAATTTCCATGCTGCCGGGCCTGGCCTGCTGAGTTCCTCCAGCACTGTGTGTGTTGCTCCTGAAGTTATTGAATATGGTGCTACCAAGCACTAATGCAAGGCTCTTTTGGGAGTTCATTGGCCAAATATTTCTCCTGCAGTTCCTTAGTAGGTAACTGGGGAATCTGCCTACTAAACCAGTCCCAATGGAGCAGATGCAATGATTTCAAGAGCTAACTCAATGATATGCCCTTTTACCGCATTTAGAATTACTGTGTCAAATGATTTTTTTTAACTAGTGAGATCTAGTCTTTAATACATTTCATTTTGCAGTTTTGTAACATGATTAATTTTTAGTTGCTTTTAAATGTTTTTCAAAAATTTTATGTCAGAGATATTCAAGACCTTTTGACATGGGCCAAAGAGCTGAATTTCAAAGGGAAGATAACAGCAATTGGCCTTGACAGCAAGAAAGCATTTTACCAAGAGCATGAAGACACCCTTGTATAACGGAAGTCAGTAGGGAAAGGAAAGAAAATCCAGTGGTTGGGATTGCACCTTACATCATAGATAAAGGAAAATGCTTCAAATATGATACCAGAGATAAATTACCACAGTCTCAGGCTGTTACTACAGGAGTTCCTCAGCATGGCATCCTTGGCTTGACCAGTTACAACTCCTTCAATGACCTTCCTTCCACACGGTCAGAACTGAGGATGTTTGTTGAATATTGTATAGATTAGATTTCAGATTAGATTATGAGGACACTCAGTCCTCATTTATTGTCATTTAGAAATGCATGCATGTATAGTGTTGTGTATTGCATACAACAATATTGAATAGTGCAATTCCATTCGCAACTTCTTGGTAAATGAAACAGCACATACAAGCATCAGCAAAACCTCGACAACATTCAAGCAGAGGTTCAGAAGTGACAAAAAATATTTGCTCCACAAAGTGTCAGTGAGAGCAAGTCTCAACCACCTACCCTTAATATTCAGTGGTTCTATCATTGCAAGCCCATGGGGAAAAGTTAACTGAGCAGAAACTGAACAGACTAGCCACAGCAACACTATGGTTAGAAGAGCAAGTCAGAGACTACAGAAGTAAATTGCCTTCTGATACTTCAGGGCTTTTATTGATCTATAACACAAATCAGGAACAGTCGTACTCCATCCAGGAGAAATTATCATTCCATCAACTTCCTGAAACAGGCACTCTTTCACCACCAGCATACAATAGTTCAGTGGACACTGGCTGCAGTTTGTATCATCTACAAAATATACTGAAAATCACATACCCAGATTATGCTATTACCAAGAAAGACAAGGGAAGCTGGTATGTGGAAAGACCATTACATGAAAATTGTCCTCAAAGCTGCACACCATTCCGACTTGAAGCACATCACTAGTTCCAAATCCTTAAAACCCCTAAGATGATAAAGACACAGGAGCAGAATTAGGCCATTCAGACCATCCAGTATAATTCGCCATTCCATCATGACTGGTTTATATCTGTCTCAACCCCATTTTCCTGCCTTCTCCCCCATAACCTTCAACACCTTGACTAATGAAGAACCTATCAAACTCTGCTTTAAATATACCCAATCACTTGGCCTTCACAGCTATTTGCAGCAATGAATTACACGGATTGACTACTCACAGACTAAAGAAATTCCTATCATTTGTTCCAAAGAGACACCCTTCTATTCTGAGGCTGTGCTCTCGGATTCTAGACTCTCCCACTATTGGAAATATCTTCTCTATGTCCACTCTATCCAGGTTTTTCAATATTCTACAGGCTTCAATGAGCTCCCCTTCTCATTCTTCTAAATTTCAGCAAGTAAAGGCCCAGAGCCATCAAATGTTCCTTATGCGTTAACCTAACCCTTTCATTCCCGGGATCATTCCTGTAAACCTCCTCTATACCCTCTCCAATGCCGTCACATCTTTCTTACACAAGGAGCTCAGAACTGCTCGCAATGATTTTCTCCCAATTTCACTTTAAGATATCAGAAGTGCTACCACAGATGAAGACGACAGCTCACCTTCAAGGGCATGGAAAATAGATGTTGTCCTTGATGGTGATGCTCAGATCACAAAAATGAATAATTTAAAGCATAGATGTGTACCAAGTGCTGTAACCTGCAAGAATACACTATAGTGTGGAATTGAGGACAGCTGTTCCTTCGCTGACAAAAACAAAAATCACAAACTCCAACATTGAAAATTACTATTATTTTTATACTACAGTTTTACATTGAAAGGGGTATGGATGCAGAAAATTATTTCTTTTCTCTTTCCTCTAATTTGACCTTTCCTTTTCATCTCGTGAGCGTACACTCTCAAGTTCAGTTTCAGAAGTGCCAGTATTTGAAAATTGCGACACCTGCTCCGATAACAAAAGGCTTCAGTGGCACCATATATAAACTCTCCTGGAACAGAACAAATTGAAAGTTTTAAGTGCTATTGGGTCAGTAGACTCAAAAGTGACACAGTCAGCACTTGGGAACTGAAGAGTCCTTCAATATTTACATCATACCAAAACATTATCCAAAAAGCAAAAAGGATGACCATTGGCAATTTAAGATAATGGCACGGCTGCAGAAAAAGAACAGCTACATTGGTAGTTATGAACTTTGGCTCCCTGACATGGTAGTAAATGTTGAATTAGGTAACACACACAAAATGCTGGAATAACTCAGCAAGTCAGGCTGCATCACTGAAAACGAGTAAAGAGTCGACATTTCCGGCAGAGACCTTTATCAGGACGGGTATGAATGTTATGTAGTTTTATGGCCATAGACACAGTGGATTCTGGTTAATTGGTCCATCAGTTAAGAGGAGTAGCCATTTATTTGGGACAACTCTGAATGAACAAAAACTAATTGAGAAAATAGCTGGGATTTCCTTTGTTCCTTTGGAATCCTATACCACTTAATTGGGACAGGGGACTGTTGCACTTGCCTTCTTGTTAGACACTACACCTTGCTTCAAGGCACAGAACAATAAAAAAAATAGCATTAGTTGTGTGTGTTTGTGTTCAAATAGCAGTGAGTTATCACTGATCATTGGTGAGAAATCAGAACTGTTTTTCCCCCAAACACTCAGGATTAGCGATGCCAGAAACAGCCAGGAGTGAGATTTCACTACTCAGTTTCACAAGAAACTATGAAGAATTAAGGTATCGAAAATCATTCTGTATGTTACTTTTAGTTCCCACCAGATACTCAGCTCTCACAGTGGCTCCAAGTAGCAGTTTGCATGCGATAGTGGCCACACACCAGTACACCACTTCAACAGGCAGGCTAAAGCAGGTGAGGGTAGCCGCTGAGTCTCATACCCCAGAGAAATAGGACATGTCTGCCCTAGCAGTGCAACACTCCATGGAGAGCGAAAGGGTATAACAAGGCATAGAAGTCATGGTCATCTACTACAACCAAAGAAGACCCCAGTTGTGACGACTACTCACACCACTGGACCTGGATTTCAGAGGTTGAGAGAGTGGAACTGCCCTAGTGCAATGGTTTTTCCACTTTAAAAACACTCTTGCACAGGTTTCCTATTACTATCGGATGATAGACAATCACTAGTATTGATATAGTATTCTAATTTGCTCTGTATTTCATTTAAATATGTAATTTGTTACTTAGTTAAACAAGTTTGCCATTTTTTAAATAAAAAATACTTTAACTATTTCCAGAACCTTTGGTTAATTGGAACAGCTACTTAATTGGGCTGAAATGTACTGGCCCTGATATGTCCCAATTAACCACAATCCACTATTTAGAATTGTACTCATTGCTAATGCTTTTTGCTCAATTTTGTTTTGCTTGAATGGACGGACAGTAAAATTAGACAGCATGCATTTATAGACGGTTAAGTAGCATTAGATTAAAGTGTCAGGAAGTATGTTTTTTTGGTTGCCAATGGTTAGAGAGAATAGGCTAACAAAACAGATGGGATTTAATAAGGTAATGAACTAACACATTTACAATTAATGCTCAAGTCTTGATTATGAAGATTAATAACCTAATGCAATCTGTTGCAACCACAAATGAAAGTTACCATGGGTTGAAAATTTTTTGACTACATAATTGTCTGGGAAGGGTAGGTCTGTGCTGGGCAATATGGGAATGAAAATTTTCCACTTCTCTTTATACTTTTCAAATGTATGTACGTCATGAGAGCACATGGCAAAGAGATTATTCAAAATTGGAATCTACAGCCACTGAGACCATCAAACAGAAGCAGCAATCTTCAAGAAACACTTTCCATAGTTACACGATGCATAAACAGGATATACTAAGGATTTATTTTCTTAGACACTAGAGAAATTTGACTTGTGTTCCACTGATCGGTATATCTCAAGTCCAATTTCACAAATATAGCTTAATTGATAAAAGAACTGCTGGTAACACTTTGCACTGTGACGAAGCATTTCCAGAGGTTGGTTACAAAACACATCAACTTTTACCCAAGAAGCGACTTGGATCCACTCTAATTTGCCGAACAACACAACAGGTCCACAGCAGTTGTCATTTCAATGGCTCTTCACTATACCCTGAAACTTCTGTACAGCAAAGTTGCATACATCAGGATACCCTTTATCAATTACAGCTTGGCATTCAATACCATCATCTCCTCAAAACTAATCAATAAGCTTCAAGGCCTTGTTCTCAATACCTCCTTGTGCAAATGGACCCTCAATTTCTTACTTGCAGAACCCAATCAGTTTGGATTGGCAACAACATCTCTTCTACGGTCTCCATTGGTACATGTGCAGTACAAGGCTGTGTGCTTAACTCCCCCAATCTATTCACTTTATACTTATAACTGTGAGTCTAAGCACAGCTCCAATTCCATATTTAAGTTTGCTGATGACATCACTGTCATTGGCTGAATCAAAGGTGGCATTTTGGAGGGAGATTGAAAATCTGGCTGAGTGATTCCAAGACAACAACCTCTCACTCAATCCACCACTAAGCACATCTTTCCCCTCCCCCCTCTCTCTGCATTCCGCAGGGATCGCTCCCTACACAACTCCCTTGTCCATTCGTCCCCCCCATCCCTCCCCACTGATCTCCCTCCTGGCACCTATCCGTGTAAGCGGAACAAGTGCTACACATGCCCTTACACTTCCTCCCTTACCACCATTCAGGGCCCCCAAACAGTCTTTTCAGGTGAGGCATCACTTCACCTGTGAGTTGACTGGGGTGATATACTGCGTCCGGTGCTCCCGATGTGGCCTTCTATATATTGGTGAGACCCGACGCAGACTGGGAGACCGCTTTGCTGAACATCTATGCTCTGTCCGCCAGAGAAAGCAGGATCTCCCAGTGGCCACACATTTTAATTCCACATCCCATTCCCATTCTGACATGTCTATTCACGGCCTCCTCTACTGTAAAGATGAAGCCACACTCAGGTTGGAGGAACAACACCTTATATTCCGTCTGGGTAGCCTCCAACCTGATGGCATGAACATCGACTTCTCTAACTTTCGCTAAGGCCCCACCTCCCCCTCGTACCCCATCTGTTACTCATTTTTATGCACACATTCTTTCTCTCACTCTCCTTTTTCTCCCTCTGAATATACCTCTTGCCCATCCTCTGGGTCACCCCCCCCTTGTCTTTCTTCCCGGACCTCCTGTCCCATGATCCTCTCGTATCCCCTTTTGCCCATCACCTGTCCAGCTCTCGACTCTATCCCTCCCCCTCCTGTCTTCTCCTATCATTTTGGATCTCCCCCTCCCCCTCCAACTTTCAAATCCCTTACTCACTCTTCCTTCAGTTAGTCCTGACGAAGGGTCTCGGCCTCTAACGTCGACTGCACCTCTTCCTACAGATGCTGCTTGGCCTGCTGCGTTCACTAGCAACTTTGATGTATGTTGCTTGAATTTCCAGCATCTGCAGAATTCCTGTTGTTAACCTCTCACTCAATGTCAGCAAGAACAAGGAGCTGATTATTGACATCAGGAGGAGGAAACCAGAGGTCCATGAGTCAGTCCTCATTGGAAGATCAGAGGTTCAGATGGTCAGCAACTTCTAATTCCCCAGTGTTATTATTTCAGGGACCTGTCCTGGGCCCAGCATGTATTTGCAACTAAGAAATTACGTCAGCGCCTCTACTTCCTTAGAAGTTTGTGAACATTCGGTATGACATCTCATACTTTTGACAAACTTCTATAGATATGTGGTAGAGAGTATATCGACCGGCTGTATCACAGCCTGGTATGAAAACACCAATGCCCCTGAATAGAAAACTGTACAAAAAATAGTGGATATGGCCCCATGGTAAAGCCCTCCCTCCATTGAGCACATCTGCATGGAGTGTTGTTTATAAGTAAGTAAAATCCATCATCAGGGACCCCACCACTCAGGTCATGCTCTCTTCTCGCTGCTACCATCAAAGTGGTACAGGAGAGCCTCAGCACTTTCACTACCAGGCTCAGGAATAGTTATTACCCGTCAACCATCCAGCTTTTGAACCAGTGACGATAACTTCATTCAACTTCACTTGCCCTATCACTGAACTGTTCCCACAACCTCACAAGGACTCAAGCCTTGGTTAGACCACTTGCAAAATTCAATACTGAGCCTACACAAGATTGTTTTTTCTGAAAAGTCTTTTTTTTACTTTATTTACACCTTTACACAGGAGGATCAGTTGTAGGCTAAATGCAGCAGCATCTTCCTTGAAGATCTGGCATTTCACGCAAGTTCAATCATTTGATTTTTTTTGTTGTATTCCGATTAACTGAGCCATTAGTTATTTGGGACAACTCAAAGAAATCTAATTGAGAAAATAGCCAGGATTCCTTTCATTTATTTGGGACACCATGCCACTTAACTGGGACAGGACACTGCTGTTGAAGGTTCTAACTAGCACAGCTGTGTGCACTTGTGCAGCTATTAGACACTTAGAGCATATAGTTTTAAATAGTGTCAGTTGCATGTGCTTGTGTTATCCATCTGAGCTGTTGGACATCAATTCAAAAAAGCAATGTTTTTTGATAATTTTGCTTTTTACTTTGACTGTAAAAAACTTAGACCCTTGCCAAGATGTCCATGATGTTAGAGTGAGTTTTTGGGTAGATGATTCATTTACACTTAAATGACTTTGGCCACCAGTCTTCTGATCTTTGACAAAGTACTGTGGATTGAGTTCGTAACAACGCATTTCCTAAAAGCTGTGAATACCAGAATACTAACCCAGACGCTTCTGGTGCTTCTGGGATGAAAGTGTGAAGTTTACGGGTAGTTTCAAAGACAGCCTTATCTACACTTTGTAAATATGGATTGTCCTTCATGTTAAGCACGTAAAATACTAAATAAATGTATTGTGGATTCAGTTTGGAACAATGGATTCCTGAATACCAGCCCGAATGCTGCTGGCACTGGTGGAACTGATTTAATCAAAAGGTGTGAAAGCTTCATTGTCTATACTCCCAGTGGCCACAAATTTTAATTCCACATCCCATTCCCATTCTGACATGTCTATCCACGGCCTCCTCTACTGTAAAGATGAAGCCACACTCAGGTTGGAGGTATAACACTTTATATTCTGTCTGGGTAGCCTCCAACCTGATGGCATGAACATCGACTTCTCTAACTTCCGCTAAGGCCCCACCTCCCCCTCATACCCCATCTGTTACTTATTTTTATGCACACATTCTTTCTCTCACTCTCCTTTTTCTCCCTCTGTCCCTCTGAATATACCTCTTGCCCATCCTCTGGGTCCCCCCCCTTGTCTTTCTTCCCAGACCTCCTGTCCCATGATCTTCTCGTATCCCCTTTTGCCTATCACCTGTCCAGCTCTTGGCTCTATCCCTCCCCCTCCTGTCTTCTCCTATCATTTTGGATCTCCCCCTCTTCCTCCAACTTTCAAATCCCTGACTCACTCTTCCTTCAGTTAGTCCTGACGAAGGGTCTCGGCCTGAAACGTCAACTGCACCTCTTCCTACAGATGCTGCCTGGCCTGCTGCGTTCACCAGCAACTTTGATGTGTGTTGCTTGAATTTCCAGCATCTGCAGAATTCCTGTTGTTTTTGTCTATACTTGTTAATATGGACTGTCCTTTGTGTTTAGCAAATAAATATCGAGCCCCATCACAGGGCCGGCAGACCTTTCCACCAAAAGCATCTCAGTCCCATATGATGCCTGCTGAACCTTGTTTTGTCAAATAAAGAAGCTGGTTTGTATCTACCACTATCTATCTATCTAATCTCTCTCTCTCTCTCATGATTTCATTCACGCCACAACACAAGATTTGACATTAGCTGAAAATATCACCCCACTGAACCATTTACAGTCACTCAGAAGAACATGGCAGCATACACTGGATGATTTCCTGTCAATCACTTAGGAATTATTACAGTTTTATAGATGACAGTTCTTCAGTTTAAATATTTATGCACAGAATGTCACTGTGTACAGTAATTTTTTTAAGCAATTCTCACACTTCCAGCATCCCCAAACACCTCATGGATGCTGGACTGCTGTAAGTATTGCACATGCCAGTACTACACAGCTGAGTGTCTAATGATCAGTACTCGACAAAGCCGGCAGAGATAAGGGGCTCAAAGTAGCCTCTTACCGGTTGGACGTCAGCCTCGCCTTTCTATACACAAGCAGATTTACTGTATGCATCATCTCACTGTGTGTAAATATTTACACAGAAAAGAGCAACTGGTATGCACAGGTACAAACAATGTACCTCCCAAGAAACATACTAAAAACTACAATCTCACTGATACCAGCTCCTTTCTTATCAGTAAAACACAATCACTCTACACGCACCTCCAACCAACCACCTCCATAATACTCTGGAACTCCACAGTATTAAGTAGAGTAGTTATTTTGTGGAAATAAGAGATTTTGTAAATCAATTTACCAATAACCTTTCTTTTGTTTTAAGTGATTAGAGAAGATTTACAGCTGTCTGACCTGCAACTGTTTACGTAACTTGGAGCACTCGTCTGTCAGGAACTGGAGCTGGAGGCGACATTGTGCAGATTCCAGCTCTGCCTTCTGGCGTAACATTTGCTCCTTTTCCAGATCACTGTCCAAGAGAACAGAATGGAAAAAGAGCCACACAAAGAAAACACATTAAGGAGATCCAAAAGGAAAAATGAAATTTTAACTTTATGAAATAGATTTTAAGGGAGCACAAGTTCATAAATATTCTATTCAAATTCAATACTTTGAACTAGGAATGAGAATTTTTTTATACTTTCAGGATTTCAGAATTATACATAAGGCACTAAAGTAGAAAATACAGTAACCAATTTGCATACAGTAAATCACAAGTAAGGCAAAAATTACCAAATTATCTGTTTTTGGCAATGTTACTGAAATTATAAAGATTGGTCAGGATATGATCAACAGTGGGAATATTGGAGATCTTGTGCTCAGCCATTTCGAAGAGTAATTTAAAGATTAATTGCACAGGTGTGGGACTAGAGCAAAATGCCAGATTTCTCAAAGGCTGCTCCTTTTAAAGTTTTCATTATTACTCAAATTCACATACCATTAGGGTACACAGTATGCTACAATTAGACTGAATTTGAATACAGTAGATTCTGGTTAATCAGGTCAGCCTCTTATTTGTGAAAACTCTTAAAGAACAAAATCTAATCATGAAAATAGCTGGAATTCTCTTCATTTAATTGAGACACACGGCTGATTAATTGGGACAGGAGAATGTTGCCAAAGTTTCTAACTAGCATCAGTCATATGCACTCGTTTGGCCATTAAGCTCTATACTGTGCTTGGAGCAAATAGTTTTTAAGTAGAGTAGTTGCATGTATTTGTGTTCAAAAAGCAGTGATTTCTATCACTGATAGTTGGTGAGAAATAAGCAGCAAGACAATTCTGAACAATTTTGCTCACTGTGGTTTCAAGCAATCAGGCTTGGAGATGCCAGAAATGGCCGGGAATGAAAATGAAATGACTTCACTACTTTAACAAGTTTGGAACTACAAAGAATTTGAAGGTACTGACAATCATCTTGAATGTTCCAAAGAAATGAAAAATTGGAAAACATAACTGTGTGAAGGCAGTCCATTATCTGGACTGATTTTATTCATTTACAGCTAAAAGAACATGGCAGCGTACACCAGATTAATTCTTCCATCAATAACTATTTTTTAGGCATCTGTTAGTCTCATGAGACCATGGATTTGCGCCTTGAAAGGTTTCCAGGGCGCAGGCCTGGGAAAGGTTGTATGGGAAGACCGGCAGTTGCCCATGCTGCAAGTCTCCCCTCTCCACGTCACCAATGTTGTCCAAGGGAAGGGCATTAGGACCCATAAAGCGTGGCGCACGTGTCGTTGCAGAGCAATGTGTGGTTAAATGTCTTGCTCAAGAACACACACGCTGCCTTAGGCAAGGCTCAAACTAGTGACCTTCAGATCACTAGATGAATACCTGAACCACTTGGCTATGTGCCAACACTAATAACTATTAGGAACTACAGTTTTATAGTACTGTAGTATTATTAGTGATTTAATTTGTTCTGTATTTCACTTAAATACATAACTGAATGCCCAGTTAAACAGCAGTTTGTCTTTTTTTTAAATATACATTTTTGACTATTTTAATTAAATTTTGGCTAATTGGGACAGCTGCTTAATTGGGCCAAAATGTACTGGACCACTTAAGCAAAATCCAGGTCACTTTGCTCATGGCTTTTATCGAGTTTCTCCACAACCTCCAATACTGATCATTCCCCACTCCTGCCCCGTAGTCCTGCTGCTGAAGTACGGCAGCTTTCGTAACTTCAAGTGGAAAAAAGTTTTCACATATTGGTATATACCTCTTTAATCGCTCCTGTTCACTGGTATCCACAGCTTTAAGTACTCGAGCATATAGTAGTACCACATCTGATCGCTTAGCTTTCTTATTACACTGCAAAATCCAAACAAAATCTTTTAGTATAGTTCTATTCTGCCACTGGCTTCAGATAGACGTTAAAACCTCAAGAGGTGCAGGCTCTCATTTCCTTATTGTCTATGCTCCATGAATCTATCCTTTATACTCAGGTAAAACAGCCGCCAAGAATTTTATTCGTATCAGTGGAATCCACCTATTTTGGGCTTTAAAAACAAGAGAACACTGTACTAGCCCATTATACTTCTCTAAAACTTGTGAAGATGCAAATTTTGCTCATTACCCCAATGCCATGTTGCAGACATACCTGTGGACATTTTCCTCCTTGTCCCCTCAGCCACCGATCAATGCAAGTAAACCCAAAAAGATGGCCACATCGCAGAGCAGCAAGACGATGCTCTCCTGCATTAGTCCACGGCTCAAAACATATTGAGCAAGTATCACCTTCATCATCAGAGACCGAACTTGGTTCATCCTTTTTCACATTTAGAGTGTCTTCTGAACGTGAAGCCATGCACTCCTAGGTAAAATATTCAGTGAGAGATGAATGTTTGTCCATTACAGACCCATTTTGTTCTCCTAGTGCAAGTCATCAGAAAAATGCACTAAAATTTCAATGTTTGCAGCAGTCACTTTTTTTATTATACGACTCAAAAATGAGAATATCCTTAAACCTCCTACTTTTGCTCTGTTTCTCTGCTTTGCCTAACTTTGCAAGGACCTCTATGGAGTCATAAGTCTATATGTGTTGAAAGTAGGTTGACCAGCCAACTCTGAGGACTCTATTTTTTGTGTATTCAAGTAAATTGAAAGCAGGCATATGGACAGATGAGGGAATGCTGCAGTCAAAAATGAAATGCAGTTGTATTTCATGAACCTAAAGCTGGTAGTATTGTGGATCAATTCATCCTGCGGACAACTTGAGCACAAGATGTAGTTACAACAGTTACTAACTGCTTGTCTGCTATCCAGTTTAATCTATTAAATTGTATAATACATGCTTGCATTTTAAAATATTTTAAATACAAATGGTTCCTAACATTGTACAGAAAAATCATTGGTGGAAAATGTATGGCTTACTCTAATAAAACTCAACATTGATAAAGGAACAAATCTCACGAGCTCACACCATATTAGTAATGAAGTAAAGCATGGCCTCAATGAGGGTATCATTATTAACATGGTACGATCTTGAACTATCATTCATTCAGTTTTATTAACATGACAGCTCATGAATACACCAAAAAAACCAAAAAATATCAAATATCAGGATCAAGCAGTCTAACCAAAGAACTCAATCGAGAGCCAGGAAGCCATTCAGCTCCATTTTCCCATCCAGTGTCATTTAATTAGATCTTAATCAATTGACATTTTAGTTGCATTTAACCACCTCATTTTTATATCGCAAATGTATAAAATTCCTGTTTGGCATTTGTAGAGATATGGCACAGAAACAGCCATTTCGGCCCATTGATTCCATGCAAACCATCACTATCCATTACACTAATCCTACATCAATCTCAATTTCTTCATTCTATCTTCATTTTCATCAGCTACCCTGGATTCCACTGCTCACCTACAGACTAGGGACAATGTAGTGTGGGTAATTTACCTACCAATCTGCATGTATTTAGGACCAGAAGAGGAAGCTGGAGCAAACGGAAGAAACCCACACTGAGAACATGCAAACTTCATCCAGACAGCACCTAAGGTCACGATTGAACCCAGGTCTTTGATGCTGCAAGCTAAAATACTATGCTGCTTTAACTAATTGCCACAGAATTATCCACAATCCAGGTAAAGCAAATCACAGAATAAAGTTCTGACCAAAGATACTGTACTGTTTGAGCAGCATAGTAGTGTAGCGGTTAGCATAATGCTGTACTACACCAAGTTCAATCCCACTGTTGTTTGTATGTTCCCCCGTGATCGTGTGGGTTTCTTCTTGGTGCTCCAGTTTCCTCCCACATTCCAAAGACATATGGGCCAGTTGGTTAATTGGTCACATGGGTGTAATGGGCTGGATGGGCCTATTTCATGCTGAATCTCTAAATAGAAATAAAGAAACACAAGTTAGAAATCCCAGCATTAAGTCTGTAAGCAAAAAAAAAGTTATCAGGATATCTGACCTGTTCTTGATGTGTAGACTGTGATCCCTCATTCTCAGCACTCTGTGCTGGTGCGGGGTTTGCTGCTGCCAAGGTGCTGGCTGAAGCTGTAAAAGCAGAAAATACCACATTTAAAGTAATTATTTGCATTAAAAGAAAATGATACCTTAAATGGCGTGGGTTATGAATGGACACAAATAAAGCTATATGCAGGTATGAATCATCATCATCGGGTGCTGTGCCCAGTTTGAACTTTGACTGCCATGGCCCACACACTCCTGTTTCGGGTCAAGTGGATCAATTCATTGGTATTCATTTCCAGTTCTCTGGCTGCTGTCTCCATCATCATTTGTCTTTGTCTTCCTCTTGCTTTCTTCCCTTCAATCTTTCCCATAATCACCGTGCATTTTAACTCCTCTTTCCTAATCACATGTCCAATGAAGTTACGTTGCCTTTTCATGATCTCATACATTATTTCTCATTTTGTGTTTGCTCTGTTCATGACATCCTCGTTACATATTCATTTCATCCAGGATATTCTTTGCAACCTCCTCAAAAACCACATCTCTGCTGCTTCAATTCGTTCCCTCATGTTACTAGATATTGTCCAACATTCTAATCCATAACATAACTGGATAAACACAACATTTCAGTTCTCTGAGGCAGGTTGTCATGCCTAGTTTAGTGTTGGTCAGTATACTCTTCATTCTCGTAAAGGTGGCTTTTGTCTATTCTTCTTTTGATGTCCATGTCACACCTGCCATCTGAT
This sequence comes from Mobula hypostoma, assembly GCF_963921235.1. Taxonomy (NCBI): domain Eukaryota; kingdom Metazoa; phylum Chordata; class Chondrichthyes; order Myliobatiformes; family Myliobatidae; genus Mobula; species Mobula hypostoma. The sequence goes on along the minus strand of NC_086110.1, from coordinate 14,066,147 downwards.
GTCACCCAGCTTCCTAAGTTGCAAAAGTTCTGTACTTGTTTTATATCTTCCCTGTTTATTCACAGCCTGCAGATAGGATTCTCCTTCTTTTTGGATATCACCATTGTGACGGGGTCCTGAATTACTACTATACACTGTGCTTGATTACCCCTATGAACTGTGCTTTTGGGGGGGGGGGGAAGGAAGAGGGCAACGGGAGGGAGAGAGGGAGAGAGGGAGAGAGGGAGAGAGGGAGAGAGGGAGAGAGGGAGAGAGGGAGAGAGGGAGAGAGGGAGAGAGGGAGAGAGGGAGAGAGGGAGAGAGGGAGAGAGGGAGAGAGGGAGAGAGGGAGAGAGGGAGAGAGGGAGAGAGGGAGAGAGGGAGAGACACACACACAAAGGCTGCTCACAGGTTGTTTATACTTTCTCCAAGGACATTGCCTGCTTGTACATTCTTACACAGAGAAGGGAGGAGTTATTTGAGAGACAGTTGGTACTCAGTACAGTGAGATAAATAGAAGGTCAGATGATAGACCTGTGACACATGATTTTGGACACTGAATGACTTTTGTTGTGCCCAAAGAAAGTGTGTTTTGGAGGGTCGAACAGGCGGATTGATCAGTGGCTCTTGCAGTGTGAACAGGGCGAGACCAATGGGCCTGGGTTGATAGTTCCACCACAGAAGAACGGTCCCCTTTGTTGTGGTCACAGTCGGTGACTTTTAAAGGACTGAGGACAACGGGAAGATCGACAGTGTCAGCTCACCTGAAGACTCAAATCTCTCCCTCTCTCTCTCCATCACTACTCAATTCAATACCACGAACTGAACTTTACTCATTATCGTAAGACCCTAGACTATTTACCCCTAGACTTGAAGCTTGGTCTTCATATATATTCCACACTTACTTATATATAATCATTGCTAATCTGTTTGATTTATCTGGATTTATTTTACTATATTGCATAGTTACTAATAATTATTATTAGTTAATAGCAATACCAGACTCCAAAGTGTTTTCCATCTCTGCTGGTTCTTTAACCCATCACGGGGTACGTGACACCATACATTGTCTTTTTGAAAATTGATAGAAAGTGCAAAAATAGGTCTATCTTCGACAATTATGTCAATTAAGTTTTGTAGTTCTTCCTCCGTACTTGCAATTGTCATCTGCATATCTGAAATTATTGATGTGTTCACCGCCAACTTTGATTCCCAAGATGTCTCTTATTTTTTGTAAAATTATTTCACTGTACACAGTAAATAAATCAAGGGAGAAAACACACCCTTCTCTAACACCTCTCTCGATTTTTGTAAACTAACTCACTTCTCCATCTATTCTTACAGCAGCAGTTTGTTCCCAGTACAGATTTCTGATTAGGCGGAGGTCTTTCGAATCTAGATCTGAAATTTTCTGTAATATTTCAAATAACTTATTGTGCTTCACTTTATCAAATGCTTTTGTGTAGTCGATAAAACAAACAAATCTTTTTGCACTTGAATAGCTCATTCTGATAGTCTCCTTAACATCAATACTGTGTTTCCTGTACCTTCGTCTTTCACAAAACCACATTGTTCTTTACCTATTTCAGTTTGTATCTTACCTTTAGCTCTTGTCATCAAAATTCTTAGAAGTATCTTGATGATATGACTCATTAAACTTATGGTCCTATGTAATTCACATTCTATTGCTCTTCTATTCTAAGTCTAGGGTATGACTCTAAACTGCAACTGGTGATGAGGCTCTGACTGGGGACTTTCAGAGCTTTGGGGCAAGTCATTCATTGCTCCCAGGGCCACTCTGACCCGGAACGGTAGCACCTGCAAGGATTCCTGCTCAGGATACGAGCGAAGGCCAACAGCAGATCCGGCAGATTCAGTAACTGAACTTATGACGGAGAAGGCAGATGAGCTAGGACCTCAAATGTCAACAGCTATAGTACAGGCAGATGAACATTTGGGAAGAGAAGTGACGATTTCTTTAGTTCGCCCAACGGTAGGCAATAGCAAACCACTGTTGCTAGATACTATGTTTCCTAGACTCTATTTGCTAAGAAAACCATGGTCAAACTCACAAAATGTATCACACAATAACAGCGTCAAGAGGATCTTCAAGACAATTCTGAAGATGCTTTGCTCGGTAGGGTTGATTCTGGTCAGCTGGGGATCCCTGACCGTCATCAAGCTAGTGCTCACAAAATTCAAGTAACACAAAAGAAAATTATTGCCACTTGGATGTAAGAACCCTATATCAAGCAGGAAGATTGGACAATGTGATAAACAAAATGGAAAGACTAAAGATTAACATCATGGAAATTAGTGAAGTTCGTTGGATAGGTGCTGGAACATGTCAGAATAGAAATAAAACACTAATTTATTCTTGTGGAACATCCCATATTAATGGAGTAGGAATTCTTATGGATGAAAACATGGCAAAAAGTGTTTTAGGACATTGGGCAATATCAGAAAGAGTGCTCTTTGTTAGATTCAGAGGACAACCATTTGATTTAGCAATTATACGGGTATATGCACCAACAACAGATGGAACAAATGAGGATATAGATAAATTCTATGAAGAGCTTGAGCAAGCAAAGAATGGATGCAAATCTCAAGATATTGTTATTGTCACGGGAAATCTAAATGCTAAAGTAGGACAATTTGCTGATGAAAATACCATAGGACAGTGGTCCCCAATCACCGGGCTGCGGACCGGTACCAGGTTGCAAAGCATGTGCTACTGGGCTGCGAAGAAATGATATTATTTGGCGATATGAAATGATATGAGTCAGCTGCACCTTTCCTCATTCCCTGTCACGCACTGTTGAACTTGAACATAGGGTTGCCAACTGTCCCGTATTAGCCGGGACATCCCGTATATTGGGCTAAATTGGTTTGTCCCATACAGGACCGCCCTTGTCCCCTATTTCCCCCGCTAAGGTAGAGCGTTCTTATGAAACCGTTCATAAGCCGAAATGGCGTAAAGCACAGAAGCAACTGCCATTAATTTATATGGGAAAAATTTTTGCACCTTCCCAGACCCAAAAAATAAGCTATCAAATAACACATAAAACCTAAAATAACACTAACATACAGTAAAAGCAGGAATGATACGATAAATACACAGCCCATATAAAGTAGAAATAATGTATGTACAGTGTAGTTTCACTTAACAGAATCAGGAAGATTAAGCCAAAACTGATTTGTAGAAAAAAAAATTGCATACAGGTGCCCGTGCAAGGCTTCATGGTCATGGTTGTCTTTCTCGGGGTAAACACAAGTGTCCCGTATTTGACTGCTACTTTTGTCCCTTATTTGGGAGTGAAAAAATTGACAACCCTACTTGAACGACCCTCTTCCCCCGCCACAGATCAGCCGGTCCGCAAGAATATTGTCAATATTAAACTGGTCCACGGTGCAAAAAAGGTTGGGGACCCCTGCCTTAGGAAAATTTGGACTGGGGGGGGGGGTGGAGAAAGAAATGACAGGTGAGAAATAGGTAGAATGGTGCAAGATGAATAATCAGGTCATTATGAATACCTACTTTAAAAACCATCCAAGACGCTTGTGGACCTGTAAAAGTCCAGGTGATAACACTAGAAATAAAATTGACTTTATTACTATAAACCAAAGATTTAGAAACTCAGTGACTTAATGCAAAACATATCCAGATGCAGACTGTAATAGTGACCATAACCCAGTCGTATGTCATGTAAAAGCAGGTATGAATACCCAACAGTTAAAACATACTGTTCTTTTCACTCTGAGCATTTCAGAATGCTAATATTAAAAAGCCACACAAGCTACAATTACTTTATAGAAAACAGAAGTGTGAGGTCTTAAAAAATAATCTCCATTGCAAAAATATTGTGAAGCTCATTTTCAGGATATGAGCATTGCAGAGAAACCTGGCATTGATTGCCCACCCTGGTTTGCCCAGATACAACTGAGCTACTTGCTCAGTCACTACCCAAGACACATTAATTCTAAATGAGAGTAATCCTCCAAGTAAACAAGGGAAATAGAATTAATCAAATGAAAACCATTTCTAGTCTATTTTAATAAACATAACCAGAGGACACTTTGCTCATTATTTTCAGCCTGTAGAAGTAGATCAGCACAGCTGTATAGGGCAATGGCACCACTCGCTCTTGGATCTTAGAGTCATAGAGCACTATAAGCACAGAAAGAGACTCCTCGGACTGTCTAGTCCACACTGACCTGTTTATGGTCCCATCTACCTGCTACTGGACCATAGCCCTCCATGCCCCTCCCATCTATATATTTATCCAAACTTCTTAAATTTTGCAACGGAACCGGCATCTACCACTTCTACTGAGAACTCATTCCACACTCACACCACTGCTAAAATTTCCCTTGAGGTTCTATCTTTCACCCTAAACATAACTTCTAGGTCAAGTCTCATTCAGCTTCAAGAGAAAAAGCCTGGATGTGTTTATCCTATCTATGCCCCTCATAATTTTTGTACACCTCTATAAGATCTCCCTTCATTCACCTACACTGCAGAGAACAGGGAATAAAGCGCTAATCTGTTCAACCTTTCACTATTACTCCACTCAAGTCCTGGCAACATCATTGTAAATCTTCTCCGCACTCTTTCAAGCTTATTGATAGCTTTTCTGTCGGTAGGTGACCAGAACTGCACACAATATATTTAATTTCTAAAAGGAACATGGTTGGAACAAGATGAATTTCCAAAGAGAAGCAGGTAGTGTGATGGTCAACTGACAGTTCTGCTAAATGAAAAGCTGTTGGTGCTACAAGGGTAATCTATATTTACAGACAAATTGAGGTGTAAAGAAACAGAGCACCATTAGATGCTTGAATTTACACCGGTTAAAACTTGATAGTTAGCAAATAAAATTTAACTGAGAGAAGCAAAAGTATTGGGTTTTAGGAAACAAACCACTATAGCACATCTCAGCCTGACTGAAAAAAATGTAAATAGCTTCAGTGCTCCATTTTAGGCTACACTATCACCATATTGAACTTGGCCAGTTGCAGAAAAGATCCCAGAATATCGAAACTGAGCCATGATGAGTCATTATGGGCTTTCAAGAACAGTAGAATTATATCCCACCGCACACTGTAATCTAGTCATTAAATCCCTGCACCATCACTGCCATCAAGCCAAGGTGGAAATCTAGAATCAATCCACCACCTCAAGAATCTCCTCACATTAAGCCTGGGTTCCACCAGCACTGCATTTCCACACCTCTATAGACCAGGCACAAATGCAAGAGGTGAGGGTAGACATCAAGATAACTGAGTTAATGAAAAGGCATCAATTAGATATAGTAAAATTTATTTGGGTAGAAATTAAAGGAGAAAACTTACAGGCTGGAATAATTGCTATCTCAAATAAAGATGCCTATAGTTATTCAAATTGCATCTCTACCTCAAACCATTGCTGCAGGAGTTCCTCAAGCAGTCAAAGACCAACCATCTTTAATTACATCCCCATACTTTTAGAATTAATAACTCCTGATACATGCAAATACTTGCACCGTATTTCCCCACTGATGACTTCGGGGGGGGTTTACAATTAGTTAAAAATTTAACTGGCCCAACTGGACAAATACAGTGCACATCAGTGCTTGGATGCTCTCTTGGAGGCGATTCACATCACAATTCCACAATAAATTTGATATATTGGCAGAGCACAATTCAGAGGTACAATGGAATACTTTCCACTTGCTCGGATGGAAACAGCTTTGATAACAGACCAGGCACGACAGCATCCAGGAAACCGTACCGATTGATTGGCATCCTATCCACCATCTTTTTCATTCAACTTCTCCATCACCAACACATTAGCTGTACTGTGTACAATCTACAAGATATATCCCGAGACTTCCGGTAGCGCTCATGGAGTGAAGTCGCGTTCTTGACTCGCTCCATTACCTCTGAGTTTTTTTACTCTATGGTCAGCTATACTTTAATTAACCATTAAGGCATCAATTTTTATAATACTTTGAATTAAACTGAATTCTCTGACAATTGGATGATACTTAGATCTGCTATGTCTAAGAACGGGAAAAACGGCAAGGATGGTAAACCTTCGGCTAAACCGAAAGCTACGGATCTCCCTCCGACTGAATCACCGGTGACTTTGAAAGCGATATCGGAGTTAATTCAGAGGGAAATTTCAACCTCTGTTAGGGAGATGATTCGTACGGAAATTGCAGGCTTTGTTAAAGATCTGATTCATGCGGAAATCTCAACTAATTTCCAGAAAATTGCCGATTTAATTGATAAGATGCAAACATGTATTGCGGAACATCAGTCGGCTATATCTGATCTTCAAAAATTCGCGCAACAAAGTGAGCTTAAGATGGGGAAAATCGAAGAAACAATTAATGTAATGAAGAAGAAACTTGACTTTTTGACTTTTAAAAACTCTGACTTGGAATCTAGAATGCGACGGCAGAATTTAAGAATGATCGGCGTGAGAGAAGCCGTTGAAGCTAACAACCCCATGAAATATTTCTCTCAACTTTTAAAAGATGCATTCCCTACTGTATTTCCTGACCAACCACCGCTACTGGATCGTGTTCACAGAATCCCATCATACTCGTCTAGGTCAGATAGACCTAGGCATGTTATTTTACGTTTTTATTACTTTCAAGACAAGGAGAGACTGTTTCGATTCGCTCGATCTAAAGGTTTCATTGATTTTTCGGATCTTAAGTTCCGATTCGTGGAAGATTTCAGTAAACCAATCTGGGACCAACGGGTCCGTTACAGATCCGTGATGTCGGAATTCTATAAGATGGATTTAAGACCAGCGCTGCTGTACCCTGCACGTCTAAGGATTCGCATGTTAGATGGAGCCCTTCGTTTTTTTGATTCTCCATCGGATGCCCAGAGCTATCTGGATCAACTTTCATCTTCAACATCTTAATTGCCTTTTTTTTTAATTTTCTCCGTTGATCGGAGGCTGTGAATTGGTTGGTTTTAACTTTTCTGTGCCCTATTTGGGCAGAAAAGTTTACTTTTGATTTCTTAATATGGCTGCTAAACTTTCTTTTTAACTGCGTCATTTCTTTCTTTTCCCAGGGGATTCTGGGTGGTTACTTCCCTTTTGTCATCTTACGTATTTCCTGTGCGGCCTTAAATTTTGTAGTTTTTTTTAAATTTTATTCTGTTTTGCTTTTTATAATCACTTTATGTTAATAATCCTATTTTTTTTTGTTGCTGTGTCTATTCATGAGTTTGAGGTTTATTGTGGTTTTTTTTAATATATATTTTCCGGCTTTTGTTCTGTTCTGTGTGTATTCTAATTGAGCTAACTTTTTTTTTACTTATTTTTTTACTGTTTTACAATTAGCGGATCCTTTTCATATTTATACCTTTTTTTTAGGGAGCGTATACCGGAAGTCATGGGGGTAGTTTTAGCGCTTGCTTCTTTCTGGCGGGTCTGCTTTAGATTTTGCCTTGGGGTCTTGGGGTGGGGGGTGGTGGGAGGGGCTTCACGTTTTAGTTTGTTTTTCTTTGGGCTATATACATTATTGAAGTACTGGTTGCGTCCTTTTCCCCGGTATCTTCTGTATGTTCTGTTTCCTCTCCGGGTTTGTGGGTCACGCCTATTGTCAATCCTCCTTGTTGTGGGTTGACTTTAGGATTTATGGAGTCTATTATTAATTTTGTCTCCTGGAATACTAATGGTCTTAATCATCCTATTAAAAGAAAAAAAGTTTTTAAAGTGTTCCGGAGACTTAAAGCACAAATTTTATTTTTACAAGAGACCCATGTACAGAGGGGGGACAGACTACGTTTTTTCAAATTCTGGAAGGAACAACAATTTCATTCGAACTCCAATGCTAAGATTCGAGGCGTCTCTATTTTTATAGATTCCTCAGTTACTTTTATACAACAGGATATTATCTCTGATCCGAATGGTAGATTTTTATTGGTTAGTGGTTTACTATTTAATAAAAAAGTAGTTTTGGTTAATGTTTATGCTCCTAATATGGATTGTCCGGAATTTTATAAATCATTGTTTGATCAGTTTCCGAATTTGAACGAGTTTTCATTGATTTGGGGCGGAGATCTTAATACCTGTTTATCTCCAGCTTTGGACCGTTCGGCTCCTTTACGGACTTTACCTAATAAATCTGCAAATTTGATTAATTTTTTTCTTTCTGATTCTGGGTCGACGGACATTTGGCGTTTTCTGCATCCTCAGGAAAAAGATTTTTCCTTTTTTTCACATGTTCATCATTCCTATTCAAGAATTGATTATTTTTTTATTGACTCTCGTCTCATTCCTTCAGTGATTAAATGTGATTATGATTCTATAACCATTTCGGATCATGCTCCACTTAAGCTTTCTATTAAAATTATGGCCAATATACCAAACAATAGACAATGGCGTTTTAATTCGCTGTTGCTTCAGGACTCGGACTTTGTTAATTTTATGAATGAACAGATTGAGCTTTTTTTTACAATTAACCATACAGAAGATATTTCGGTTAACACTCTTTGGGACACTTTTAAAGCCTATATTCGGGGTCAGATTATTTCGTATTCCGTTGCTTTGAGGAAGAAACAGAAGCAGGAGGAGATGGCAATTGTGGACAAGATTAAAGAAATTGATAAGAAATATGTTATGGCTCCTTCTGAGGAGCTATACAAACAAAGAACTGAACTTCAAATGGAACACAGTTTACTACTCTCGTCCTCGATTGTAAACCAATTAAAGAAAACAAGAAGTGATTTTTATGTTCATAGTGATAAAATTGGCAAGCTGCTGGCTAATCAATTGAAATCTAATTATGTTAAATCTCAAATCAATCAGATTTATAACCAAAATGATCGATTGATATTGGATCATGTGGGGATTAATCAAACCTTTTGTGATTTTTATTCTTCTTTATATCAATCAGAGTCTCCTCGAGATTCTAAATATATGAATGATTTTTTAGATAAGTTAGACTTCCCTCAGATTTCACAGGATATGTCTTCTTTATTAGATACTTCCATTACAATGGATGAGATTAAGAATGTTATTTTTTCTATGAATCTGGGGAAAGCTCCTGGCCCTGATGGGTTTACCGTTGAATTTTATAAATGTTTTGCCTCTTTATTGATTCCTTGGCTCTATAAGGTTTTTGAGGCTTCTTTGAAACTTGGTAAACTTCCGGAATCTTTTAATAGAGCATCAATTTCTTTAATACTAAAGAAGGATAAAGACCCTGCTCAATGTGCATCTTATAGACCAATATCTTTATTAAATGTTGATTCTAAAGTTTTTTCTAAGTTATTAGCAAATAGACTAGAAAAAGTACTTCCTTCTATTATTTCGGAAGACCAAACGGGTTTTATTAAAGGTCGTTACTCTTTTTATAATATTCGTACATTGTTAAATATCGTTTATACTCCCTCACAAAATGTTCCTGAGTGTGTTATTTCTTTAGATGCCGAGAAAGCTTTTGATAGAGTAGAATGGCCTTATTTATTTAAGGTGCTTGAAATGTTTAATTTTAGCTTGAAATTTATATCCTGGATTAAACTGTTATATCACTCCCCTGTAGCCTCGGTTCGTACTAACTCTTTAAACTCACCTTTTTTTCCTCTCTTTCGTGGTACTCGACAAGGCTGTCCTCTTAGTCCCCTATTATTTGATATTGCATTAGAACCTCTTGCAATTGCTATTCGAGAATCTTCAAATATTACTGGGATAACTCGGGGATTAAAGTTCCATAAATTATCACTCTATGCTGATGATTTACTTTTATATATTTCTAATCCTGAGAGATCTATTCCTGCTGTTTTAGAGTTATTAGCACAATTTGGTCTTTTCTCAGGTTATAAATTAAATCTTAGTAAGAGTGAACTTTTTCCGATTAATAAACATCTTCCCTTATATTATAAATTTCCATTTAAATTGATTAATAATTACCTTTCATATCTTGGGATTAAAATTACTTGTAAACATAAAGATTTATTTAAGACTAACTTTTTACCATTAATAGACCATATTACTCAACTTTCATCTAAATGGTTTCCCTTATATTTAACTTTGATTGGTCGTATTAATGCAGTTAAGATGTTTTTTTTGCCAAAATTTTTATATGTGTTTCAGGCATTACCAATTTTCGTTCCTAAATCTTTTTTTGATAAAGTCGACTCTAAAATTTCTTCATTTATTTGGCAGAATAAGAATCCGAGACTGGGTAAAATACATTTACAGAAAGCTAAGAGAGATGGAGGTTTAGCATTACCTAACTTTAGATTTTATTATTGGGCTATTAATATTCGACATATGAAATTTTGGTTACTTGACCGGGACATACTATCTATTCCTAAATGGGTAGCATTGGAATTACAATCTGTTCAGGGTTATACACTTGGTTCTATTTTAGGTTCATCTCTTCCCTTTGATTCGAAACGCCTTAAGCAGGTCTCTAACCCGATCGTTAAATATGCTTTGCGTATTTGGTTTCAATTCAGAAAATTTTTTGATCTTAATCAATTCGGGTTAGCGATTCCTATTTTAGGTAACATATTTTTTCCTCCCTCTTTTACGGATCGCGCTTTTCAAACTTGGAAGACTAAGGGTATTTTACGGTTTTTGGATTTATTTTTAGATGGTTCCCTTATGTCTTTTGAACAATTATCTAATAAATATAACTTATCAAGAATACATTTTTTTAGATATTTACAAGTTAGAAATTTCTTAAGTACTATACTTTCTTCCTTTCCAATGCTTCCTCCTATATGTATTTTAGATTCGATAATTAACCTTAATCCATGTCAGAAAGGTGCATCGGCTATGATTTATAATATTATTATGAAACTTAGGAAAGCTCCATTTGATAAGATTAGGGTAGATTGGGAACAGGAATTGGGGCTTACCATCTCTGTGGATGATTGGGGGCAGATTTTACAATTAGTTAATACTTCCTCTATTTGTGCTAAACATTCCCTAATTCAATTTAAAGTGGTTCATAGAGCACATATGTCCAAAGATAAGTTAGCGCGTTTTTACACGCATATTAATCCTTTCTGTGATAGATGTTCGGGGCAGATAGCCTCTTTAACTCATATGTTTTGGTCTTGCCCTACTTTGGAAACTTTTTGGAGAGATATTTTCAATATTATTTCTAAGGTATTAAATATAGATATCTCTCCTCACCCTATTACTGCTATCTTTGGACTACCTAAAATTTCTAGTAATCTTTCCCCTTCAGCCCGTAGAATGATTGCATTTCTTACTTTGATGGCGAAAAGATGTATTTTACAACATTGGAAAGAGCTTAATGCTCCAACTACCTTTTTTTGGTTTTCTCAGACGATTTTATGTTTGAATCTGGAGAAAATTAGAAGTAACCTTTATGATTCTTCATTTAAATTTGAACAGATTTGGGGACCTTTTATTCGATATTTTCATTTAATGTAATATTTACCCTTCTTGTTCTTTTTTCACTGTTTTAATGGAGGTCGGGATTGAGGACGTGATTTTAAGTTTAACTTTGTTTGGTTTCAAGTTAGCCCATTGCTTTGCTTTGCTTTTAGTTAGTTGCACGGTGGGTTTTTTTTTGGGGTTTTTTTTTCTTTTTTTTCCATTGATATATATAAAATCTAGTATACTATTATGTTATCTTGGTTTCTTATGCTTAAATTACATTGTAGTATTTTCTTTTTGGTATTGTTATCTTTTGGAATTTTATTATACTTTAACATTGTATTAATGTTTATATGGATTACCTTTTTTGTATACTTACTCAATAAAAAGATTTAAAAAGAAAGAAAAGATATATCCCACCAAGGCTCGATTGACGATATTGCGTAGAAGGACAAAAGTAGGGCATGGGAATACCACCATTTTTATGTTCCTCTCCAGTTCACACAGCATCCTGACTTTGACATCACACTTTTCTTTATTGTTATCGACATAACCAAATACTCCTTACATTATAGTACCACAGCAGAATCTTCATTCTCAACAACAATTTGATTGGGCATTTATTTCCAAAGGGAAATTGTCATTTTAAAGTTCAGACTCGATGCACTGGAGTTGATTTCAAATTGAGTTAGATCGACTTTTGATCGCAAGACAAGCAACTGAGGATTACAATGCAAGGACAATATTAGGATTTATGAAAATAGTCTACATAGAACAAATCTCAAATGCAGTTTGTCAGTCTGCACTTTCAAATACAATGCAAAATGTTATCAATAAATTTCAAAAGGAATGAAGAAGGGGAGAGCAGAACCATCTCCAGTTACACTTGGGAAGGGGTTGGGGGGGCAGGGAGAGCAGAACCATCTCCAGTTATACTTGGGGTGGGGTCGGGGGGGGGAAAGAGGAGAACCATCTCTAGTTATACTTGGGGTGGGGTCAGGGGGACGGCAGAACCATCTCCAGTTATACTTGGGAAGAGATTTGGGGGGCGGGGGGGAGAGAGCAGGACCATCTGCAGTTATACTTGGGAAGGGGTTGGGGGGGAGAGAAGAACCATCTCCAGTTATACTTGGGGTGGGGGGAGAGCAGAAGCATCTCCAGTTATACTTGGGAAGGGGTTGGGGGGGGGGAGAGCAGAACCCATCTCCAGTTATACTTGGGGTGGGGTCGGGGGGGGGTGGAGAGCAGAATCATCTCCAGTTATACTTGCGGAGGGGTCGGGGGGGAGAATAGAACCATCTCCATTTACATTTGGGGAGGTGTGGGGGGGGGAAAGAGCAGAACCATCTCTAGTTGTACTTGGGGAGGGGTGGGGGGGAAAAGCATAACCATCTCCAGTTATACTTGGGGAGGGGTCGGGGGGAAGAGCAGAACCATCTGCAGTTATACTTGGGAGAGGGGAAGCTACAAAGTAGATCATGGCCCGATAATAGCCCAGGGGAAGATAGTGTTATGAGATTACTTGGAACCACGTGAAGTAATGTATTGCGTAAATAAAAATGAACTCAAACACATTAATTCAGGTTAAATGAGGTCAGATCAAAAGCTTAAATACTGAAAAACAAACCAGAGACCTAAAATTTAACTTAAAGGAGGATTTTTTACTGTAGAAATCTACCAAACAAGGTGCTAAAAGGAAAACTTTGGGGTTGGGGGCAATACAATTTAAGGTCAATGCTAGGGTATGCATATCCACTTTTAATGACCCAAATAACTTTGAAATCTTTTTTTTCTGTTGTTCTTTTGATTCTATTGCTTCCACAGGAATGATCCTGCTCAAATCATAAAACAGAAAAGATAGTGCTGGAGGAACTCAGTATGTGAGGCAGCATCAGAACTGAATAAACAGTCAACGTTTTGGTCTGAGACCCTTTTTCAGACTGGGGAGCAAGGGGGAAGACGCCAGAGTGGGAAGTAGAAGAAGGGGGAAGAAGGGAGGGGAAAAGTTACTTCTCCCTCAACTCCATTCAGGGCCCCCAGACAGTTTTTCCAGGTGATGCGACACTTCACCTGTGAAAATGTTGAAAATGCTCATCTACTGTATTCGATGCTCCTGATGCAGCCTCCTCTACATTAGTGAGATCTGATGCAAATTGGGGGACTGCTTTGTTGAGCACCTCTAATCCACTTGCCAAAAGCAGAATTTCCTGGCAGTCAACCATTTTAATTTCTATTCCATTTCCATTCCGAAGTATTGGTCCATGGCCTCCTTTCACCATGATGAGCCCACCCTCAGGATGGAGCAACAACACCTCATATTCCATCTAGGTAGCCTCCAACCCGATTGGATAAAGATCAATTTTTCCCCTCTCCCTTCTCTCTTCTTCTGTTCCCCACTGTGGCCTCTTACCTTTTCTCCTCACCTGGTGCCCCTCCTTTTTCCCTTTCTCCCATGCTTCACTCTCCTCACAGATCATGTCTTGTCCAGTCCTTTACCTTTCCCAACCACCTGGCTTCACCCATCACCTTCTAGCTAGTCCTCCTTCCCCTACCTCCACCTTTTTATTCTGGTGTCTACCCCCTTCCTTTCCAGTCCTGAAGGTCTCAGCCCAAACCATCAACTGTTTATTTATTTCCATGGACACTTCCTGACCTGCTGAGTTTCTCCAGCATTCTGTGTGTGCTGCTCAAATCACCATGCATGTTAAATAGATTAATTATCAAAGAAGTGTTAATAGTGATAACACTTAATAGTTAAAAGTGTTAATATGATGAAATGTTGAGCAGGATAAACAAACATTTGCCACCCTTCCTCAGGCTACGTCCACACTAGACCGGATAATTTCGAAAACGCCGGTTTCGAGTAAAAACGACAGGTGTCTACACTAGGCGTTTTTCAAAATATGTCTGTCCACATTAAAATGGATATTTGGGCAAATCTACTCCTACTGGGCATGCGCAGACACTTCTACAGAAGACAAGCCAAAAGGGAACGGTATAATATTTACATTTCCGCGGTGGCGTTGTGAAAAACTAGAGTTCGAACAACAACAGCGAAAGAAAGTTTTCAACAATGTCTTCGAGGAACACAAAGAAAACCTCCGCTGGAAAAAGCAGACCAGACTTCTTCGTTTAGACAGACAATGAAGTTGAGCTGTTTCTGCGAGTTACAAATGACTACAAAGTCAGCAAAGCAGTGGAGAACGTGGACATGTTTAACTCCAAACAAGCTATTAACGTAGGCAATAAAGTAAGCAACACACGCATGAAGCCATCCTCTACCCAAGATCAACAAGAGAGTGGAATCTTCTGCCGCCAGACCTGCGCAGTTCCGACAATAGTATTTTTAAAGATAGACTCCATCAAATCAATTTAGGGGATCTAGTCAAAAAAGCTCACTTCACAATTTAACTCTCACGCCATTCACACTGACTGCGCGTTATAACAGCTATCCGGCAGTGCTTGCGAAGTACCAAGCAGAAGCAGAAAAAGCATGGTTGTTGTGGTGTTGGCATGTCAGTGTTTTTAAATATCTCCAATTACCCCGTCTACACTACAACGTGCAACAATCGTTTTCAAATTTATACACTCTGGAGTGTTTTATCAAAGCTCCGTTTTCGGGGGATGAAAACACCGTTTCAATGTGGATGGAGGGTCAAAACGAAGAGAAAAAGCTTCGTTTTCAAAATTATCTGGCGTAGTGAGGACGTAGCCTCAGTTTAGGGAAACAGCAACTAGAAATGACCTTGTTCTACTCAACCAAGGTAACATATTTTGACCACCTGCAAGTTTCTCATTCTCCCTTCTCCAATTCAGACAGGAATCCTTGAAGAACAGGCTGATTGGAGAGTGAAAGAGACAAATACAAATATTCTATGAACGTTAGTGCTGCACAGTTCTTCACAGGCACCAAGCAGTGAATAGTTGGAACTAAATGCAGGACTCATTTCCCTTGCAATAAGAAGTAAAATTGATTGATGTTAATGTACAGGGTCTTTCTTTTGTTACATTTAAAATGGCGACTTTGTTATGTTAATCTGGGGAATGTGGCTTTGTTGTGCTTTAACGCTGAAGAGAGTTTGCGCTAGCAGTTTGTTTTACTTTAAATTGAGATAACAGCCTTCTATTAGCCAATGGGTGGTTATGTATCGTTTTGTTTTGGGATACCATGCTGTATGATATGACTGTGGACTGAGTTTTGGCGGGGAGTTGGGGGAGGGACGGGGAGACGGGGAGTCAGAGGAGAGACGGAGAGGACGGCAGACGTGCAGAGAGGCTCCGGTCGATCACTCAGGGTGGTCCCGAGCCGTGAGTCGACGGAATTCGGGTGGTCGTCTGAAGTCGAATTGAGCTCCAACGGTAGCGCGCGAAGAACTTGGACTTTGATAAGTGTTGGCGCCTTTTTTTTTCATTACTTTCCTCTCTGTATCAAATGTATATTAATGTCATAGAATTAGTAATATCTATAAAGTGTATTTGTTAAAATTTACTGGGTGTGCTGGCTGATGATTGATGTTGTGATTGATTCGGGCGGCGACCAACCCTGTGGGGAGTGTTGAAGCAGGTGCTGGGCTGGATTTCCCCGAGACATACACGAGCCAATATAACGGAACGTTACAAGTGGGGGCTACCGTCCTGGATTTGGACTTTTCAGGAAAGTTGTACTTGTCGTTGCGGTAAGTGGTGTGAAGGTGGATCGAGACAAGATTGTAAATTGGTGTGAATTGGAGGAGGTACCGGTGAATCATGCGTGTGTGGTAAGCGGGGTCGATTATCCCATTCCGGTAGAGGTACTGGTGCGAGGGTTGAGTTTGCTTAAAGGTATCGGGCAGGTAGAACTTGTAGCTAGAAGGGGGCGGGGGGAGAGAACTTTCTGAAGACCCTCTCAGTACACCCCGTGTTCCGAGCGGTGTATGAAGGAGTGGGTGACCCCCAGGGGCTGGATCCTGAGTGTAAACGAGGGACGGTGTGGTGCACTCAGGCGAGGCCTAAGGTGATACGGCCAGGGGAGGCTGCATTAGTGATGGGGAACCCCAGATTCCCCGGAGTACTTGCGGGTGAGGCCCTGCTAGTAGACGCCCCCGACGACCTGGAAAGGGAGTCCCGGTTCCCGGCTGGGGCGCTGGTGAGACCTGAATTGCAGAGGCCCTCAGCTGTACAGGCACGGCGGATGGGGGTGATGGTAAGGAACATAATGGAGAGAGAGATCACCTTTAAGCGCGGGATGCCCCTCACGCACTTGTTCCCAGTGACGGTGATGTCCAGCGCCCCCGTGAAGCCCACTGGAGGGAAACTATTGGGAAACGGGGGGCGGCTGATCGAGAAGGCCTTTAATTTTGAAGACTCCCCTGTACCGCCGGCGTATAAGAGCAGGCTGGTGGAGAAGATGCTGAAGCTAGGGGATGTCTTTTCTCAGGGGGAGTTTGATGTAGGATGTTCCAAGAGCACTGGGCACACTATCTGGGTGACAAATGACACCCCGTTTAGGGAGAGGTCGCGGCAGTTGGCCCCAGCAGATGTGGAAGATGTGCGGCAGTTGAAAGATGCAGGGATTATTGCGGAGTCCCGAAGCCCCTATGCGTCCCCCATAGTGGTGGCAAGGAAGAAAAATGGGAAGGTATGCATGTGCATGGACTATAGGACCCTGAACCGCCGCACTGTTCCCGACCAATATACTGTCCCGAGGATGGAAGATGCCTTGGCCTGTTTGAGTGGGGCGCAGTGGTTTAGTGTATTGGATTTGCGGAGTGGGTATTACCAGATTCCGATGAGTGAGACCGATAAAGAGAAGACAGCCTTTATCTGCGCCCTGGGGTTTTTCCAGTTCGAACGAATGCCCCAAGGCATCTCGGGGGCCCCAGCCACCTTCCAGCGGCTCATGGAGCGGACAGTGGGGGACATGAACCTGCTGGAGGTATTGGTGTACCTGGGCGACCTGATAGTGTTTGGATCTACGTTGGAGGAACATGAGGAGCGGCTGCTGAGGGTGCTGAGTCGGCTGAAGGAGGAAGGATTAAAACTTTCTCTGGATAAATGTCAGTTCTGCAAGACGTCAGTCAGTTATGTTGGACACATAATCTCGTGAGATGCAGTGGCCACCGATCCGGGTAAGATAGCCGCAGTCACCACCTGGCCGAGACCTCAGAAGGTGAGCGCCTTACGCTCGTTTTTGGGGTTTTGCGGATATTACCGGCGGTTCCTGAAAGGATATGCGAAAATGAGTCATCCATTGAACCAGCTGCTGTGTGGCTATCCACCTGTGGGGAGGAGGGGGAAGGAAGACCGAGGGTCGGAGGTAGGAGGATACTTGAACCCGGGAGAGCCTTTTGGATTGAGGTGGAATGCTCAATGTGAGGAGGCGTTCCAATCTCTAAAAAGGGCGCTGACGCAGGCCCCAGTGTGGGCATTTGCTGATCCCCGGAAGCCGTATGTTCTACACACTGATGCCAGTCACGACAGTCTGGGGGCTGTTCTGTACCAGGGAAACGGATTGAGGCCGGTGGCGTTTGTCAGTCGGAGTTTGTCGCCATCTGAGAGAAACTATCCCACTCACAAGCTGGAGTTCTTGGCGTTGAAATGGGCGGTGGTGGACAAGTTGAATGACTACCTATATGGGGCCCAGTTTGAGGTGAGAACTGATAACAACCCCCTCACTTATATCCTGACCTCGGCGAAGCTGGATGCTACTGGGCACCGGTGGTTAGCAGCCTTGTCTGCCTATGAGTTCAGCCTGAAGTACGGGCCGGGGAGTCGGAACATCGATGCAGATGCCCTGTCTCGTTGGGCGCATGGCGAGTCGGGCACGGCCGAGGAGTGGAAGAGTGTCCCCGCCCAGGGAGTAAAGGCCATGTGTCAAGTTGGGAGTGACGGGGAAGCAGGAGCCCCGATGGGGCCGGATCGGGCAGTGGATCAATTGGGGGCTGACGATGACGTGCTACCCACTGTTTACTGTAATGTGACTGCTCTGAGGAACAGGCAGCTGCCGGAGCTGAGCCCCCAGGAAGTGGGGGCGGCTCAGTGTGATGACCCGAGCATTGGCACTACCTGGTACGCGGTTGGACAGGGTGATATGGGGCAGGTGGAGAAGGCGAAACATGCCTCAGTGCCCCTACTACTGAAGGAGTGGCCTCGGTTGAAGCTGAAGAACCACGCCCTGTACCGAGTCACGTCGCCTCCGGACCACCCCCGGCGCTGGCAGCTGGTCATGCCGGAGAAGCATCAGAAGTCTGTGCTCCAGGCTCTACATGATGATTCCGGGCACTTAGGGGTAGAGAAGACCTATGGATTAGTCAAGGACCGGTTTTACTGGCCCCGGATGAGGGGGGAGGTGAAAGAATACTGTAAGACCTGTAGCCGTTGCGTCGGGAGGAAGACCCTACCTGCGCAGGCGGCTCCGTTATCCCACTTGCAGAGTGTGGGACCCATGGACCTGGTGTGTATGGATTTCCTGTCTATTGAGCCGGACACCAGCAACACCGCCAATGTCTTGGTCATCACGGATCACTACACTAGATACGTGCAGGCTTTTCCCACTAAGGACCAGAAAGCGACTACAGTGGCAAAGGTGTTATGGGAGAAGTACTTTGTTCATTATGGCCTTCCCCGGCGGATCCACAGTGATCAGGGACGGGACTTCGAGAGCAGGGTTATCCATGAATTGCTGGATATGCTTGGGGTTGAAAAGTCCAGAACCACCCCCTATCACCCGCAGGGTGATCCTCAACCCGGGACGTTTAACCGGAGCACCTTGGAGATTGGACAGAAGAGTAAGTGGAGTCGGCACATTGGCCATTTGGTTCATTGTTACAATTGTACTCACAATGATGCTACGGGGTACTCGCCCTACTATCTGATGTTCGGATGGGAAGCAAGGTTGCCCACTGATCTGTGTTTTGGGACTGAAGCGGGGGAAATACCTTTGAAGCCATATCTGAAGTACGGGTCCAATATGAGGAGAGAGTTGAAAAGGGCGTACGAGTTGGCTGAGGCGGCAGCCACCAAGCAGAACCAGTGGAATAAAAGGAGGTATGATCAGAAGGTAAAGTTCGTCCAGCTATTGCTGGGAGACCGAGTCCTTATCCGGAATTTAGGACTACAGGGTAAGCACAAGTTGGCAGACCGTTGGGCAGCCACCCCCTATGTGGTGGAGAGTCAGATGCCGAATCTCCCGGTTTACCGGGTGAGACCCGAGGACGGGCAGGGCCCTGTCAAGGTACTACATCGGAACCACCTGTTGCCTCTGGGTCGAGAGGTGAAGATGGATCCAGAGCCTGAATGGGAGTTTACTCCTATTACGAGGACTCTGCGAGGGCACGGGGCGAAGGAAGAGCCCGCTGCGAAGAAAATGGCGGGTCCCCACCTCGAGAAGGGTTACGTCATCGGAAGATGATGATTCAGACGTGTGGTACCTGCTTCCGTTCGCTGATTCCCCGGTGCTGGGAGAAGAGACTCCTGGCCCTTCCATCACTGAGTCAGGGGAACTGAGGGAGGGAGTTGCAGAGCTGCCTGTATTACAGCCGAGATTGGGGGAGGAGAGGGTGGAGGCAGAACCCGAGCCAGAGGGCTCACCGGGGCAGAGGGATCCTGGTGAAGGGGAAGGTCCGACAGATAGGCCCGGGGGGGGTCAACTGGGGTGTCTGAACAGGGAGAGTCAGCAGAGGAAGTACAGAGGCCTCAGAGGAGTAGGCATCCCCCGTAAAGACTAACTTATATAGCGCCGGGAGAGCAGGGTGTGATCTCTACTGCTCTGCAATGTCACTGCTTTATGCACCTGGGTTGGGTTTTGTGTTTTACAAGGAGCACTAGTGAACTCTGTTAACATCATGAGGGCATGACTTTTTGTGGTGGGGGGGAAGAGTGTACGGGGTCTTTCTTTTGTTACATTTAAAATGGCGACTTTGTTATGTTAATCTGGGGAATGTGGCTTTGTTGTGCTTTAACGCTGAAGAGAGTTTGCGCCAGCAGTTTGTTTTACTTTAAATTGAGCTAGCAGCCTTCTATTAGCCAATGGGTGGTTATGTATCGTTTTGTTTTGGGATACCATGCTGTATGATATGACTGTGGACGGGGAGTCGGAGAGACGGGGGGGGGGGGGTCGGAGGAGAGACGGGAGACGGGGGGGTAGGAGGAGAGACCCGGGGGGGGGGGGTGTAGGAGGAGAGACCGGGGGCGGGGGGGGGGTAGGAGGAGAGACCGGGGGGGGGGGGGGGAGGAGGAGACCGGGGGGGTCGTCAGAGGAGGAGGAGAGACGGGGGGGTCGGAGGAGGAGGAGAGACGGGGGGGGTCGGAGGAGGAGGAGAGACGGGGGGGTCGGAGGAGGAGGAGAGACGGGGGGGGTCGGAGGAGGAGGAGAGACGGGGGGGTCGGAGGAGGAGGAGAGACGGGGGGGTCGGAGGAGGAGGAGAGACGGGGGGGTCGGAGGAGGAGGAGAGACGGGGGGGTCGGAGGAGGAGGAGAGACGGGGGGGTCGGAGGAGGAGGAGAGACGGGGGGGTCGGAGGAGGAGGAGAGACGGGGGGGTCGGAGGAGGAGGAGAGACGGGGGGGTCGGAGGAGGAGGAGAGACGGGGGGGTCGGAGGAGGAGGAGAGACGGGGGGGTCGGAGGAGGAGGAGAGACGGGGGGGTCGGAGGAGGAGGAGAGACGGGGGGGTCGGAGGAGGAGGAGAGACGGGGGGGTCGGAGGAGGAGGAGAGACGGGGGGGTCGGAGGAGGAGGAGAGACGGGGGGGTCGGAGGAGGAGGAGAGACGGGGGGGTCGGAGGAGGAGGAGAGACGGGGGGGTCGGAGGAGGAGGAGAGACGGGGGGGTCGGAGGAGGAGGAGAGACGGGGGGGTCGGAGGAGGAGGAGAGACGGGGGGGTCGGAGGAGGAGGAGAGACGGGGGGGTCGGAGGAGGAGGAGAGACGGGGGGGTCGGAGGAGGAGGAGAGACGGGGGGGTCGGAGGAGGAGGAGAGACGGGGGGGTCGGAGGAGGAGGAGAGACGGGGGGGTCGGAGGAGGAGGAGAGACGGGGGGGTCGGAGGAGGAGGAGAGACGGGGGGGTCGGAGGAGGAGGAGAGACGGGGGGGTCGGAGGAGGAGGAGAGACGGGGGGGTCGGAGGAGGAGGAGAGACGGGGGGGTCGGAGGAGGAGGAGAGACGGGGGGGTCGGAGGAGGAGGAGAGACGGGGGGGTCGGAGGAGGAGGAGAGACGGGGGGGTCGGAGGAGGAGAGACGGGGGGTCGGAGGAGGAGAGACGGGGGGGGTCGGAGGAGAGACGGGGGGGTCGGAGGAGAGACGGGGGGGTCGGAGGAGAGACGGGGGGGTCGGAGGAGAGACGGGGGGGTCGGAGGAGAGACGGGGGGGTCGGAGGAGAGACGGGGGGGGGGGTCGGAGGAGAGACGAGGAGGACCGCGGATGTGCGGAGAGGCTCCGGTTGATCACTCAGGGTGGTCCCGAGCCGTGAGTCGACGGAATTCGGGTGGTCGTCTGAAGTCGAATTGAGCTCCAACGGTAGCGCGCGAAGAACTTGGACTTTGGACTTTGATAAGTGTTGGTGCCTTTTTTTTTCATTACTTTCCTCTCTGTATCAAATGTATATTAATGTCATAGAATTAGTAATATCTATAAAGTGTATTTGTTAAAATTTACTGGGTGTGCTGGCTGATGATTGATGTTGTGATTGATTCGGGCGGCGACCAACTCTGTGGGGAGTGTTGAAGCAGGTGCTGGGCTGGATTTCGCCGAGACATACACGAGCCAATATAACGGAACATTACATTAACAATGACACCAAAACCTCTCAACTCACCAGAGGTTGCCACAGATTCATTTCCTCCAAAGTCATCCTCGATCTCTGTGCTGCTACCACTCTCCTCTGATTCACTGAGATCAGTGCTCTGATCAGTGCTTGAATCTTCACTGCTCACATCATCTGCTCCATATTGTGCAAGCCCGTCTGTTGCTGTGCGCTGTTGGGTATTAACCCGAAAGTAGTTATCCAGAGCCCCAGACCTGGAGGGGGAGATGGGGGGGGGGGGAAAATCGCACATGTAAATTTTATTCCCAGTCATCAAATGTCAGAATATTGGAGTCAAATGTCAAAGACAAATAAAAAGGATTTCAAATCCAAATCTCTCTCCTTCAAATCAGAGCATTTTTCTTAAGCTCTCCTGCTGAGAGCAAAATCTTGGTCACCATGGAGCAGCTGAGGCAGTGACATCAGCAGTCAGTAGTACTGATCTTCTTCAACAAGGTTATGCCTTAGGAAAATTTAATGTCAAATGAAATTACAGAGATAGGTTAGAGAAGTGTGCTTCCTCAGAAGTAGCTTATCAATAAAATTTGTTTGCAGAATAAAACAAAATGGATTAATCCATTATTGCTGGACAGACAAGCAGTGCATTACATGTTGGGATAGCCCACCACGGGAGCAATTAATTATCAGGTAGCCAAAAACTGAATTCAAGCAGGCAATCAAAATAATTAGATTGCAGCCTACATAAACTACCAGCACTCATATTCTATCTTGCACCACATACCCATATCTTGTTCTGACACTGGAGGGTCAGCATTGTTTCATCCAGGACGACTCCTGCTAACTTCAACATTTATCAGAATAAACAGCATGGAAATCGTGTTTTGCTCCATCTCACCATGCCAACCACACATTTAAGCTAGTCATAGAAAAGTACAGAACAGAAACACATCCTTCGTCCCACCTAGCCCATGCCACAACCATTTAAACTGCCTACGCACATCGACCGGCACTGGAACCATAGCCCTCCATACCACTACCATCCATGAACCTCTTCAAACTTCGCTTACCCAATGTTAAAAGCAAGCTTGTGTGCACCACTTGTGCTGGCACCTTGTTCCACAATCTCACAACCCGCTGAGTGAAGTTTCCCCCTCATGTTCTCCATAAATTTTTCACATTTCACCCTTAACCCATGACCTCCAGATGTAGCCCCACACAAACTCAGTGGAAAAAACCTGCTTGCATCTACCCTAAATGTATACCCCTCAATTTTGTATACCTCTATCAAATCTCCGCTTAATCTTCTACATTGAGGAATAAACTCAATCTTTCCATACAACTCAGATCCTCCAGACCCAGCAACATCCTTGTAGATTTTTCCTCTGCACTCTTTCAATCTTATTTACATCTTTTCTGTAGGTAGGTGATCAAAACTGCACACAATACTCCAAATCAGGCCTCACCAACATCTTATACAGCTTCAAAATAACATCGATCTCCTGTATTCCATACTTTGATTTATGAAGGCCAATATGCCAAAAGCTTTATGACCCCGTCTACCTGTGACGCCACTTCAACTAATTATGGACCTTTATTCCTAGATCCCTTGTTCTACCACATTCCTCAGTGCCCTACTGTTCAGTGTATACCCTAACTTGGTTGGTCCTACCAAAGTGCAACACTTCGCACTTGTTTGCATTAAATTCCATCTGCCATTTTCTAGCCCATTTTTCCAACTGATGCAGATCCCTCTATAAGCCATGACAGCCTTCCACACTGCCACTACACCACCCCGGCCCCCCCAATCTTGGTGTCATCTGCAAATTTGCTGATCCTGTTAATCACATCATCCAGATCACTGATATAGATGACAAACATCAACAGACCAAGCACCGATCCCTGCAGCACATCATTAATCACAGACCTCCGTTCAGAGAGGTAACCATCTACTATCACTCTCTGGCTTCTCCCACAAAGCCAATGGTAAATTCAATTTATCACCTCATCTTGAAGTGTAGTTCAAGAATACAATTGCCAGATCCTTTCTGATACCATCAAAATTGGCCTTTGTCCAGTTTGGAATCTCAACCCACAGAGCAGACTAGTGGATCACTAGATGCAGATACATGAGTGTACTCACTGTACACCCATGATTGTGTAGCCAAGTTTCCATCAACCTCAATATATAAGTTTGCTGATGACACAACAATTGTAGGCCATATCTCGGGTAACGATGAGTTTGAGTAGAGAGGAAATTAAGAACCTGGTGGCATGGTGCAAAGACAATAACCTATCCCTCAATGTCAGCAAGACGAAGGAATTGGTTGTTGACTTCAGAAGGAGTAGCGGACCGCACAACCTAATTTACATCAGTGGTGCGCAAGTGGAACAGGTCAAAAGCTTTAAGTTCCTCGGGGTCAATATCACAAATGACCTGACTTGGTCCCACCAAGCAGAGTTCACTGCCAAGAAGGCCCACCAGCGCCTTTACTTCCTGAGAAAGCTAAAGAAATTTGGCCTGTCCCTTAAAACCCTCACTAATTTTTATAGATGCACCGTAGAAAGCATTCTTCTAGGGTGCATCACAACCTGGTATGGAAGTTGTCCCATTCAAGACTGGAAGAAGCTGCAGAAGATTGTGAACACAGCACAGCACATCACACAAACCAATCTTCCATACGTGGAATCACTGTACACCGCACACTGTCGGAGCACTGCTGCCAGGATAATCAAGGACACGACCCACCCAGCCAGCACACTTTTTGTCCCTCTTGCCTCTGGGAGAAGGCTCAGGAGCTTGAAGACTCATACGGCCAGATTTGGGAACAGCTTCTTTCCAACTGTGATAAGACTGCTGAACGGATCCTAACCCGGATCTGGGCCGTACCCTCTTAAATATCCAGACCTGCCTCTCGGTTTTTTTTGCACTATCTTACTTTTCCTTTTCTATTTTCTATTTATGATTTATAATTTAAATTTTTAATATTTACTATCAATTTGTAATCCAGGGAGCGCGAAGCACAGAATCAAATATCGCTGTGATGATTGTACGCTCTAGTATCAATTGTTTGGCGACAATAAAGTAAAGATTTCTCATACATAAGCTTCTGTCGCCAGTCCTGTCTCATTCCCTAATAGCAGATCAAGTATCTCATTGGGTCTTCTCCATGATAAAGGAAACTTTTCTGAACACACTTGATTAACTCTATTCCACCTACAAACCCCATTTCCAGAAAAGTTGGGATATTTTCCAAAATGCAATAAAAACAAAATTCTGTGATATGTTAATTCACATGAACCTTTATTTAACTGACAAAAGTACAAAGAAAAGATTTTCAATAGAGTTACTGACCAACTTAATTGTATTTTGTAAACATACACAAATTTAGAATTTGATGGCTGCAACATACTCAACGAAAGTTGGGATAGAGGCATGTTTACCATTCTGTTACATCACCTTTCCTTTTAATAACACTTTTTAATCATTTTGGAAATGAGGATACTAATTCTAGTAGATTTGCAATTGGAAATTTTGTCCATTCTTGCTTGATATAAGACTACAGCTGCTCAACAGTCTGTGGTCTCCGATGTCTGATTCTCCTCTTCATGATGTGCCATACATTTTCAATAGGAGATAGATCTGGACTGGCAGCAGGCCAATTGTTGTAGCCCATGCAGAATGTGGTCTGGCATTGTCCTGCTGAAATAAGCATGGACGTCCCGGAAAGAGACGTCGCCTTGATGGCAACATACGTCTCTCTAAAGTCCTAATATACGCCTCAGAGTCAATGGTACCTTCACGTACATGCAACTCACCCATGCCGTGGGCACTGATACACCCCCATACCATCACAGATGCTGGCTTTTGCACCTTTCGCTCATAACAATCTGGATGGTCGTTTTCATCTTTGGCACGGAGAACTCGACGCCCTTTTTTTTTGAAAACTAGCTGAAATGAGGACTCATCTGACCACAGCACACAGTTCCACAGTCTTTCGGTCCATCTGAGATGAGCTCAGGCCCAGAGAACTCGCTGGCGTTTCTGCACAGAGTTGATGTATGGTTTCCTCCTTGCGTAATACAGTTTCAAGTTGCATTTCTGGATGCAGCGTCGGACTGTGTTGAGTGACAATGGTTTTCCGAAGTACTCCCGAGCCCAGGTGGCTATAATTGTCACAGTAGCATGACGGTTTCTTAGGCAGTGCCGCCTGAGGGCTCGAAGATCATGCGCATTCAGCAGTGGTTTCCGACCTTGCCCTTTACGCACTGAGATGTCTCTGAATCTTTTCACAATATTATGTACTGTAGATATTGAAAGACCTAAATTCTCTGCAATCTTGCGTTGAGAAATGTTCCTTTTGAACGGACTAACAACTCTCTCACGAATTTTGGCACAAAGGGGTCAGCCACCACCCATCCTTGTTTGCAAAGACTGAGCCTTTGATGGCCGCTACTTTTATACCCAGTCATGATACCTCACCTGCTACCAATTAGCCTGCTTAATGTGGAGTCTTCCAAACTGGTGTTACTTGAATATTCTGTGCACTTTTCAATCTTATTTTAACTCTGTCCCAACTTTTGTTGAGTGTGTTGCAGCCATCAAATTCTAAATTTGTGTATGTTTAGAAAATATAATAAGTTGGTCAGTAAAACTATTGAAAATCTTTTCTTTGTACTTTTGTCAGTTAAATAAAGGTTCACGTGAATTAACATATAACAGATTTTTGTTTTTATTGCATTTTGGAAAATATCCCAACTTTTCTGGAAATGGGGTTTGTAGTTCTTTCACAGTATAGGAGGCCCAATCAATATGAGGAAAGTTAAAAATCACCTAATGTTTCTTGCAAGTTTGCAATCTCTCTACAAATTTGTTCTTCTAAATCCCTCCAACTATTGGGTGGTCTCTAATATACTCCATTAACGTGGTCATACCTTTTTTATTTCTCAGTTCCACACATAATCTCACCAGATGAATACTCCAGTACCATTTTCCCTGACCTGTAACGTTACCCCTCCCCTTTAATCCCTCCCACTCTGTTGCGTCTAAAACAACGGAACTCGGGCAAGCTAAGGTGCCAGTCCTGCCCCTCCTGCACCAAGTCACACTAATGGTTACAATATCACAATTCCATGCTCTGAGCTCATCTGCCTTTCCTACGATACTTCTTACATTGAAATATACGCAGCTCAGGACACCAGTCACACAATGGTCAACCCCTTGATTCCTGACTTTGTCTGAGGTCTTACCGACATCTATCTCCACAGCCTCTCCACTCTCTGTTCTGGCATTCTGGTTTCCATTCCCATTGCAGCTCTAGTGTAAACCCCACTGTGCAGCACGAGCAAACCTACCGCTAGGATAATAGTCAGGTATAAGTCATCTCTCTGTACAGGTCCCACCTTCCCCGGAAGGGAGCCCAATGATCCAAAACTCTGACCCTCTCACTCCTACACCAACTCCTTAGCCAGGTGTTAAACTGTATAAGCTTCCTATTTCTGGCCTCAAGCACATGCCACGGGTGGCAATCCTAAGATCACAATGCTGGAGGTCCTGTCCTTTAACTTAACACCCAACTCTTTTGCAGAATGTTGTCACTCTTCCTACCCATGTCATTGGTACCTACTTGTCTGCATTTGGACGCACCCAACTGCGATCTGAGCCCTACCTTTCAGCCACTATCTCAAACTCCCATTAGACCAGCATCGACAAAATTCCAAAGGTGGAAGGTTATCAGACGTGTTACTGTATTATTTGATGATGGTAGAGTTCAGCAATGTGACAATGCAGCACAATAGAGGAGCAAAACTGAAAAAAAAATGTGGAATTCAGGTGTTGTTCACCATCCATAAATGGACAGCTGTAAATTTGCAGAGTTCCAAATTTACAGAAGAAAACACTTTTACAACACCAACAGTCCTTTAAATCAAACCACAGTTGTGTCAGAACAGATCTGAGTAAGAAAATAACATTAGGAGTACAATTAAAAACATTGGTATAGAGTCCTGCAGAAGGCCAAAATAAATATGATTAATTCTAAGTCCAAGCTTCTTAATGCTTGAAAAGTTAAGCCACAGCCATTAGATTCTCAATGCTTTGTGGCTACAGGAGTTACCTGGATGAAGCTGACCTCTGAGAAGTACTCGCACTTGATTGGCGACGACTATGCCTCCTGAACTGTCTACGTTGCTGACTAGGTCTCTGCCCAAGTGAAAAATGCTGGGCTACTGTTCTCAGTGCACCTTGCAGCCTTTGAAGTTCCTCAGTTAGTAATGCTGCTTCCAGCCCACCACGATGAGAACTTGGAGGGACTGCTGGTAAGGGCAGCTCTCTCAGCTGCTCACCGCCAGGATTATCATCAGTGCTTGGTCCTGTTGAGCTTGAAGCTGGGTCACGAAATATTAACTGCGAGGAAACAGCTTCTTCCTCTGCCTGCATAACAACATCAATTAATTCTTGAGCCATTCCTAGGAAAGAGAGGAACAAATGCTGTCAAAAAGAAATGAATACATTATATATTTAAAATAATGAACTCCCAGTGTAGGTAATCAGAAATGTGGAAATAAGTACAAAAATGATTTAATAAGAATGCAAGAGCAAAGGCTTCTGAGGGACAGACGAGGGCAACAAGAATGTGAGAGATATAAAGGGCTAAAGTGCGGTGAAAGTAAAGGGAGAACCACCATGAAAGGAGATACAAGAGACTGCAGGTTCACAAAGTGCTGAAGGAACTCAACTGGTCAAGCAGCATCTCTGAAGGGAAATTCACAGTCAGCGTTTGGGGATCAGACCTTTCATTTGAACTGGAAAGATAAGAGAGCCAGCATAAAAAGGTTGGGAGGAATGAATCCACTTTCCTAAAAAGGTGGAGGGGAGGTAAAAAAAAACAGATGCAACAAAACTGAAACAATTACAGAAAGTGCTGGAAATAGTCAAGGCACATCTGTGGAAAGAGAAGCAGAATTAACACTTTCGTCAGAAATCGGGGATTGGAGCAAGGAATAAAGGATAATGAGTAAAAACAAAACAAAAGCGGGTGTGCAAGTGAGAGGGCAAGAGGAGCGAGGAGAACCGGGAGAGAGAAGTTGGTGCTGGTTGGTGAAGGAAAATTGAAAACGGCTAGGAAAGGGGAGAGGGAGAAGCTGGAGCAGCGCCAGGACGGACACGGAAGGGATCAGAGTGCCAGGTATAACGAGAAGCCATCGGGCTCTCGCCAGGGACTGTTAGATATTGTGTCCATCTGCATTCCAGCATGGCGCCACACCGCCGCCGGACCCACCGGCCAAGGCCTGGGCCACCGGGAAAGCCGCTCTCCCGGCTCGGACTGCTGCAAATCCAGACCGGAACCCCACCGTCAACTCTACGTATTTACGAGGATGCGAAACCCCGGTAACGTTACTCTCCAGACCGAACGCTTACCAAAAAGGGCACAGGCCCACAGCCTATAATTCGCCCCCGTCCTTCTCGGCTTCTAACTGAAAAATCCGCGCCACTCACAGGGCCGCTCGATGCTCCTCCTAATTTACAACGAGAGCCAATAAGCGGGCGAATATGCATGCCAATCATCTTCAATTGTCCAATCAATCCGGAAAGCGACATGTCAATCAATAGCATTTGCTGCAGGGCCACGGACGGTGGCGGTTGGATTTCTACGAATTCGGGACAGTGTCAATGTATTAGGCCTGCAGACTCAGAGCCGTGGTTCCAAATTCCCAGCCACCATGGTCATCTGCTGAGAAGTTTATGACTGGTGTGAGATCAGGATGGAATCTGATATTGATCCTATCCGCCTTTTTTCCTTCACTGTTTGGACTCAAACACAAGACTGGAAAGAGTGTTGTTTTTCTGTCTCACTAGTCCATGCTGACGTTTAAGTTCAAATTAACTATATTATCAAAGTACATAGATGTCACCATTTACAACCCGGAGATAAATTTTCTTGCGGGCAGTCACAGTAAATACAATAGAATCAGTGAAAGACTGCGTCCAACAGGACACACAATCGACCAATGTGTAAAAGGAAACCAACTGTGCAAATGCAATAATAATAATAATAATAATAATAATAATGAATAAATAAATAATAAATATCGAGAACACGAGATGAAGAGTCCTTGAAAGTGAGTCATCAGAACAGGGCGAGTGAATTATCCCTGCTGGTTCATGAGCCTGATGGTTGAGGGATAATAACTGTTCCTGAATCTGGTGGGGCTGATCCTGAGGCTCCTGTACCTTCTTCCCGATGGCGGCAGCAAGAGGAGAGCCTGGCCTGCGAGGTGGGGGAGGTGTGGTTCCTTGATGATGGATGCTGCTTTCCTGCCATAGGGCGCCGTGTAGGTGTGCTCAATGGTGGGGAGGCTTTACCCAAACTTCTTTCTAATTTTTTTGTAGCTGCACCGACCAACCATTGCTCTGAGCAGGAAATGTTTACACTGCCTGTAAACTGCACCGAACTGCACTAAAATGTTTTCAGTTTAATTATTTCTTTGTAAAATGCATACTACGAATATTTAAAATGAAAATTGAAAAATCATGTGATTTTATTTATTAACTGAAGGGTATAATGAAACAGTACAACAAAGAAAAGCTTTCACATTTCGTAAACTTTCTCGTGCCGCTTTCAATTCCAGTTACGCGGCAACAAAGGCTATGTGCGTGGGAGCGTTTCAGTTACTGCACGGCCGCACACCCCCACAGTTTAATGAGAACTGTGCCTTCACCCGTAATGGTCTAGGCAGCATCCACTACTTTTTGTAGCCCTTTCTGTTCAAAGGCATTGGTGTTTCCAAACCAGGCCATGATTAAACCATTCTCCAACATACATCTATAGAAGTTAGTCGAAGTTTTAGATGAGAGGTCATATTCGGATATATCCATCTTATCAATCTGATAGCAGGCGTCTTCTAAATTCAATTTGGATTTACTCAAACTATTTAGCATTCCTTAAAGATTTTCTGGATTGAAGATTCAAGTTAATCATGTGTACGTTGAAACAAACCAGAAAGTAAACCCCACCCCCCATTATCCTAATTAGTATTAGCTTACTTTTAATAACGCTCACATCACAACACTTCTCCCCCTTTAAAATCCAACATCCCCCAAGTGTAAAAAAACTAGGAAATAAAAGCAGTGGTGTTATTAACTTGCGTACCCCTGAAAACTTATACTAGTATTTCAGCACCAGCTTACCAATACAAAACATCTGGAAAATGTGACAGATTCAACATTCAATCTAACAACAACAAAAAAGAGCTATCCCGTCAAAGATTCAGTCTGTCAGGAGGTTTACGAGTGTGTTGTGATCTGCGTACTACCCCCGATGACCCAGCAGGCACCACTGGTGAGGGTGTTTTGGGTGGGTCTGGTGTTGGGGGCCTGAGAGGGGTCTGTGTGTCTGCGTGAGAATGTCCATCCTCCTCAGGGGACCCCGACCCCTCTGCCAGCATCTCACCCTCTGGCAAAATCACTGGTGGACATGCTTCCACCGTAGTCTGTCTCACAAATGGAAACTCCATGGAACTGTCCGCCTCTGAGCCGGTATCATGACGCAGGCGCACATGGTCCTGATGTCTGCGGAAAACACGCCCATCAGTCAGCTTAACAACATAGGAGACGGGACCACTCTGCTTAAGAATAACCCCAGGCAGCCATTGCTGATTTTTTCTCACATAGACATTGTCATCCGGATTTATCTGCCTCCTCGAGCATGTTGATCATGTTCCTCCTTCTGCTTTTCCTGCTTTCTCTCCACTTTCGCCTTCATGTCCGGGCGCAGCAGGTCCAATCTTGACTTGGGCCTACGCCCCATCAGCATCTCTGCGAGAGTGCGGGCAGTCGTAGTCTGTGGCGTGAGGCGGTATTTAAACAGGAAACGTGAAAGCCGAATGCTAAGGGAGTCCCCTGTCATCCGCTTCAGGCCGTCCTTCACTGTCTGAACAGCCCGCTCAGCCAAACCATTTGAGGCTGGGTGGAAAGGGGCCATCCGGATGTGATGAATGCCATTCTGCTGCATGAACTCACTGAACAGCTCACTGGTGCACATCGGGCCATTATCAGTGACCAGAGTGTCAGGCAACCCGTGGACTGCAAACACTTGCCTGAGTTTGTCTATGGTTGAGGGGGCTGTGATGTTGCTCATGATCTGAGCTTCAATCCATTTCGAATGCGCTTCTACCATTACAAGAAACATCTACCCCATAAAAGGGCCAGCAAAGTCCAAATGTAGCCTAGATCAGGGATGGTCTGGCCACTCCCATGGGTGCAAAGGAGCTGGTGGTGGCATATTCTCATTAGTCTGACATTGCGTGCGTGATTTTACCTTGTTCTCCAGATCCTGATCCATTCCTGGCCACCAGACGAGGATCTTGCAAGGCTTTTCATTCGAGACACCCCTGGGTGAGTCTCATGAATTTCCTCCACAATCTGTGAACGGCCAGGGGGAGGCATGATGACCCTCGCCCCCCAGAAAATGCAGCCATCCTGCAGATCGAGTTCTGTCTTGCGTTTGGCATAAGGCCTCAGTTCCTCTCCTTCCACGACTCTGGGCCAACCTTGTAAAAGAAAAGTCTTGACTTGGGACAGGACTGGGTCCCTCTCTGTCCACTGCTTGATCTAGGTCGTCTTTACTGGTGTCTCTGACAGCCTCTCCAATGAAAACACAGTCTCTGGAGGTGTCTCAGGTAAAGGTAGTCGACTCAGTGCATTGGCGTTTGCATTATCCCCACCCGCTCTATACACTATAATGTACTGGTAGGCTGACAATGTAAGAGCCCAAGGCTGTTTCCTCGCTGAGGCTAGCAGTGGGATGCATCTAGTCTCACTGAACAGGCTCATCAGTGGTTTATGGTCTGTATAAATTGTAAATACACATCCATAAAGTACTGATGCAAGTGCTTGACCGCAAATACAATGGCCAGACCTTCTTTGTCCAGCTGTGAATATCTCTTCTCAGCAGCTGTCAGGGTACGTGAAGCAAAACCAAAAGGCTTCTCTGAATGGTCCTCCATTACATGTGAGAGAACTGCCCCAACTCCATAGGGCAGGGGTGGTGCTAAGGTGGTGCTAGCTGGGGCTATAGCCCCAGCAGAAATTGCAATAGCACCACCAAGAAATTAACTGCAGCTGCTTTGCTTTCTCTGCATAGTTTTGAATACAGCTTGTTTCTCCAGTTGATCTAGAGAAACAGCGCCCCCAACTACCATAGCACCCACACAGCAATAAAGTTATAAACTCTGTCAGATCCACTCGACACTTCTGCTTAGTCGTTCGTTGTCAATGTCTTGCCGTTGCTGTCCTCAGATCAGTTAAGCCGATCTAAGGTCACTTCAGATGGTGATGTCACTCACTTTCACCCATGCGAGAGATTGACAGTATACGTCCAGGCACAGATCCATGGTCTCGCGAGACTAACGGGTGCCGCGCGCGCACGCACACACACACACACACACACACACACACACACACACATACAGGTATTGTGCTTTTAGCTCTTACAAGCGAGCGTGGGCCTGGCACGTGCATTATTTTGGCCGGCGTGAAAAATGGATCGATTTTTAGTGAGAAAACGACCTCATCCAGAGGGATCAGTGGTGTCTCAGCCTGAGCCTGTCTGAATTGAAAGTGACATGCAGAAAGAAGTAAGTGGGGATGAGGGCGACAGCAGTTCATTGAAGGAGTGTGAGGGCGAAGTAGAGGAACAAGAAGTGGAGCGGGATTTGGAAGAGAACGTGGATGAAGCCGCTCTTAGTGCGAGTGGGAATAATATTAGCGATGTTAGCCAGCAGCCTGAGGAAGGACCCTGTCGGCCAGCATTGAAAAAGTACCCTTCACAACAGTTTGGCAATCAGCAAAGGAGGATTCGTGGCTGGTTTGACCTGTACTCCTGGCTGGAATATTCAATCACAAAAGATGCTACATTCTGCTTCGCATGCAGGCATTTCCTGTGTGGAGGATATAGGTTCCATTCTGAGTCTACCTTCACTGTCACCGGTTACCGCAACTGGCGGAAAGCTACAACAGCTTTCAAAACCCACCACGTAAGTGCAGCTCATAAGTTTGCTATGGAGGCATGGGCCAAATTCAGACTGAGAAAACAAGATGGTTCAAGATTGGGAAATGTGCTTGATAAAGGACATGCAAAGATTGTCCAAGAAAATCGTGAGTATATGACAGCTGTGGTTGAGATTCTACGCTATACTGCGTGCCAAGGCATTGCCCAACAAGGATACCGGGATAATGATGGATCTGGCAATAGAGGAAACTTTTCTGAGTTGCTCAGTGTAATTGGGAAGTTTGATAAGACTGTAGCTAAAAAAAAGAGGGAAATCCTGGAAATGCAAAAAACACCCATCACGATATCCAAAATGAAATTATGGGTATTATGGCAGACATGGTCAGACGTCAAATAAGTGCAGAAATCAAGGAGGCTGGATATTTTGCCATCATGGTGAATGAAAGTAAAGTCTTGAGTAAAAAGGAGCAAATATTAGTGGTGGTGCAGTATTTAAATAACGAAACAGTGCTTGAAGAATTCTTGCACTTCACTCCAGCAGAAGGGTTGGACGCAGAGTCGCTTCTTAAAAGCATTGAACAGACACTCGCCCAGTGTGTTATTGATAAGAACGCGTGTATAGGTCAGTGTCATGATGGGGCGGCACTGATGTCCAGGTGCAATAACGGGATACAAGAGAGGTTCAAGAAAGACGTCCTGCAGGCGTTATACATACACTGCCGTGCTCACAGACTTAACCTTGTTTTAGTGGATGTTGTGAGCAATGTACAGCAAGCAGGTGAGTGTTTTGAAACTGTGCAGCTGCTTTACAACTTCTTTTCAAACTCTGTTGCCCATGATCTTTTCATGAAGAAACAGAGAGAACTGGAATCAACTGCACAGCCCATGGAGTTGAAGAAATTGTCAGATACATGCTGGGCATGGCAGTATACAGCTTTGTGGGCTATAAGGAAATCACTCCCTGCCATTCTAGCTACACTACAGGACATTATGGGTCAACCAAATGCACGGAGGAAAACGGAGGCCAGAACTGTAAATGGACTGATTGACTTTACTTCTCACTCTGTTTGAGGATTTATTCCGAATCACCAAGTTCATGTCAGACCAGCTACAATCTCCCGGTTTGGAGCTTTCATCCGCTGTGGCCTTGGCTCAGTCTGTTATCGAAGCACTCTCAGCAAAACGGGGAGAGGAATCATGGAGTGGAATTCAGACAAGAGCTAGGGACCTGTGCGTCAAGGCCGGTATACAGAACAGACCACATGAAAGGAGACAGGCCCAGGCACCCCGCCGCCTACATGATTTTGTTGTTGAGGCCCAAACTGAACGCACACCTGTCACATCCTCTGATGACCTTCACAAGCACTGTTTCTATCCAGTTGTAGACAGACTTCTGACTGAAATGAAAAGACGGTTCTCAGTTGAGACTGGGAGTGTTCTGACTGGAGTCTCAGCATTGAGTCCCAAACACAAGTGCTTCCGAGACAAGAATTGTCTTTGGTCAATGCCCAATACTATGGAGTGACTGAAGTGAACCTGACTGCAGAGCTACATCAGGTTCAGCATCTGCTGGAAACAAAACAAAAGCAAGGACAGACAGTGAATGACACAGTGGAGTTTCTAGCTCTAATGAGACCCTACCGCGATGCATTTATAGATTTATACAAACTAATCTGCATAACACTGACTCTGCCTGTTACATCTGCCTCATGGGAACGGAGTTTCTCTTGCCTCAGACGCTTCAAAAACTACTTAAGGAATAGCAGCGGCGATGCTCAGAACAGCAACTTGGCTCTGTTGGCCATAAATAGCCGGAGGACCAAGGCACTTGACATCCAGAAAATCATTGATGCTTTCGCCACCAATCACAACAACAGACGGGTTGTGCTTCTCTGAAAACATTTATGGTGAGTGCAGTTGATTTTTTTAAAAATTTGGGCCAAGACTAATGCTGATTACTATTATTATTTTGTGGTGGATACCCCATAGTCCTTATGTTTCCTGCAAATCCAAAAATATTACATTTACTGCTATTAAGCCTACTGGTTTTGCTTACACTTCCAAGCGGTGATTCTGTTGATTTTTGTTTTAAATTCAATAGCCAAATTAATTGAGGGATTGCATGGTCAGAGTACGATTTGTCCAACTCCTGGTAAAGCCTTGCATCTGTTGTTTGCCTTATTTGACTTTAATAATGGTGTATCTTTTGGCATTGCTGACTATGTAATGTGAATAGCAGTGGGTTCATTTTGTGTTTTTCAGTTGAAAAGCATGCATTTGACGCTGATTGTGGGACTGGTGCGTGATTCACGTTGTGCGCTGTGGGTCGGGTGCTCTGTTGGTTTGTTTGTTTATGCTCTGTGTAGCCCGGGTTGTGTCCGATGCTGTTGACACTGTCACAGTTCACTTCTATATTAGATCTATCAATTGCTTTTGCTTGTGAATCAACAGAGGCATTTATAGTAGGCACATAATACTTGAAACTGACTTTCCAATGCCACGCGTCTGGCCTTGCAAATACATATTACCATACAGTGCATCCCTCAGCACCATCACTGAATAATTCAGCCCTTCCGTAGCACCAGCAAGAAAAAATCTCTGGGGCTGCCAGTGCCATAGGGTGAGGCATCGCTGCAAGGGTGATCTCCTTGTCTGGGTCATAGTGAAGAATCAGCTTCACTGAGTGAAGGAGATCTTTCACTTCCTTGAAAGCTTTCTCCTGCTCTTCACCCCACTGCCACTTAGTGTCATTGTGAATCAGCTTATACAGTGGGGTCAAAACCCTCGAGAGTTCAGGAAGAAACTTGCCATAATAATTCACCATGCCCAAAAATGATTTGAGTTCCGTGACGGTCTTAGGGCTTGGGGCCTCCTTAATAGCTCTCACTTTGTCCTCCACAGGGCAAAGCCCCTCAGCTGTGATCTTGTGTCCCAGGTAAGTAACACTCGATGCCAGGGACACACATTTTCTGCGTTTCAACTGCAGCCCTGCGTCTGAGAGCCTCTTCAGCACCCGTTCTAAATTAGCCAGATGCTCCACCTCCGCAGCCCCTGTGATCAAAATGTCATCAAAGTACACTGCTACGTGTGGAATCCCCTGCAGCAAAGTGTCCATTGTCCTTTGGAAAATGGCAGGGCTGGACGCCACTCCAAACACCAGGCGACTGTACTTGAATAATCCCTTGTGCGTATTAATTGTGATATACTCCTTTGAATCCTCGTCAATCAGCAGCCGTTGGTAGGCGTGGCTCATGTCCAGCTTTGTGAACAGATTACTCCCTTACAGGGTCGCAAATGGGTCATCCACCGGTGGCAATGGGTAACTCCTCCAGCCCA
This sequence comes from Mobula hypostoma, assembly GCF_963921235.1. NCBI lineage: Eukaryota > Metazoa > Chordata > Chondrichthyes > Myliobatiformes > Myliobatidae > Mobula > Mobula hypostoma. The sequence goes on along the minus strand of NC_086110.1, from coordinate 14,028,725 downwards.
GAGACCTGATTCACCGTAAACTTATAATCCCCACATATCCTCACCGTTTTGTCTGCCTTCGGAACTGGAACAATGGGAGCCGCCCACCTTGAAAACTGGATGGGCTCAATAATGCCCAGCCTCTGTAAACGTTACAGCTCCTCCTCGACTTTGCCTTTCATGGCATAGGGCACCGACCTGGGGTTAAAAAAACGTGGTGTAGCCTCAGGGTCGACATGGAGTTTCACTGTCACACCCTTTAGTGTTCCCAGCTCGTCCCTGAGAACGTCACTGTACCGCTGCAGAATGTTCTCCGTCATGTGTGATATTTAATTTCATGCCAGTTTAGCCGGATTTTGTGAAGCCAATCGGGGCCCAAAAGACTGGGCCCCCTGCCCTTTGCTATCACTAGCCTGGCTTCAACCTTCTGACCCCCGGCTGAAATGTCCACATATAACACCCCTAAATGAGGTGTGGCCTGCCCCGTATAGGTCCTAAGTTTGAGCTTTGACGGTCGGATGGGAGGCAGGTTGGACCCCCATATCCTCCTGTAGGTCTCCTCACTAATGACCAATGCAGTAGCCCCTGAATCAATCTCAAACTTAATGGCCTTTCCCCTGACTCTGACTGTGGCATAATATGGTTCAGGTGGTTCCTCATCTGTTTCCACTGCAAACATGTTGTAGGCACACGCTGCCTCTTCATCTGCTTCTTCTAGATGGTGTGTGGCTGCCTGAGCCTGTCGAGCTTTCCCCTGCCCAGGCTTAATCTTACCCTTTGAACTTCTGCACTTTTTAGCTAAATGTCCCTTTTTGCTACAAGCATGGCAGACAGTGTCTTTGAATTTGCAATCATTTGCATAGTGTGTCCCTCCACACCGGAAACATTCCACCCGCTTTGCCTGTTTACCAGTCTCCCTGCCGCCGACTGTGACCCCCCATGTCCTTTCTGGATATTCTTGACATTATTAGCAGCCATCTCCATGCCTTAGGCAATCTCTAAGACTTTCTTGAAAGTCAACGGCGGGGTTTCCCCTAACAGGCAGCGTTGTATGCTGTCATTATTAATGCCGCGTACCAATCTATCACGGAGCATGTCTTCCAGCACTGCTCCGAAATCACAACGCTCTGACAGCTGCCGAAGCTCGGCCACAAAATTGGCCACAGACTGACCTGGCTTCCTGAAACGGCTGTGAAACTTACACCGTTGGACCATCACAGAAGATTTCGGATTGTAGTGGTTCCCCACGAGCTTGACCAGTTCATTATATAGAATGTCCCCCGGTTTCCGCAGTGTGGCTAAATTCCTTATTAGCTTGTAAGTCTTTGCCCCACACACACTCAGGAGAATAGAGCGCTTCTTAGCCTCCTCAGTAATTCCATTAGCACAGAAAAAGTGTCCCAACCTTTCCTCGTACTCCAGCCAGTCCTCTGTTACTTCCACAAATTCAACGATAGTCCCAAACGTAGCCATCTGAACGTGAGGCTCCTTATTGGCACTGCTGCTCCCATTCGAAATGTGCCGACACGTCCACACAACCAGTTCACCTTGTCGCCAAAAATATGTGGTAACTTCTACTTTGAAAAAGGCACACTTGACAACTTCATGCCCAAAGAACCAACTTTATCTCCAACATCAAAACTGTTATGTTTATACAGAGGCTTTCACAACCCGTACGGCATGGCAGGACACTATATACGAAGCACCGGAAGTAAAAAGAACGGAAGTAAATCCCCCCCCACCCCCAATTATCCAAATTAGTATTAGCTTGCTTTTAATAATGCTCACATCACAAGAACAACAACCAACTGTTGAAAACCACTGCCTTTTTAATACTCTTTGTAAGATATTAGATGAATTAATGATAGACTATGTGGTAGTTTAATCATCTGTACTTCTACTAAAGTCATAGTTTAATCATAATTTCTACATTTTTTAACAAATTCATGTACTTTTCACAGGATGTAGTTGTTTGCCCACATTCTGGCAGAAAGCAGGATAGCAATTACCCATACCTTTTCACTTTTCATTGGTTAAGTATTAGCACATTACCCACGGGATGTAATTGTGCAACCAGTGATTGGTTTAGTCTTATGTTATCTGGATTATAAAAGGTGATGGATTTTTCAGAGGCACCATCTGGGGCAATGAAATAATCACAGGCAAGAGAAAATCTGCAGAAGCTGGAAATCCGAGCAACACGCATAAAATACTGGAGGAACTCAGCAGGCCTGGCAGCATCTATGGAAAAAAGTACAGTCGACGTTTTGGGCCGAAGCGCTTCGGCAGGACTGTGTAAAAAGAGCTGAGGAGTAGATTTAAAAGGTGGGAAAGGGAACCACCAGGTGAAACCTGCAGGGGAGGGATGAAGTAAAGAGCTGGGAAGCTGATTGGTGAAAGAGACAGAAGGCCTTGAAAGAAAGAAGAGGGGCGGAATTGGATTTGAATGTGGAAATGCAGACATTGGGCCTTCAACTGCCCCAGCAGACCCAGGACTCCAGCCAAAAGGATTTGACATCTGTACTTTTGACCCTTGGGCCTTGATCCTCAACACTGACCACTAAAAACACTAAATAACAACCAAAACTGATCCATAACCTCAATGGAAGTCGTAGCTTTGAGCAACCTTGAGTATATACTGTATACCTTCCTACTCTCTGTCTTGATACAGCAACACCACACCAGTCAACCTCCCCCTTCCGAGCCTCGAATTCTGGTGCCCAAACACTTCGACAGATCCCCAACCCGATGCCGCATCTTCCGGTCCCAGTGCATCTTACACATCGAGCTCCAGCCATCTCTATATTCAACAGACCAAGCCAAGATTGCTTCTCTTGACTGGGCAAGCTCTGAGCTGGGCCGCCACTAACTAGGATAACAAAACCACCAATGGCGATAGATATGAGGCATTCACTGCTGGGATGCGCCAGGTTTTTGACCGTCTGGGAAGTGGAAGGGAGGCAGTGGATCAGATACTTCACCTACATCATGGCTCACACTCAGTGCTGGATTACACCGTGGAATTCAATACCCTCGCAGCGGGGTGTGGCTGGAATGGGGAAGCACTCCTGGCTCTTTACTATCACTGCCTCTCAAGGCTCTTGAAATGGAAGTTGTCTACCAGTGAGATGACCACTGACCTTGAAAGCGTCATCACTCTGGCCCTCCATATCAACAAGTGGAATGTCTCTTCAGATCACCAGCCAGAGACCCCAGAACCACTTCAAGCTGCAAGAACCTCAACAGCCATGCTTCCTGAACCCATGCAGTTAGGGAATGCTCCTTTAACCATCTCCCCACTCTGCCCGGGAGCATGAGCTTCGCTGGAGAAAAAGATTTGTGCGCGTTTATTGCGGGGCTGCCAGTCATCCATGCAACAAATGTCCACGGAGTCTGGGAACCAACACCACCAGGTAGAGACGAGGGGCCTTCTATCTGGTAAGCTCCCCACAGCCCCTCGTTCCAGCACCATAGCCCAACTCAGTCTCCATCCTCCTCCACACCCTGACAGCTCTATGCACACAGGAGGCTGAGGTAGGCTCCAGCGCAGCCCGCAACCTTCTGGACCGGACTCCGTGTTTGCAGCGTGTAGTCAGTACTGAGCCTATCTCTCATCCTTTCTACGTTCCTTGGGGTCTGGAATATTCAGAGTGTGCCTGTGCATATGAGCATTGGAGAGCACCATAGGTCCAGCCAATTCCTCCTAATCGCCTCACCCAACACTTCTCTCATCCTGGGTTACCCCTGGCTCTCCACTGATGAGCATCACTTCGCCTGGTCACCTGGTTCAATGCTGAGCTGGGGACCCACCCGCCTGCAACCCCAGTCGTCTTCACCTTGTAAGTATATGGAGATGAAGGAAACCCTCGACCTCACCAGACTCCCACAAGAATACCATGGGATAGCCATCGCCTATGGGTGGTCAGAACCCTGCCGCCTCACAGACCACACGACTGCGTGATCGACCTACTCCCAGATACCACTCAATCCGAGACCGTCTGTTCTCCCTCTCCCCACCTGAACCTAAGCCATGAATAACTGCATAGGTGAAACGCTAAAACATACTTTCATTCAACCATCCCAGGATACTTCTTTGTCAAAAAGAAAGATTGGCATTTTCTATCCCTGCATCATCTACTGTGGACTCAACAAAATCACCATTAAGAACCGCTACCCTCGCTCCTTGATGGATAGCACATTCAAAACACTCTGCAGGTCTCATATTTTCACCAAAATGGATCTGTGGAGCGTGTACAACCTGATCCGCATTTTCAGATTGGATGCGTGGATGATGGCGTTCATAACACCCACTGGCCACTACGAATACTTGGTGATGCACGTCGTACTTTCCAACGGTCCAGCCACTTTCCAAGCCTTCATTAACAATATCCTCCGAGACATGCTACACAGGAATGTGCTCGTCTACCTCAATGACATCCTCATCTTCTCCAAGGATATCCAAGACCATGTCTGTCATTTCCATTTAGTTCTTCAGGGTCTCCTCAAAATCCCACCCCACTGCAAGTTGGAGAAGTGCCAATTTCATACCCAGGTCATTTCCTTCCTGGGTTACATCCTTTCACCCCAAGGCATAACCATGGACCCAGAGAAGGTGCTCGCCATTGTTGCAAGGTCCCGACTTTACTCCCTCAAGCAGCTACAACGCTTCTTGAGATCCTTCCATGTCTATTGTTGTTTCAACAGAAACTATGGCCAAATCACTGCACCAAGCACCTACCTCATGGATAACTTCGTCGGCTGCTGCGGACCACACTTTCAAGGAGCAAAAGAGATACTTCTCCCCAGCTCCCATTCTTCTCTTTAGAAAGAGAATACAAATCTGTGTACAGTACTCTAGATATGGATCTGCCAAAGCCCTATATAGATGTGGCAAAAGTTGCTTACTTTTGTAATCCAGTTCCTTATAATAAAAGATAGTATTCTATTTCACTTTTTAACTGATTGCTATATCTGTGTAGTTACTTCTTGCTTTTCACGAACAAGTGCCACAAGAACTCCTTTCAGATATCTGTGTAGCTTGCCTTTGGAAAGAACAACTGATTCCATATTTACAGCTATTCTGGAGACAGTAAAAACCACTGATCTTGAGTCCTGAAGAAGGATCAGGGCTCAAAATGCCGACCGTTTATTCACTCCCATCGACTCTGGCTGACTTCCTGAGCTCCCTCAGCACTTTGTGTGTGTTGCTTTGGATTTCCACCATCTGCAGACTTTCTCATATTCATTATTTATAAAAGAATTCTACTTTTGATCTTAGCTTGTCAAGGTGGCCTGGGCCATGTTCAAGGACTCATCTGTGGATCTGAATGAACATTCCACGGTTGTCACAGACTTCATTAGAACGGTTGCAGACGAATGTGACCCCACAAAATCATTCAGAGTCTTCCAGAAGCTCTGGATGAACCATGAGATCCACAATCTGCTGAGGGCCAGATCAGAGTCACTCAAGTCTGGTGACCAAGAAAGTCACAAGAGGTCCAGGTACAATCTCTGTAAAGCCATCTCATGGGCGACGTGGCAATTCTGGACAAAACTTGAATCAATGAAGGATGCTCGACAGTTGTGGCAATGCCTTCTACGCTTGCTTTGACTGTCAAGTCATAGAGGAACTATCACAAGCTGCAACAAGTTCCTCCATGATTTGACAGTCAAAGCAAGCGAACAAGGCATTGAGCTCATCTGAAAGCAAAGCCCTGCTGTCTCCCATGTCACCCGATTTAACTTTATAAGAGGTGATAGTATTCAGGTCCTGCCACAACTGTCAAGCATCCTTCATTGATTCAAGTTTTGTCCACAATTGCAAGTGTTATATTGGCTTTAACTCATCAGGCTTTGGTGAGATCAGGCTTGGGTGAGGTAAGTACCTGCTAAGTTTCTTCTTCATTTTCTTTATTCTTCATTCTGAATCTGTTAGGGCACAGTTGGTGCAGTGAAAAAGGCTCCAGGGTCGCTATTGTGTCCTTTATGGGAATTCTAGGAGACCTCCAGCTTCCCTATAACCACATCTGCACCAGCTGCATTCAGCGGCAGCTCCTCGGAGAACCTGTTAAGGAACTGGAGCTGCAGCTCAATGACCTTCCCCTCATATGGGAGACTGAGGAAGTGACAGATAGGAGCTACAGGGAGGTAGTCACCCCTAGATTACAGGAGGAAGGAGCAGAAAGGGAAATGGGCAGCCAGTGCAGAGGACCCCTGTGGCCGTTCCGCTCCACAGCAAGTTTTTGGATCCTATTGAGGGGTATGACCTACAGGGAGAGCCGCAGTGACTGGGTATCTCGCACTGAGTTTGGTGCTGTGGCTCAGAAGAGAGGTGAATAGGGCTGCAGGACTGAGAGGAGATTCCATAGTTAGAGGAATAAAGAGGAGATTCTTTGGATGTGATAGAGACACCTGGATGGTATGTTGCCTCCTGGGTGCCAGGGTCAGGATGTAATGTTGAGGCTTTATAAAGTTCTGGTGAGGCCTCACTTGGAGTACTGTGAGCCCCTGATTGAAGAAAGGATCAGCTGACACTGGAGAGGATTTAAAGGCGGTTCATTAAAATGGTTCCAGGATTGAAAGGCTTTCTCTGAGTGTTTGATGGCTCTGGGCCTGTACTCACTGGAATTTAGAAGAATGAGGGTGGAATCTCATTGAAACTTATCAAATGTTGAAAGGCCTCGATAGAGTGGATGTGGAGAGGATGTTTCCTCTGGGAGGGGAGCCTAGGACCAGAGGATACAGCCTCAGAATAGAGGGATGTTCATTCAGAACAGAGATGAGGAGGAATTTCTTTAGCCAGAGAGTGGTGAATCTGTGGAATTTGTTGCTACAGGCAGCTGCGGAGGCCAATCATAGGGTATATTTAAGGCAAAGGTTGATAAATTCCTGATTAGTCAGGGTAAGAAGGATTATGGGGAGAAGGCAAGAAGGCAAGAGGGAAATGGATCAGCTGTGATAAAATGGAGGGACAGACTTAATGGGGCAAATGGGCTAATTTTGCGTCTACATACCTACAACCACAGAATATGTACTTCACAATCTTCCACCTATGTGCGACTGAGCTCATAATGCCTATGGTATCCCTTTGCATTTAAAACTGTTACACCAAGGTTACAGACATATTCTTAAAACACATGCACTTGCAAACACATCTGCCAAAATACAGTTCCCGGAACAAGTATACACGCACTCCACTGGTGTCCTGAACCATCTGTAGCTACCCTTTGCAACTGGTGGCCCTCTCTCACCAAATTAACACACAACTGTTTAGTCTCTTACATTAATACATGTGCACGGATACACTACACTACTTTTATATCTACGAGTTCAGTTCTCTGCCGTATTCGTGATACCCCATAATCCGGTAATCAGCAACCCAAATAGATCCAAGTAGGAGTGGTGCTAATTTTAAAAACACTCACCCACTTAGACTGCTGAGATCCCAGGCCACACAATGGGTCACAAAAGCATCCCGGACGAGCCCCCAAATGTTGTAACATGAACAAAGTCACCAGAGAGACACTGAAGCTAATGGATACAGATGTGTTTCATTCAACAAAATGAGACACTCTTGAAGGAAGAAATCTGCTTAACCCAATATTACATGACATTTTATGTGCTAAAGATCAAAGGTAGAAGCAGGACAATGCTATAATAAAGATGTATCTACAATGCTTCCTTTGAATTATGTACAACTTTCACACCTCCTTCTTCGCACCCACGCTCCAGAGCCCCTAAATGAATGTTAATCAGCATTGTCTGGTTTTCTTTATTTTTTGGCGTGTGCATGCGTGCGTGTGCATGTGCAATGTTGGCAGGACAATGTCTTTTTCATGCCTTTACAAGCTACGGAGCGGGAGAGAGACTGTGTGGTGCGCCAATCCCCACGCAGACATTTTGCAGTATTTTTCCCTTTATTTTAGGAGGTCGAGTCGCGATCTGGACACTCAACCCGGCACGGATGGAAAGCGTACTCGGGAGCAGCCCCGACAGGATTCGAACCCGGGAACCTTCGTTACAGATGTGTCATTGCGCCACCAGCCAGCCCTGCATTGTTTGGTTTTCAATTAACTGAAATTCACCACTCCAGGAAACTATTCTCCAGGGCTTCATTTTAAACCTAATCTACAATCCATGTCCAGGCCTAAAGATTGGTTGCTAAAGTTAATATTTGCTATATATCTTAAGTTCAGAAAATGCCCTGATATGTAGTCTGCTGCTCTACTCGCTTTATACTTATGACTGTGTGGCTAAGAAAGCACCAATGCCATATTCAAGTTTGCTGATGACACCACTGTTGCGGGCCATATCAAAGGTGGTGATGATCAGCTTATCGGAGGGAGACTGAAAATCTGGCTGAGAGACACCATACATAACAACAATAACTCAGTGTCAGCAGGCCAAGGAGCTGGTTATTGACTTCAGAAGTAAACCAGAGGTCCACGAGTCAGTCCTCATCAGAGGATCAGAGGTGGAGAGGATCAGCAACTTTAAATTCCTCAGTGTTATCATTTCAGGGGCCCAATACGTAAGTGAAATTATGAAGAAAGCACAACAGCACCTCTGCTTCCTTAGGAGTTTCTGAAGATTTGGCATGACATCTAGAACTCTAACACACTTCTATAGATATACTTCTATGGAGAGTATATTGACTGCCTGGTATGGAAACAACAATGCCTTTGAACAGGAAATCCTACAAAAAGTAGTGGACATGGCCCAGTGCATTACAGGCAAAGCCCTTCCCGCCATTGAGGACATCTACATGAAATAGCATTGCAGGAAAGCAGCATCCATCATCAGGGACCCACACCATCAAAGACATGCTCTCCTCTCACAGTTGCCATCAGGAAGGAGGTACCGGAGTCTCAGGACTCACACCACCAGGTTTAGGAACAGTTATTACCCCTCAACCATCAGGATCTTAAACCACAGGGGATAACTTCACTCATCTTCACTTGTCCTATCATTGAAATGTTCCCATAACTTATGGACTCAACTTTTAAGGACTCTTCATCTCATATTCCTGACATTATACTTATTTATTATTATTATTTCTTTTTGTATTTACAGTTTGTGTCTTTTGCACACTGGTTAAGTGCTGAAGTTACTGTGGTCTTTCTTTGACATTTGACATTTGTTGTCTCCCTGCGACATTCTTTTCACTAAGGTCACTGTCTGGGACAGCAGCAGTTAATGGAGGAGCATGTTTGTTTAGCTGGTGATAACAGACAGTCGTCCTCCAGATGCTATCTGATTTCTTAACTTGCCAAACAGGATTGTTGTACACTGAGGTTGCCTGCCTGAGCACACCTGGTTATAACAGCCCTGTGATGGTGTATGGGTCCTCCTGGTGTTCGGTGTTGCTTCACACAGACACAACACTGGGTGGTGGTATCGTTAGAGGCTCCCACTTCGCTAATCCCACTCAGACAGTTGCTTTTAAAGTGCCAAGTGTGCATTTTCCCAATTCAGTCTGCACTGTTTGTGCCTACAGTACATTCATCCTGTTTATGTTTTCAGATAACACAGCTATCTGTACCTGGGCTTCCGTCAGTCGTCCCTCCCCAGTAGCCATGTGGGTCCCAGGCTTTTGCTATGTTTCCACCTACCTCCTCTACTTGCTCCAGAGCCACTGATGCTGGCCAGTTTCAACTTATAATTGAATGTTAGGTTCTTGTATCAAGCCGAGCATTAACTCTTTGCTCGTTCCCATCTCTCCACCCTCAGGGGAGAGTCTTTATTATTCTGACTTCTCCGGGCTCTGGCTCCACTTCTATTTGAGAGGCTGGGGAGGGGTGGGGTCACTCAGGATCAATTCCCTGTGCCCCTGCTGTCAATCATTCTTTCTACTACTCCTTCTACTTCAGCCCTGGTGATGGATTGCCCACGTTTCCATAAGGCATACGTGGTTCTCGTGAATACCGTCAATCCTTGCTTTATCCACTCCTGCCTTTAACAGGGCTTGAAATACTTCCCCGCTGGTTAGCTGGCGGTTACTGCAAACACTGTTCTTTAATGTTTCCTGTGCCTCCTTTGACTTCAAAGCACCGAGTTTGTTAATCTGCTTCCATCCTGTCCAGTTCCTTCTCCACAGCTGTCCCACTTGCGTTCCCAAGCTACACACCAGGTCCCCCTTCAGATGTCAGGGCACATGTTGAACTACCCAGTTCCCACGCCCCTGATTCAATATCTCCTCATCTAGGCCCATATGTGTGACTATAGTTCGAAGCATCACAATTCCTTCATTTATAGTGTGCCAGAGTACACCCAGTCTACTGCATTCGGATAGACCCTCATTGGTGAACGTCGGACTCACAAGAACAAGTCCATAGGATCATAATTTTCAGTCCACATCTGACTATTAATACCAGGCTTTGTAAAGAGAGGGAGCAAGTCATTAGCTTTCCCCATGGCAGGCTCCTGTGCCCCACAACCGAGTTAGCCATGAAGCGAAACATTCTCTGCTCCCTTTCACGTACTTATCCCACGTGGTCCCTTTTTCTCAGTCCTCGGTGCCCCCACTCTGACGGGATCCAGATCCTGATTCCTCAGCTTTGCCAAGTATGCCTGCTGTGCTTTCAGCAGTTTACACGCTAGGATAGTTTGCTGGGTTTCAGCTTTGTCAGCACGTTCCTGGGCTGACTGAGCCCAATCAGTTAAAGTGACGTTTTCCTGTTCTAGCCTTTCCACTTTCTCAGTCATCGCGGCCCCTCATTGCTCTGTTGCCTAAGACGTGTCATTTATCTTCTTTTGACTAACAAAATCCAACCAGCCTTACCCTTACTTTCCTCCTGTCTGGAAACCCTGCTTTTTTCAGCAGAATGGCTCAATGCTTGGGATGTCACTGCCACTGTTTTCCATCTTGGCGTGGGAGGGTAACACACAGACAATATGCTGACCACTGCCCAAAACCATGGGTGTTGTCTGACCCGCCCGGTACCCTAGCTCAGTCCTGCCTGTGGGTACATCCTGTTGTTTGCAAAATTTGGTGCCCATTCTGCTGAGTCCTGCCAACTATGATGATCATTTAATGAAATATTTCAAAATTTGTCTTGTGTTCTTTTCTAATTCATCAACAAGAGGTAGTGGCAAACAAAGGAGGTGTTAAAGGCCACAAGGAATGACTTTATTAGAGTTACAGTATATAGAGCATACAATACGGAAAGAAAGAGAAATAATTAATGGAGTACCAGTACCGAAAATAAAATTATACTTATCACCCACTTAATGAGCTGATTTGCACAATGCTGGAAGGAGCCATAAATATCCGACAACCTTTCATACATCTCTCCCTCTCCCCCCTCCCCTCTCTCCCCTTCCCCCTCCTCCTCCCCCGACTCCTTCCACACACTCCCCCTTTCTCACTTCCCCTCTCCCCTCTCTCTTACCCCTTTCTCCCCACTCCCCTCTCTCACCCCTCCCCCTCCCCCTCTCTCCCCCCACAATTCCCACACACAAAGAAAGTGGCCCTTTTTAGATCCTTCAATATTTCTAACATAACTTTTACCCCAGTTCTTTTCAATCCCTTAGTGATAAGAGCCTGTACCTTCTTACTTCTTGTGACCTTGGGCTGAGGCACATACAGTAACTTAGAGACAGAGACAATAGGTCTGAGGGAAGGAAGACGTTCTTTGACAGTATCCAATCTCAAGGATGTGTGTTCATGCACACCTCCAGACTATCTATCACCACTTTCCATGATGACACCACTTTGTCTTACAAACTTCCATTTTGTGCCACACATTTTAATTCTTTCTTTAAAAGAGGTCATGGGGATTGTAACCTGACCACCCCCCTCCCCCAAGATGAAGATAGTGATATTCATAAAGGGAAGGAAAGAGTCAGAAATGGACTGTGTGGAAGTCAAATCGGGCAGGAACGTTAATGAAGTTCTCAGATTTTGTATGAATGTAGGGAGAAGCAACAACAGAGTTTCTGATGATATAGGAGCTGAGGAGAATTAAAGCAAGGACTGATTCACATATTCCAAGAAGAGACAGGCATAGTACAGGCACACATAAGTTCCTTCCTTACTCTTTTGATCTGGAGAAAGTGATTGGGGTTGAGGTGAAGTATTTCAATTTAGGTACAGGTGCGTGTGGTGGAGGGTTACTGCCTAGGTGTCCGTTCAAAGAAGAGGAGAAGGGCTCTCCAATCATTCTTGTATAGGACAGAGTGTAAAAGGATTGGATGAAATAATTGGGACTAGGAAACTATAAGCCAGCAAAGTACACTCGTGCAATGGGCAGCAAGCTAAGATAGGATCCCTTCAAAACTCTAACGTAACTCTTCCCCAGTGCATTCTCATGATAAGGCACCATTTGGTACCTGCACGTGTTGAATGATCTCACCTTCCCTAGACAAATGTGTATTTGTAGGGTAATGCAAAGGGTGGGGACATAGGCAGAACTCACAAGCACTGACATTGGGTTGGGGTTCACTTTAAGAGGCTGCTCTGATGAGATGATGTACTGACACAAAGTTTTTACTACGCTTTGTGTTCTCTATTTGGTTGAAAATAAAGGAGTTGTCATGATTTCCCTATAACTTAAAATGCCTCTGCCATTTTACTTATGAAAACCTACATATTCATCATTATCCATTCTTAAGCCTGTAGACTTCTAACTTTGGCAAAACAATTCCAATTCTAGGGAAACACTATTTCGTTGTACAAGGTTATGTTTTACTTTAGCATATGTATATGCATACATTTAACTCTTTCATTACACATGATCCAAACAAAGATATGATAAAGTTCGAATTTATTGTCAAAAGTACATATACACTCATTGGCCACTTTTTATTTACCTCCTGGACCAAGTAAAGTGTCCACTGAGTGTACGTTTGTGGTTTTCTGCTGCTCCAGCCCATCCACGTCAAGGTTCGACGTGTTGTGTGTTCAGAGATGCTCTTCTGCACACCACTATTGAAACACATGGTTATTTGAGTTACTGTCACCTTCCTGTCAGCTTGAACCATCTGGCCATTCTCCTCTGACCTCTCTCATTTTCGCCCATAGAACTGCCACTCACTGGATTTTGTTTTGTTATTCACACCATTTTCTGTAAATTCTAGAGAGCATTGTGTGTGAAAATCTCAGGAGATCAGCAGTTTCTGAGATACTCAAACCACCTCACCTGGGACCAACAATCAAAGTCACCGAGATCACATTTCTTCCCATTCTGATGTACAACATCTGGACTTCTTGACCACATCTGCATGCTTTTATGCATTGAGTTGCTGCCACATGATTGGCTGATTAGATATTTGCATGAATGAGCAGCTGTACAGGTGTACCTAATAAAGTGGCCACCGAGTGTATATCACCATATACTACCCTGAGATTCATTTTCTTGCGGGTATTCACAGTAGAACAAAGAAATACAATAGAACTAATGAAAACTACACACAAATAAAGCCTGGCAAACAGCCAATGTGCAAAAACAAGTAAATAAATAATACTGAGAACGTGTTTGGTAGAGTCCTTGAAAGTGAGTCCATAGGTTGTGGAATCAGTTCAGTGTTGAGGAGAGTGAAGTTATCCATGCTGGTTCAGGTGTCTGACAATAGAAGGGTAATAAATGTTCCTGAAGCTGGTGGTTTGGGGCCTTGTTGTGTCAAATCAGGTTCGTGGGTTCATTGAGTGGGCACGTAAGACACTCACTACCAGTAAGTAAGTTAACTATTTATTTACCAGACAAGACAAACACTAAACCTTCAGTAAACCCTTCAAGTTACACACAGTTACAAGTTCAGTACTTATCTAAAGTGTGTGTTTGTTCACTACAACACACTTCCGCTGCCCCTGTGGCATCGGTCATGGCCCAGTCCGTGGTGACCCAGAGAGCATGGCACTGGCTAATGACCCAGGTGCACTCAGCACACTAGATTTACACTTTACCAGCGCTGCGGTGTCAGCAGCCAGCGTCATGGTGCCAGACGGCAGCCAGCAGAAGGGCTGCAATGCTCCCTAAACAGCCCAATCGCTAGCAAGCACAGGGGAGTGACTTGCGATAAACAGCTACGATGGGCACTTACTGCAACAGATCTAAGGCTTTTGGAGAAAGCTTCAATGCAGTAACTGTACTCCCTCCCCTATGGCAGCACTGAGAAGAGAACATGGCCTGGATGGTCGGGAGTCCCTGATGATGGATTTGGCTTCCTTGTGGTGGTGCTCCTTGTAGATGTGCTCAATGTTGGGCAGGCCTTTTCCTGTGATGGACTAGGCTGTATCTACCACTTTTTGTAGGATTTCCTGTTCCTGGAGATTGGCGTTTCCATACTAGGCTGGAATGCAATCAGACAGGATACTCTCCACTGTGCAATTGAAGAGATTTGTCAAAGTTTTAGATTACATTGTGAACTTCTAAGAAAGTAGAGGCATTGCAATGGCACTTACTTGCTGGTCCCAGGACAGCTCCTCTGATATGACTATGCCAAGGAATTTAAATTTGCTGACTCTCTCCATATCTGATCCCCAAAAAAGGACCTGCTCACGGACTCATTGTTTCTTCTCCTGGAGTCAATAATCAGCTCCTTGGTTTTGCTGACACTGAGTGAGAGGTTGTTGTTGTGACACCACTCAGCCAGATTTTCAATCTCCTTTCTATATGCTGATTCATCGCCACCTTTGATTCGGCCTACAACAGTGGTGCCATCATCAAACTTGAACTTGGCATTGGAGGGGTACTTAGACTCACAGCCATAAAGCAAATGCAGTGGGGGTTTAAACACACAGTCTTGTGATGCACCTGTGCTGATTGCGATCGTGGAGGAGATGTTGTTGGCAATCTGCTCTGGCTGGGGTCTGCAAGTGAGGAAACCAAAGATCTTGTTGCACAAGGAGATATCAAGGCCTAGCTCTTGGAGGTTTTTGATTAGTTTCAGGTGAACAGTAGTGTTAAATGCTGAGTTGTAGTCAATGAAGTGTATCCTGATGTATGCATCTTCATTGTTTAGACGTTCCAGAGCTGATTGAAGAGCCAATGAAATGGCATCTGCAGGTGACCTCCTAGGATGGTAGGCAAATTGGAGTGGATCCAAGTCACTCCTTAAGCAGGAGTTGATATGCCCCATGACCAGCTTCTCAAAGAACTTCATCACAGTGGATGTAACTGCTACTGGACAATAGTTGTTGAGGCAGGTTACCATATTCTTCTTGGGCATCAGTGTAATTGAAGCCTGCTTGAAGCAGGTAGGTATCTCAGGCTGTCAAAGTTAGAGGTTAAAGATGTCAGTAAACATTTGAGCCAGTTGTCTTCAGTACCCGGCCAGGTACAACATCTGGGCCAGATCCTTTCCATGGGACCTGACATTCAACTTGTGAGGTGCAGGTTGCATTGTCAAACCACAGCGACACCACCACTGTCAATAGGTTTGATGACTATTTCAGTGTTTGTATCTAATATGTGGAGATCTGCAAACTCATGGAGAGGTTGGTTAGAGTAAGTGGGGGAGGGTAAAATTGATATGCTCAGTATCATGTTGGCTGTTAGTAATGAACAAATCTAGACAAAGAGGCTGAAAGGAAGAATTCAATTGGAGCAGGAACTGTGGAGACTGTAGGACCTGGCAAAAGATCAGACGTCAGGGGAATGGAAGAATAGATCAATGTCATGTCAGGTTCAGGGAAGAGGTGGATGAAGCTGGGGCCTCAGCAGGGAACAGTTCATTCAGAATCAGAGGGGGCAGAGATAATACAGATAAATGTAAGAGTAGAAGTGCTCGGTCAGAGGAAAGTGAAGGAGGAGAAAAATCAGGAACAGTGGAATTCAAGAACTGAAAATAAAAAAAATCTACAAATGCTGGAAAACTAAAATAAAAAATGGATTGGTAAGTATGCAGATGATACTAAGACAGGTGGCGTTGTGGATAATGAAGTAAGTTTTCAAAGCTTGCAGAGAGATTTAGGCCAGTTAGAAGAGTGGGCTGAAAGATGGCAGATGGAGTTTAATGCTGAAAAATGTGAGGTGCTACGTTTTGGTAGGACTAATCAAAATAGGACATACATGGTAAATGGTAGGGCATTGAAGAATGCCGTAGAACAGAGGGATCTAGGAATGATGGTGCATAGTTCCCTGAAGGTGGATTCTCATGTGGATAGGGTGGTGAAGAAAGCTTTTGGTATGCTGGCCTTTATTAATCAGAGCATTGAGTGTAGGAGTTGGGATGTAATGTTGAAATTGTATAAGGCATTGTTAAGGCCAGATTTGGAGTATTGTGTACAGTTCTGGTCACCGAATTATAGGAAAGATGTCAATAAAATTGAGAGAGTACAAAGGAGATTTACTAAAATGTAGCCTTGGTTTCATCTCCTAAGTTACAGAGAAAGGTTGAACAAGTTAGGTCTTTATTCTTTGGAGTGTAGAAGGTTGAGGGGGGACTTGATAGAGGTGTTTAAAATTATGAGGAGTATTGATAGAGTTGACATGGATAGGCTTTTTCCATTGAGAATGGGGGAGATTCAAACAAGAGGACATGACTTGAGAGTTAAAGGGCAAAAGTTTAGGGGTAACATGAGGGGGAACTTCTTTACTCAGAGAGTGGTAGCTGTGTAGAATGAGCTTCCAGCAGAAGTGGTTGAGGCAGGTTCGATGTTGTTGTTTAAAGTTAAATTGGATAGATATATGGACAGGAAAGCGATGGAGGGTTATGGGCTGAGCGCAGGTTGGTGGGACTAGGTGAGAGTAAGAGTTCGGCATGGACTAGAAGGGCTGAGATGGCCTGTTTCCGTGCTGTAATTGTTATATGGTTATATGGTTAAAAATGAAAGATACTGGAAATATCCTGCTAGATCTGGCTGCACCTGTGGAAAAAAAAATGAAGGATCTTCAACCTTATGGTATTGACTCTGTTTCTCTTCTCATTTACAGGCCAGAGCTACTGAATATTTCCCTCATTTTCTGCTTTTAATTTAGATTGGTTTGTGATCTTTCTGCATGAAAAAACAGGGGAAAAAAGATTTGGTTGAAACACTGAAGGAAACAAAAGTTGGAGTGGAAATGTGGACAAGGAGAACTTTGAGACAAAGAGAGTGAGTCTTGTTGCAGGAAATGGTCAAGACCATGCATGTGTTGATGCATGGCATTAGGTATAGATCTCAGGATGTGGAGTTGGTATTTATGGACATATTCAACCTCTCGCTTCTCTGGTCTGAGTTTCCACTTACTTCAAAAAGTCATCTATTGAATCAGTGGCCAAGAACAGAGTGGTGACCTGCATCAATGACTACCATCTGGTAGTGATTACATCAATTGTAATGGAATGCTTCAAGTGGATGGTTCAGGTACAGATTAATTCCTGCCTCAGAGATGATCTGGATCTGGTACAATTTGCTTATTGCTATAGCAGATACAATTTCTCTGGCTCTTCACTAGGAACATATACACCTGGCTGCAATTCATTGACTACACTCGGCATTCAACACAACCATCCCAGCCAAGCTGTCATCAGGGCTGGAAAGGAAGGGAAAAGGAGACAGAAGAAGAAGTGAGGGGCTGGGGGGCGAGGAAGGAGTACAAGCTGGAAGGAGATAGGTGAAGCCAGGTGAGGAGGAGTTGAAGTGAGAAACTGGGAGATGATTGGTTAAAAAGTTAAGGACTGAAGAAGAAAGAATATGATAGGAGAGGAGGGAGAAAGGGAAGGAGGAGGAGCACCAGAGGGAGCTGATAGGCAGTTGAGAAGAAGAGAAGGGGTAAGTGGGGAGCTAGAATGGGAAAATGAAAAATGAGAGGAAGGGGAGTGGGAGAGAAATTACCAGAAGTTAGCAAAATCAATTCTCATGCCGTCAAGTTGAAGGCTATCCAGGCAGAATATGAGAATAGGAGATGTTGCTCCTCCAAACTGAGAGAGACCTCATCATGACAGTAGAGGAGTCCATGGACTGATATGTCGGAACGAGAACGGGGTTTGGACTTAAAATGGTTAGCCACCAGGAAATCCTAGCTGTTGAGGACAGAGCGAGTGGTCCCTCAATACCCTGACGTAGAGGAGGCTGCACCAGGAGCACTCGATACTGTAGCTGACCTTGAAAGACTCGCAGGTGAAATGCTGTCTCACTTGTTTTAGAAACATAGAAACATAGAAAATAGGTGCAGGAGTAGGCCATTCGGCCCTTTGAGCCTGCACCGCCATTTATTATGATCATGGCTGATCATCCAACTCAGAACCCCGCCCCAGCCTTCCCTCCATACCCCCTGATCCCCGTAGCCACAAGGGCCATATCTAACTCCCTCTTAAATATAGCCAATGAACTGGCCTCAACTGTTTCCTGTGGCAGAGAATTCCACAGATTCACCACTCTCTGTGTGAAGAAGTTTTTCCTAATCTCGGTCCTAAAAGGCTTCCCCTCTATCCTCAAACTGTGGCTCCTCGTTCTGGACTTCCCCAACATCGGGAATAATCTTCCTGCATCTAGCCTGTCCAATCCCTTTAGGATCTTATATGTTTCAATCAGATCCCCCCTCAATCTTCTAAATTCCAACGAGTACAAGCCCAGTTCATCCAGTCTTTCTTCATATGAAAGTCCTGCCATCCCAGGAATCAATCTGGTGAACCTTCTTTGTACTCCCTCTATGGCAAGGATGTCTTTCCTCAGATTAGGGGACCAAAACTGCACACAATACTCCAGGTGTGGTCTTACCAAGGCCTTGTACAACTGCAGTAGTACCTCCCTGCTCCTGTACTCGAATCCTCTCGCTATAAATGCCAGCATACCATTCGCCTTTTTCACCGCCTGCTGTACCTGCATGCCCACTTTCAATGACTGGTGTATAATGACACCCAGGTCTCGTTGCACCTCCCCTTTTCCTAATCGGCCACCATTCAGATAATAATCTGTTTTCCTATTTTTGCCACCAAAGTGGATAACTTCACATTTATCCACATTAAATTACATCTGCCATGAGTTTGCCCACTCACCCAACCTATCCAAGTCACCCTGCATCCTCTTAGCATCCTCCTCACAGCTAACACTGCCATCCAGCTTCGTGTCATCCGCAAACTTGGAGATGCTGCATTTAATTCCCTCATCCAAGTCATTAATATATATTGTAAACAACTGGGGTCCCAGCACTGAGCCTTGCGGTACCCCACTAGTCACCGCCTGCCATTCTGAAAAGGTCCCGTTTATTCCCACTCTTTGCTTCCTGTCTGCTAACCAATTCTCCACCCACACCAATACCTTACCCCCAATACCGTGTGCTTTAAGTTTGCACACTAATCTCCTGTGTGGGACCTTGTCAAAAGCCTTTTGAAAATCCAAATATACCACATCCACTGGTTCTCCCCTATCCACTCTACTAGTTACATCCTCAAAAAATTCTATGAGATTCGTCAGACATGATTTTCCTTTCACAAATCCAGGCTGACTTTGTCCGATCATTTCACCGCTTTCATTCCAAATGTGCTGTTATCACATCCTTGATAACTGACTCCAGCAGTTTCCCCACCACCGATGTTAGGCTAACCGGTCTATAATTCCCCGGTTTCTCTCTCCCTCCTTTTTTAAAAAGTGGAGTTACATTAGCCACCCTCCAATCCTCAGGAACTAGTCCAGAATCTAATGAGTTTTGAAAAATTATCACTAATGCATCCACTATTTCTTGGGCTACTTCCTTAAGCACTCTAGGATGCAGACCATCTGGCCCTGGGGATTTATTTGCCTTCAATCCCTTCAATTTACCTAACACCACTTCCCTACTAACATGTATTTCGCTCAGTTCCTCCATCTCACTGGACCCTCTGTCCCCTACTATTTCTGGAAGGTTATTTATGTCCTCCTTAGTGAAGACAGAACCAAAGTAATTATTCAATTGGTCTGCCATGTCCTTGCTCCCCATAATCAATTCACCTGTTTCTGTCTGCAGGGGACCTACATTTGTCTTTACCAGTCTTTTCCTTTTTACATATCTATAAAAGCTTTTACAGTTCGTTTTTATGTTCCCTGCCAGTTTTCTCTCATAATCTTTTTTTCCCTTCCTAATTAAGCCCTTTGTCCTCCTCTGCTGAACTCTGAATTTCTCCCAGCCCTCAGGTGAGCCACTTTTTCTGGCTAATTTGTATGCTTCTTCTTTGGAATTGATACTATCCCTAATTTCTCTTGTCAGCCACGGGTGCACTACCTTCCTTGATTTATTCTTTTGCCAAACTGGGATGAACAATTGTTGTAGTTCATCCATGCAATCTTTAAATGCTTGTCATTTCATATCCACCGTCAATCCTTTAAGTGTCATTTGCCAGTCTATCTTAGCTAATTCACGTCTCATACCTTCAAAGTTACCCCTCTTTAAGTTCAGAACCTTTGTTTCTGAATTAACTATGTCACTCTCCATCTTAATGAAGAATTCCACCATATTATGGTCACTCTTACCCAAGGGGCCTCTCACGACAAGATTGCTAATTAACCCTTCCTCATTGCTCAAAACCCAGTCCAGAATAGCCTGCTCTCTAGTTGGTTCCTCGACATGTTGGTTCAAAAAACCATCCCGCATACATTCCAAGAAATCCTCTTCCTCAGCACCTTTACCAATTTGGTTCACCCAATCTACATGTAGATTGAAGTCACCCATTATAACTGCCCTGAATGATGGTGAAGGAGGAGTTGTGCAAGTGTGGCACTTGTCCTGCCTGCAGGGATAAGGGCAAGAAGAGAGATCAGTGCGGAGGGATAAATAGACAAGGGAATCATGGAGAGAGCAACCTCTGTGGAAAGTGGAGATTGGGGGTGACGGTGGGATAAAGGTGTGTTTGGTGGTAGGTTCTTGTTAAAGATGGCAGAAGTTGCAAAAATAATGATTGAATGTGGAGGTTTGTGGGATGGTAGATAAGGACAAGAGGAACGCCAACTGTTATGGTGGCAGGAAGATGGGATGAGGGCCGATGTCCAAGAAATGAAGGAGATGTAGTGAGGGCAACAACAATGGAAGAAGAAGGGTTACCCCATTCTTTGAAGAAATATGATGTCTCAGATGTCCAGTTGTTTTGGACCTCCATGTAATTGGACCAAAATCTCATTCTGCCAAGACTGGCAGCTGATGTGCAACACCCATCACACATTAAAAGAAACGTACTCCACACCCTCCTCTCTCCACTCGAGTGGAAGCAAGTCACCCTCAATCCTGGGGGAGGGAGTGTCAAAGAAGAAGGTGAAGGTAGCATATAGATTGGCATTCCAAAGGCATGCCCATTGTCATGAAGTACAGTAGAAGGCATTCCTTGGGTTTTTGCATGAACTCATCAAATAATTGGGGTTGGAGAACTTTGTTGAGTGAAGGTGTCAGGAGCACTTCCTTTCCCCCATTTCTCCACACAGTGTTGTCTTTAAATGTATATGGACAAGGGCACAACATCTATGTCTGTAAACTGTTTATTATTTGTATTTACATTAGATTAAATTTCATTAGCTCTCATATTCACATCAGACTGGTAACTTATATGTCTAGATGATTTATTCCAAATCAGATAGAAATGTGATTTTAAAATGAATTTAGAACATTTGGCAACGCAATTTTTCTCTTCTTATCTAATAATCTCTACCTCTTATTCAATTTCACAAATGTTTCATGTAGTAAATACCATCTCATCTGCTTCAGGAGCCCTGGAGTATTTTTACTGTTGAAAACAATAGACAACATAGATTAAACATTCCCAGTTGGTTCCACGTACCAATAGATCTTGTTCCTTTATTCTACAGGACCATTCTTTTTCTGTAAGTAACTCACCATATTGAGGCTCAGTGCATTTTATCATTACAATGTGATCCCAAATCCAAAATCTAGATTGCAGGTCTCTGTCGTTCGATCAATATTCTGATTTTTTTCTCCTCCAAAACTCGGATTCCAGAGATACTGCACAATGATTTTTTTTCATGAAAATATGATTATATCCTTACACTTCAGGTATACTTGCTTCAAAATTGATTTATATAATGAATTGCAATTAAAATAGGTATCCCTTGGTTTTGAGATGTTACATCAAGACAACACAGCATGCAATTAGCAATTACTTCAGATAACTTTTAAATATTTCTTTTGTATTCTGTCTTGGAAGATCTGTTTACATTGAGGCTAAGTCTGTGTCAGTACCTCCAGTTGAACTCTGACTTTTTGTGTGTTTCCCCCAGCTGTCAGTCTGTGGTTTTGTATTGCCATGTGCTCCCGTCCCTGCTCCTGCTCTACTCCGGCCCCAGTATTACTGAGTACTCTGTCTGTCTGTCTGTCTGTGTCTTGTTTTATGGTGGTTGGCACCCAGCTTAATGGTGCATTACCGCCACCTTCTGCTCCAGAGTGTGCAATAGACACACATTCTAAACCCCTTCACCCAATCTCTCTCTCTCTCTCTCACACACACACACACACACACACACACACACACGCACACACACACACACACACACACACACACACACCCTAACCTATACTTTATCCTCCCATCTTTGGCCATCCTAGTACCCTATTCCTGTTTATCTGTCATATCCTATAAAAAAACCCCTGTACCCCTTAAGAAAGCTAAAAATACCCTAACCTGTGCTCTCTTACCCATGCCCAGCAACCCTTTTAATGTGAACTCCTGCACCCCTAATTCCCTTAGTTTAATTCTCATCATCTCTCTCTGTATCCCATACTTCCTGCAACTCAGAACTACATGTTCTACTGACTCCTCTTCCTGACATTCCTCACACAATCCTGTCTGGTGTTTCCCTATCATTTTCAATGTTTTGTTTAATGCACAGTGCAGTGCCCCAGCCTTAACCTAGTCCACACAATTTCCTCTCTTCTGTTTCCACTACCCACCCTAGTAACTGCAACACTTTTTTGTATTTGATATAAATGCCTCCCTTTCCCCTTCCTGTCCCATCTTTCTTGCCACATTTGGTTGATTTTTTCCCAGATTACACACTTAACCTCTGCTTTACTGATACTAATGTGCATTTCTATGTTTTCTTTCTTTAACGCCCTCTTTGCCAACTCATTCACCCTCTCATTCCCCTTCACCCCTACATGTGCTGGAACCCATAGAAAATTTACCTGACCTCCCTGATTTGCAAGTCTTGCAACTAACTGAAGGACTTCATAAAGTACATCTTGCCGACTGTTTGTGTGAAAAGACCTTAAACTTGCTAGAACTGAGGATGAATCTGAGCATATCAATGCTTTGGCTTGTCTGGCTTTCTGCACCCATTGCAACACAAGCAACACTGCCAGCATCTCCACTGTAAACACCCCTAACTTAT
This sequence comes from Mobula hypostoma, assembly GCF_963921235.1. Lineage (NCBI taxonomy): Eukaryota > Metazoa > Chordata > Chondrichthyes > Myliobatiformes > Myliobatidae > Mobula > Mobula hypostoma. The sequence continues at coordinate 14,005,513 of NC_086110.1, read as the reverse complement.
TAGATGTTCTTCTGCTGATTCCAATTTCTTTTGCTGGTATAACCACCCCAAACCCTGTCACTCCTGTTTCAGGTTCCTTCGCACCATTCGTATAAATATGAGTATAATCACTATACTTTTCCATCACGTGACAGTTAAATGCATTTACCAAATCAGTTTTGTATCTTCCTTTCCTTTTTACCTCTAACAAATGCCAGTCTATGTCAGGCCATACAAGCTTCCATGGAGCTACAACCGGATAAACTACTGAAGGACTTATCCTTAGATCAAACACTCCACATTCTTTCACAGTCATTCCCTACCCGACTAAAGTTATCCCTCTGAAACCTCCCGTTTTCCCAGCACTCCTGCAACACTCCTTTATCAGGGTGAGAATCATTGTGCCCCTGCAAGTTAGCCCAGTAGTTTGCCATCAGTTGCATCCTTCTTAGTTCCAAAGGCATTATTCCCATTTCTACCTGAAGGGCTGACACTGGTGATGTTTTAAAAGCCCCACTGCACGCTCTCAAAGCCTGAGCCTGAATCACATCCAGTTTCCTTATAAGAGACCTAGCTGCTGATCCATATGCTGTATTTCCATAGTCCAACACAGATCTTACTAAAGCCATTCTCTTCAATGCTGAACAACTTGCTCCCCATTCCCTACCAGTCAAACATCTCATCACATTTATTACTTTCTTACGTTTCCCCTCAACTTTCCTGATATGGTCTGCCCATGTTAATCGTGAATCAAATATAACTCCCAGAAATTTAAATGATGCAACCCTTTCTAATTCAATTCCATACATCCTTAACTTCTTCCCTACCTCAATTCTTTTCCTGGTAAAAAAATACGGTTTGAGTTTTTTGCACTGAAAATCTACATCCCCAATCGTAACCCCACTCCACCACTTCATCAATTGCTTCTTGTAGTTTCCTGATTATATGCTCCACATTCCTGCCTCTTTTCCACAAGGCCCCATCACCCGCAAACAGTGACCTACCTATATCCACTGGTACCTTTGTGAAGACATCATTGATCATAATGATGAAAAGTAACGGGCTAATCACACTACCTTGAGGTGTGCCATTTCCCACTATGTACTGTTTTGATAATTCTGATCCAATCCAAACTTGAATTTTTCTACCAAACAAAAAATCTTTAATGCAATTAAAAACTCTCCCACCAACCCCCATCTTGTGCAATTTAATTAATAATCCTTCCTTCCACATCATATCATAGGCTTTTTCAATGTCAAAGAACACTGCAACTACTGACTCTTTATTTGCCTGGGCCTTCCTTATTTCAGTCTCTAACCTTATCACTGAGTCCATGGAATTCCTTCCCTTTCTAAAACCACTCTGATAACTTGCCAGCATTCCCCTCTTCTCAAGCTCATACGATAACCTTTCTGTTATCATCCTTTCCGTTATCTTACATATATCTGATGTTAATGCTAATGGTCTGTAGCTAGTGGGTTTTGATGGATCCTTGCCAGGTTTCCTTATTGGAATTACTGCTGCTTCTTTCCATGCACTTGGTAATCTTTCCTCCTCCCACACTCTGTTATAAAAATGCAGCAACTTCAAGAGCACTCCTTCTCCTAGATTTTTTAGCATCACAGAGCATATCAGATCTTTCCCTGGGGAGGTTGGTCTCGATCTCTTTATTGCTCTCACCATTTCTGCTAACGTAAATGGATCATCAATTATATCATCTGTTCCTTCCCTCCTGATTAACACACCTGGGTGTTGGCTCATTATTCTTTCCCTTCTCCTTCTCCCTTCTTCAGACAAATTTTCTGAACTGTGTATCAGTACAAATGACTTGGCCATGATCTCAGCCTTATCCCTACTGGAGACTGCTGTTTCCTCCTCAGATATCATTACTGGATATTCCCATTCCCTTCTATCTCCTCCCATTCTCTTAATCATTCCTCATACCTCTCCCACAGGTGTTGTTCTTCCCATTTTGTTGCAAAAACTCCTCCAACTTGCCCTTTTAGCTTGACGTATAGTTCTTCTCACCACTGCCTGTGCCTTCTTATATTGAATCAAATGCTGCATATTATGGGTTTTTTTAACTAGCCTGAATACTCTATTTCTGTTTTTTACAGCCTGACAACATTCCTCTGTCCACCATGGTACCAGTTTTCTATTCATCCTATTTTTACTCATGGGTATAGATCCTTCTGCTGCCATAATAATTGCTGAAGTCACCTGACTTTTAATTCATCTATATTTCCAGAAATGTCAATCCTTGTCAATGCTTCTTCACTCAACTTCTGGAACTTACCCCAGTCTGCTTTTCCAAACACCCACTTTGGGATTCCACCACCTGGTCTTACTTCAACTCTTTCACCCACTGAACATAAAACTGGGTAGTGATCACTGCCTACTGCTGAAGCAGTCCAAACTCCCCAGTTACTAATGCCAGCCAAGGTATTAGACACTAACGTAATATCTAACACTGACTCAGTTCCTGTTGTTATGTTTATCCTTGTTCCTCTACCATCATTCATACACACCAAATTCCTTTCTTCCATCAAATCTTCAACTACCTTTCCATTTGGATCTATAAACTGATCCCCCCTTATTGTGCTATGAACATTGAAATCTGTACACCACACTACTTTATGTCTGTTTTGTCCTTGTATCCTTAATAGGCTGTCCAAATCCAACCTTTTACATGGATTGCAGTAGTTAATTATAACCACTCCCTCCCCTCTCTCCCACACTTCCACCACTATGTATCCCTGATCATCTCCTTTTTCCAGTACCCTATATGGTATACCTTGCTTGATTAATATAGCACAACCCCCTCCTCCCCCTAGGTTTCTATCTTTCCTTATCATTGTATACCCATATACCACAAAGTCTAAAGTTGGTTTCAACCAAGTTTCCTGAATACACACTACATCCAGTTTTACAACCATTTCTTTAATAAAGTGCTTGAATTCCTGGCCATTGACCAGTAAGCTCCTTGCATTCCATTGTAAAAGAATCACCATAATTAGTATTAACCAACTCATGACACTTCCTGGCTTGACTGATTAGTGAGGTTCACCCTCACTTCCTCCCATGTCAGTCCTACTAACCCTAAATGGTTTACTGCTGCTTTTAACACCAGCTGAATTTTGTCACTTTTTGACTTTACCTCAGCCGTACTATTAATCACTCCTGCAATGAATGTTGCTAGAGCCTTTTTGTCTACATAAATCCTACCATTTGTTCTTTGTTGCATCTCTCATATCCCTATCGCTCCCTGTTCATTAGGAGCATTATTCTGTTCTCTTGACATTCTTACAGCTTCTGCATAAGTGATCTTTCTTTTCACTCTTATTTCTTGAATTTTATTCTTCCGTCTCATAACCTCACACCCACTATATGCCACAATATGAGCTCCTCCACAATTGCAGCATTTTGGTTGAACTCCTGTTCTGCACTTTCCATATTCATGATCAGCCCCACATCTAGAACATCTCCTCTGCCGTTTACAGTTTTTAGCTATGTGTCCAAACCTTTGATAATTATAGCACCTCAATGGTTTTGGCACATACACCCTTACTGGGTAAATCATGAAAGCCAGGAACACCTTCCTTGGCACTCTTTCTTCTTCAAATTCAATCAATACTGATTCACTTTCCTTTTTCACTCCCTCCTTTGTTGTTTTCAATCTTTGAACATTCATTACTTTCCTTCCTTTGATATTCCTCTTTAACTCCTCCATATTTATACTCATTGGTACCTCCGTGATCACTCCTTTACAATCACTATTTTGTGCTTCCACCTTCCCTGTGTATTCCACCTTGCATTTTCCTATCTCTTTTAGCTTGAGTGCTTTCTCAAGTTGTTCCTCATTCGCACATCTTACCAATAAGTTGCCGTCATCAAGGACTTTTGCAAGTATTATTTCCCCTACCTTATTTGCCAGAGTTGTTGTTAGCACAAACGGGTTAATTTTCTTCATATGTCCCTGAACCTTCTCATTAAACCTAATTATGACAACACCTCCTCTCTGAGCTTGTTCATCTTCCTCACTTTCAGAGCTCTCTCCACCGTCATTTCCTATTCTTTTATTCCCTTTGTCTCGGTTTTCATTCATCTGTCCCCTCACTATCTCCTCATTCTCTTTATTTCTCCCTTCACAATAATCCATCTCTCCCCAGCTGCCTACCTCTGATCCCAAATCCCTATCCCGCTCCTTCTCCACTTTCTTTCCCTCAACCACCCCCCCCATCTTGTCCGCCATTACTGCACCCACACGACCCCCTCCCAGCAATTCCCGTTCCTTCCCCACTCTCTTTCCCTCAACAAGTTCCAAACCACATTCACGCATCAAGGCCCAGCAGTTCCTGCAGAGCCACGCCCAACCAACCAGCAGCCCATGCCCAACGCCCAGCCAAGTACTCTGTCTCTCTTCTGTATCTCAATATTACCTGTATTGCTGCCACCTGTGACTCATTGTGCTCCTCCTATCATCTGTCTCTCTGTTTATTGCTCAGTGTATTTCAGTCCTGTGTTTTCAGCAGTGTGTTGCCAGATTGTTCCAGCAAGTTTTCCTGAGCTTTTCCAGCATTTGTATCTGAACTCTGTCTGTTTGAATATCGACTCTGCCTGCTTCCTGATTCTGGTTTTTAGATTTCTCTGGAATTTTTGATTTCCTCCTGAACTTTGACGCTGACTCTGTTGTCCCTCTGGATTTGCTACTCAGTAAATATCACAGTGCGCACCGTACTTGGTCTGCGATTGGGTCCTTGCTCCAGTGTCCTGACAGTACAATCTGGCCAGAACGGATTTAGCAGACCCTGGTTGTCTCAGAGCTGTCCTAGATCAACAGGGAGTGATGCTGGGGATACACCAGAACCAGCTGGAGTCTGCGTTTTGGGCAGTGGAGTCGCTTTCTGCCGATGTAGCTGATCTTGTGGCCCAGACTCAGTCACTCCAGCTACCCCAGAGCCTCCATCAACAATCTGCGACTGCATCTTCTGCCCTGCCCTTTGTGTCCTCACATGCTCCTCCTGTCCAAGAGCCCCGTCTGCCTCCTCCAGAAAAGTATTCAGGTGAGCCCGATATCCGCCGCTCTTTTCTTTCCCAGTGCTCCCTCATTTTTGAATTACAACCAACAACATTTCCGACTGATCGAGCCAAGGTAGCCTATGTCATCACCCAACTGTCTGGTCGGGTGAGAGAATGGGGAACAACCGTCTGGGAGACAGGCTCCCCTTTCTGTATTAGTTTTCAGTTACTTTCTGAAGGGATGAGAAAAGTGTTTGATCGCTCCAAACATGGGAGAGAGGCTGCCCGTGAAATGCTGCACATACACCAGGGGTGCAGATTGGTGTCGGATTACACCATAGAGTTCCGGACCCTAGTCATCTTCAGCGGCTGGAACTTGGAGGCACAGTACGACAGCTTCCTGAATGGCCTCTCCGAAGACATCAAAGATGAACTGCTCACCCAGGACCTTCCTGCCACCTTTGAAGCCCTGGTGGATTTGGCCATCCAGATTGATGTTTGCCTTCAGCAGGGCCACAGAGGGAGGGGTTCCAGAGGGTCCCTGGGGGCACTGGGTGATTTCCAAGCTCCTCGTCAGTCTATATTGACCTGCCGTTTTCCCCCATCTACAATTCCCTTTCCAGAGCCCGAGCTACGAAGGTTGACTGTACCCACCTGATGCCGACTGAAAGACAAAGCAGAATCAGCACCCATTCTTGTCTGTACTGTGGCCAACCAGACCACTTTGTCTCCACCTGCCCAACAAAAGCCAAGCACTCAACAGTAGGACAAAGAGTATTGGGGAACGTGACCCCTGTCCGGCCCTCCCTGACGCCACTCACTCTCATGCCTGCTTCTCTGGAGTGGGGCGTCCAATGGCGAGCAGTCTCCATCTTGGTTGATTCCGGTGCGGAGGAGTGTTTTATCGATTCCGGCTTGGCTGCCCAGGGGGGGCTACCCACGTCTGCTCTCCAGTCACCATTGGTAGCCAACGCCTTGAATGGTCAGAGACTGGCTAACGTCACCCAAGTCACAGCCCCGGTGAGTCTCAGTTTATCCGGCAACCATCATGAACAATTAACCCTTTATGTTATTGACTCTTCTCAAGCTCCCATTGTCCTGGGCCATCCCTGGTTAGTTAAACACAACCCCCACATTGACTGGCTCTGTCACAAGATTGTAGGCTGGAGCCCATTCTGTCACTTCCACTGCCTCCACCGTGTTCAGATCCCCTTGTCTCTAAGCCCAGATCCACCCTGCACTGCCAAGGAATTTCTGGACCTTAGTGCTATCCCTCCTGAATACTTGGACCTCAAGGCTGTGTTTAGCAAGTCTTGGGCCAATTCCCTACCGCCTCATCGTCCGCATGATTGCGCCATTGACATCTTGCCTGGCACATCTCTCCCAAGGGGCCTCAGTTTTCACCAAGCTTGATCTTTGTAACGCCTACCATCTTGTATGCATCCACGAAGGGGTTGGGTGGAAGAGGGCCTTCAACTCCACATCAGGCCAATACAAGTATCTGGTCATGCCATTCGGTCTCAGCAATGCCCCCGCCATCTTTCAAGCCCGGGTCAATAATGTTCTCAGGGACATGCTGAACCAATTTGTTTGTGTATCTCGACAACATTTTGATTTTTTTTTCTAAGTCCCTTGCTGAGCACACAGGTCACGTCCGCAGAATTCTCCAGTACCTTCTAGAGAACCAGCACTTTGTGGAGGCTGAGAAATGTGAGTTTCATCGCAATACCGTCTCCTTCCTGGGGTGTGTAATTTCAGGCGGTTCCATTCAGATGGACCAACGGCAGGTTAAGGTGGTGGTTGAAAGGCCCCAACCCTCGACTCATCGGGAGTTGCAACACTTCTTGGGCTTTGCTAACCTCTATCGCTGCTTCATCAGAAAATACAGTACACTGTCTGTACCCCTCACTGCTCTTACCTCATCGGCTGTCAGATACTCCTGATCCCCTGCTGCTGAAAAAGCATTCTCTGACCTGAAGGAACGTTTCACCTCTGCCCCCATCCTGATTCAACCCGACACCAACTGGCAGTTCATTGTGGAGGTGGATGTGTCTGACATTGGTGTAGGAGCTGTTCTCTCTCAGCGCTCGGCCAAGGATGAGAAAGTACACCCCTGCGCCACCTTCTCTCGCCACCTCACTCCCACGGAGCGGAATTACGATGTCGGAAACCCAGAGCTGCTGGCTGTGAAGCTAGCTCTGGAGGAGTGGAGGCATTGGCTGGAGGGAGCAAAGGTGCCATTCTTAGTCTGGACTGATCACAAGAATCTGGAATATATCCATACGGCCAAGCATCCCAACTCCCGTCAAGCTCACTGGTTCCTGTTTTCCACAAGATACAATTTTACCCTGTCCTTCCGCCCAGGTTCCAAGAATGGAAAACCTGATGTCCTCTCCTGAAGATTTCCTTCCCCTGAGACCTCTGAGGTACCCGATGTCATCCTCCCTGCTCACTGTCTCATGGATGCAGTGCAATGGGACATTGAAGCCATGGTGCAAACTGCTCAACAGAGCGAGGCAGCCCCTCGTCAATGTCCCACTAACCGTGTTTATGTTCCCAGCTCTGTCCGCTCACAGGTATTGCAGTGGGGTCATTCTTCCAAGCATACTCAGGCCTTCATCAGTCAGTGGTTCCAGTGGCCCTCCATGGGAGATGACATCCACAACTTTGTCTCAGCCTGCTCGGTCTGTGCTCAAGTCAAGAACTTTAACCGGTCACCTGCTGGTCTGTTACAACCCCTGTCTATCCCCAAGAGACCCTGGTCCCACATTGCCCTGGATTTTGTCACCGGTCTTCCCCCATCAGATGGTAACACCACCATCCTCACAGTAGTTGATTGTTTTTCCAAGTCTGTACACTTCATTCCTTTAAATAAACTCCCCTCAGCCAAAGAAACAGCCAAATTACTAGTACATGTTTTTAAATTACATGGGTTACCTGTAGATGTTGTCAGACGGAGGCTCTCAATTCACATCCAACTTCTGGAGGACATTCTGTAATTTTCTGGGTGCATCTGAGCCTGTCTTCAGGATTCCACTCACAGACCAATGGCCAGACCGAGCGGGCCAACAAACAACTAGAGACTGTATTGTGGTGTTTGGTCTCCCAGAAACCCTCTGCGTGGAGTCAGCAGCTACCCTGGGCCGAGGACACCATAAACTCTGACCCATCCTCATCCACCAGTCTGTCCCCCTTTGAGTGCTGCCTTGGCTACCAACCTCCACTGTTTCCTGCCCAGGAGGAGGAGGTTGGCATTCCATCTACCGAGGCATTCAACAGCCGTTGTCAGTGGACGTGGAGGTGCACTTGCTCTGCCCTTCTCCGTGCCTCTGCTAGGATCAAGCGTCAAGCTGACCGCCATTACTCCAAGGCCCCATATTTCCGCCAAGGGATGGTGTGTGTGGCTTTCAACTCGAGACCTGCCCCTCAAGGTGGATTCCTGCAAGTTCGCCCCTCCCGCACTTCATTGGCTAAAGTCACCAGTCCTGCTGCCATCTGTCTCAAACTCCCCTCCACTCTCTGCCGCATTCATGCCAGTTTGCATGTGTCCCGCATCAAGCCTTTCATGAGCCGCTCCTTGTGTCCTGTCCCCAAACACTTCCCACCACCCCCCCAACAGCTCATCGATGGGTCAGAGGCCTTCATGGAGCGTCAACTGCTGGACGTTCGTTGTTAGGGCCGTGGCCTCCAGCACCTTGTGGACTGGGAGGGCTACAGTCCTGAGGAGAGGTGGTGGGTCCCCGCCCTTAACACCCTGGAACCCTCTCTCGTCAGGGGCTTTCATCGCCAGCACCCAGCTCTACTTGCTGTGACGCCACGAGGTGTTTGTGGGGGGGGGGGGTGTTACTGTCAGTACCTCCAGTTGAACTTTGTCCTTTTGTGTGTTTTCCCCCAGCTGTCAGTCTGTGGTTTTGTATTGCCATGTGCTCCCGTCCCTGCTCCTGCTCTACTCCGGCCCCTGTATTACTGAGTACTGCATCTCTCATGTTTCTCGTTATTACCTGTATTGCTGCCACCTGTGTCTCATTGTGCTCCACCTATCATCTGCCTCTCTGTTTATTGCTCAGTGTATTTCAGTCCGTCTTTTCAGCTGTTTGTTGCCAAATTGTGCCAGTGAGTTTTCCTGAACCTGGCCAGCATTTGTATCTGAACTGTCTGTCTGAATATTGACTCTGCCTGTTTCTTGATTTTGGATTTCTCTGGAATTTTTGATCTCCTCCTGAACTTTGACGCCGACTCTGTTGTCCCTCTGGATTTGCTACAGTAAATATCACAGTGCGCACCGTACTTGGTCTGTGATTGGGTCCCTGCTTCAGCACGCTGACAGTCTGTAAACAGCAATATCTTTGGTACAAATCATCACTTTGCCATGGCATTTGTCATCTGGTGTCTGAAGACAACTTTCTAAAGTCTTAAAGCTTCTGGATGTCTGCCTATACCATGAATAAACATTTAACTTGGAAAAACCATCATTATCTGTTTTTTTTTTAAAAAAAAGTACAGAAAATTCATGAGGGCTTTTAAGTTTATGTGGTTAATTTGGAACTCATTTTGTCAGAAGTATACACTAAAGGAATAAATTCACAGTAATTTTAAATTTCTTAATTTAGAATTTGTTTTCCGGGCAAGCACAGTAAAACAAAAATGCAGAAACATCTCAATTGTCCCAAGAATCCTATCCAAGACTCCCGATGCAGGTTTCAACCTGAAACATTGCAGATTCCCTTCTTGATTTGACTCAGAGTTCTTCCAGAAGACTGTTTGCTGTCCTAGCTTCTAGCACCTGTAGTCTCTGGTTTCCCTCGTGCAAATCTTCACAGCATCTGGTGACCATGTAATCTCTGTCATGGAGGCTGCAGTCAGAACAATCTTCACAAGGCGTCAGGCCCCAATGATGTACTGGTAGAGTGCTTAAAAAATCTGTGCTGACTAACTGACTGGTGTTCAAGGGCACCTTCAGTCCTTCAGTGCTGCAGTCAGAGGTTCTATGACCTCCAAAATGGTATCAATCATGCCAGTGCCCAAGAAGAGGAGGGTGAGCTTCATCAATGACTATCACCCAGTGGCATTCACATTAACTGGGGTGAAGTGCTTTGAGAGGTGGGTCACAGTAAGAATTAACTCCTATCTGAACATGGGCCTGGACCCACTGCAATTTGTCACAGCAGATCTACAGCCAGTGCAATCTCACTGGCTCTTTACTCGGCCTTGGAATATCTGGTTAATAGTAATACGTGTGTCTAGCTGCTGCTTATTTATTACAGCTCAGCATTTAACACCATTATCCCCTCAGTACTGATCAACAAGCTTCAAAATCTGGGCCTTTATACTTCCCTCTGCAAATGGATTCTTGACTTCCTCACCGGGAGACCACAATCTGTGTGGATCAGTAATAACATCTCCTCCTTGCTGACATGGTGTGTGCTTAGCCAGCTGCTCTGCTCTCTCTACACTCATGACTGTGTAGCCCGGCACAGCCCAAACACCATCTATAAATATGCTGATGACACAGCTATTGTTGGCAGACACTCAAATGGCGATGAAGAGGTTTACAGGAGTGAGACAAATTGGCTGGTTGACTTTTGTTGCAACAATAATCTTGCACTCGGTGTCTGCAAGACCAAGGAACTGATTGTGGACTTCAAGAAAGGGAAGTTGGAAGAACATACACCAGTCCTCCTGGAGAGGAAAGCAGTGGAAAGGGCAAGCAGGGGCTGGCTGGTGGCACAATGACATCAGCGCCGGACACTGGAACAGAGGTTCCCAGGTTAGAACCCAGCCGGGTCTGCTCCGAGTACACTTTCCATCCGTGCCGGGTTGAATGTTGAGATTGCAACTGAACCTCGTAAAAAAATAAAGGGAAAAATACTGTGAAATGTCTGTGTGAGGAGTGACGTTCCACACAGTCTCTCTCTCTCTCTCTCTCTCTCACTCCGCGCCTTGTAAAGGCATGAAAAAGACATTGTCCTGCCGACATTGCACACGGACGCACGCAGGCGCCAAAAATAAAGGAAAGGGCAAGCAGCTTCATGTTCCTGGGTGTCACCATCTCAGAGACCTATCCTGGGCCCGACACGTTGATGCAATCACAAAGAAGGCATAGCAGTTGCTACACTTCATTCAGAGTTCTGGGGATTTGGTATGCCACCAAAGGCTCTTGCAAATTTTCTCAAATGTACCTTGGAGATCATTCTGACTGGGTACATCACAGCCTGGTATGGAGTCTCCAATGTGCACGATCAAAGGAGGCTGCAGATGGTGGTAGACTCAGGCAACTCCTCCCTGCCACAGCAGACTCCATCATAAGGTAGTGCCTCTATAAGGCGCCATCCAATGTTTAAGACTTCCAGCTTTTGGCCCATGTCCTTTTCTCATTGCCACCATTGGAGAGGAGGTACAGTGCCTGAAGATGCACCTTTAAAGCTTTAGAAACAGATTCTTTCCCTCAGCATCAGATTTCTGATGGACCATGAACTGATGCACGCTACCTCACTTTTCTTCTTTTGCACAAGTTATTTATTTATTTATGCGATTTATTGTGATTTTTATGTCTTGCACTGTACTGAAGGCCACAAAATAACAATTTTCAGTGATAATAAATCTGATTCTGGTATTTATATGTGATTGCCTCAGTTCCACTACCCTAGATGTTTACACAATTTAACCAATCAGAATTTCACTGTGGCAATCGAATAAATTATTTTAAACTCAACAATTCAAATTTATTTCCATATTTTATCACAACTTAGAAAGGTAAATAAAAGTGGCATGTGCTGGTGAATTACAACACCTTTATTTCTTGATGTCCTTTTGCAAATGACTGTAAAATTATTGAATATACATGAAGAGTAAGCTACTTACATTACATCTCCATCTAAATGTGCAGTTTATAGTAACTTATAATAAATAGTATGTACACCAGGACAGTCAATATAACATTGAAATACAATTATATTGGCATCAGTCTGACGGCCTGTGGAAGAAGCTGTCCCGGAGCCTATTGGTCCTGGCTTTTATGCTGTGGTACCGTTTCCTTGATGGTAGCAGCTGGAACAGTTTGTGGTTGGGGTGACTTGGGTTCCCAGTGATCGTTCGGAGCCCTTTTTAAACACCTGTCTTTGTAAATCTCCTGAATAGTGGAAAGTTCACATCTATAGATGTGCTGGACCGTCCACATTACTCTCTGTAGAGTCCTGTGATTGAGGGAAGTACAATTCCCATACCAGGCAGTGATGCAGCCAGTCAGGATGCTCTCAATTGTGCCCCTGCAGAAAGTTGTTAGGATTTGGGGGCCCATACCAAACTTCTTCAACCTTCTGAAGTGAAAGAGATGTTGCTGTGCCTTTTTCACCACACAACTAATATGTACAGACCACGTGAGATCTTCGGTAATGTGCATGTCGAGGAACTTAATGCTGTTCACTCTCTCGACCCCAGATCCATTGATTTCAATAGGAGTTAGTCTGTCTCCATTCCTCCTGTAGTCCACAACCAGTTCCTTTGTTTTTGTAACATTGAGGGAGAGGTTGTTTTGTTGACACCACTGTGTCAGGGTGATCTCTTTTCTGTAGGTTGCCTCATTATTACTTGAGATTAGGCCAATCAGTGTAGTGTTGTCAGCAAAATTAATTAGCAAATTGGAGCTGTGGGTGACGACACAGTCATGGGTATACAGGGAGTAAAGGAATGGGCTTAGGACGCAGCCCTGAGGGGCACCTGTGTTGAGGGTCAGAGGGACAGAGGTGAGAGAGTCCATTCTTACCAGCTTCTGGCAATCTGACAGGAGGTCCAGGATCCGGCTGCACTGTCAGCTCCATTCCGGTATCTCCTGATAGAACAGAGAAGATTAGCACAGCAGCAGACATAGATGAAACAATGGAAGTACTTGAAGAGACAATACAGAAAGGATGGCCAGCAACTAGGACTGACTGTCCAATGTGTATTCGGGATTACTGGGCGTGCAGAGCTGAACTGTCAGTAGTGGAAGATATAGTCTTCAAAGGGAATAGTTTGTTATTCCAGTGTCACTATGCAAGGAAATTCTCCAGAAGATACACGAGGGGTATCTTGGTGAGGAAACAGGTAAATGTGGAGTATGTGAAGTGACGTACTGGTCAAGAATGAATCAAGACATCAGGCAGATCATTGCTTCATATGAAATATGCCTTACCTATAGACCAAAGCAGCAAGCAGAACCACTTACACCGCACCCTGTACCAGACAGGCCGTACTCCAAAGTTGGAGTGGATTTGTTTGATTGTAATGGGAAGAGTCATATTGTTGTAACAGACTACTTTTCCAATTACCCAGAGTTTGCAACACTGCAATCAACATCCCACAAAGCAGTCATCACCTTCCTGAAAACTGTGTTTGTGAGAGTTCAATGTGAAGTGGTATTGGACAAAGGTCAACATATAACTTAAAGCCCTTATCACCTAAAATTGAATGTGCTGGCAGAGGATTCAGTCAAGGTTGTGAAGGGCCTCATGAAAAAGGTGCAACATGGACAAGGGGGTTTCCAAAAAAGTCTATTGATTTACAAAAGTGAACCACTGCAGAGTGGCCTTTCACCAGCCCAGATGATCAATACACCTGTGGAAACAAATAGCAGACCAAAGGGGACCATTAAACCACCTTAGAGACTGATAGAAGGTTGCTGAGTGGATAAGAGACTGTAGTTGCTTATTACAATTGAAGTTGAAATGTTGAACAGTTGAAAATTCAAAAAAAAGAAAAGAGACCAACTACGGGATGTAGATATCTTTATTGGAAAGGATTATTGTTCCTTGCAGGTTTATGAGGCCAGAGGATTGTGTTTTGTTTTCTTTCAAAGGTGAAGATGTGTTATTACGTGTACATAATAAAGAACTTCAGTTCCCAATGGGCAATGTGAGGGGTTCACCCAGAACCAGAGTCTATGTTGGTGACCTGGTTGTATGTGCTCAGGGTCAAGTAGCAGTTCAGTAATAAAATGTTCCAATATATTCAGATAAAAGTGAGGATTTCTATCAATAATCCCTCGAATTGTTTTTACAGCTGCTCTGAGCTGGAAAGTTTTACATGGCCTGAAAGACACGTGGCACATTATATGAGAGAAAACTCCAGCTGCGCTGCAACAAAGGCTTTGTGTGTGGGAACATTTCAGTTACGGCGCACCCACGCAGCTCAGAGGGAAGAGTGACAGAGTTAAGTCTGCACTCCCAGGAGCAGATATTAAGTGCATAACCAACTCAAAACCAAATATGTATTCACTCAAGATCAAGATGATGAAGGTCACAAATCCAATTATTGACTGAATTGGAGTTAGATTTATTATTGTACAATTTTCTGACGTGTAATGTGTTGGTTTGCAGCAGTACAATGCAAAGACATAAAATTACTATAAATCACAAAATAAATAACCCAAAATAACAAGCTTGTGTGCATGGACCATTCAGAAATCTGATGGTGGTGGGATAATCACACCCATATACGGGGACATCATGCCCACAATATCTAGACCTAATAAGGGAAAATCTTCAGATGCTGGAAATCTGAGCAACACACATAAAATGTGGAGGAAATCAGCAGGCCAGGTAGCATCGATGAAAAAAAAGCACAGCTGGCATTTCGGGCCGAAACCCTTTGGCAGGACTGGAGAAAAAAAAGCTGATGAATACATTTGAAAGGTGGGAAGAGGGGAGAGAGAAACGACAGGTGATAGGTGAAACTTGGAGGGGGAAGACTGAAGCAAAGAGCTAAGAAGTTGATTTGTGAAAGAGACAAAAGGCCATAGAAGAAAGAAAAAGGGGCAGGGAGCACCAGAGGGAGGTGATGGACAGGCAAGGAGATAACATGAGAGAGGGACAAGGGGATGAGAAATGGTGAATTTGGGGGGGGGGTGTATTATTGGAAATTTGAGAAATTGAAGTTGATGCCATCAGGTTGGAGGCTAACCATGCGGAATACAAGGTGTTGTTCTCCAACCTAAGTGTGGTCTTATCCCAACAGTGGAGGAGGCCATGGATGGACATATTGGAATGGGAATGGGAAGTGGAATTAAAATGGGTGGCCACTGGGAGATCCCGCTTGTTCTGGCGAACAGAACGTAGATGGGTCTCACCGATGTACAGGAGGCCACACCAGGAGCACCGAACACCGCCCATCGTCTCCCTTCAGTGCTTCTTCAGAGCATAGATGCTTGGCGAAGCGGTCTCCCAACCTACGTCGGGTCTCACCAATATACAAGAGGCCGCACCAGGAGCGTCAAATGCAGTATATGACCCTAACAGACTCACAGGTGAAGTGTTGCCTCACCTATCTATATCTAGACCTGTAAAGGATGAAATTCTGAGCATTCTTTCAGCAGTCTATTGTTTGAATAATGTAGACGTTTGTCCCAACTATTATGGACAGATCAGCTAGCATGTCTTTCTAACAACAATTTTGTATGGAATAAATAATAGAAGGCACCCCAGAACTATCTCTCAAGGGAGATAAGGACATTTAAACTCCTGTTTACAGTAATCTTGGTTGTAATTGCTGCTGTAAACTAGCAAATTCCGTATTTGTATCTGTGATTGATCTTCCATCTTCAGACAACTTACCACAGGCTGCTAGAGAAATTCTCAATTGGTCAACAAGTTTAAATTACATCAGAATAAACGTTCTCTTGCACAGAAACAAATGCATGGAGATATGAACACCAGGAGCTGAAATGCTGTCATGCATTCATGTTAGAATTTCATCGGCCTTGTATTTTCAGTTTTCCATTAACCCATTCTGAAGATAATTACACTCAGTGGCCATTTTGTTAGGTACCTCCTGCACCTAGTAAAGTGACCTCTGGGTATATGTTCATGGACCTCTGTTGCAGAAGCCCATCCACTTCAAGGTTTGACGTGTTGTCAGTTTAGAGGTGCTCTTCTGCACACCACTGTTGTAATGCGTGGTTACGGAAGTTACTGTTGCTTTCTTCTTGTCAGTGTGAACCAGTCTAGACAGTCCCCTCTGACCTCTCTCATTAACAAGGGAGTTTTGCCCATGTAACTACTGGTCTCCGGATGTTTCTATTTTTGTTTTTTTTTGCATCATTCTGTGTACACTCTAGATATTGTTGTGCATGAAGATCCCAGGAGATCACCAGTTCCTGAGATACGCAAACCACCCCAACAATCATTCCACAGTCAAAGTCACTGAGGTCACATTTCTTCCCCATTCTGATGTTTGGCCTGAACAACAACTGAAACTCTTGACCGTACCTGCAGGCTTCCATTGCATCGAGCTGATCACTCAAAGATCACCGTCAAAATAACAGGATTCAAGATTCTAGATTGTTTAATGTCATTTCCAGTATGCAAGTGTAGAGGAGAATAAAATAATTGTTACTCTGGATCCGATACAGTCAAAATAACACAATAAGATAAACAACACAGTAAATATAGATACATGAGACAGCTTTTATACATCCATTGATTATATTAACATGAAGTGATGCTAGTTACTGGCGTGTCAGTACGTAAGGTGACTCCGACAGGAATGATAAAGTAGTGGTGGTGGGGAGTGTATTAGTGGAGGGGTGGGTTAGTGGTTGGTTGTATTGAGTAGCCTTACTTCTTGGGGAAAGTCATTGTTTTTGAGTCTGGTGGTCCTGGCATGGACACTGCCATTAGCTTCCACCCTGATGGGAGTGGGACAAACAGCCCATGAACAAGGAGGGCGGTATCTTTCACGGTATTGCTGTGTTTTTTCCTCCTGGCACCTTGCTGTAATTATGTCCTTGGTGTCAGTGATGCCTTGGACAGGCTTGACTCCCCATTGTAGAGCTTTGCTGTCTGCCGCAGTGCACTTTCCATACCCTGCAGTCGTGCAGCATTTTGGGACGCTTTCTGCTGCATATCTGTAGAAGGTCATATTATTGATATGCATAGTCCAGCTCTCTTCAGCCTTCTCAGAAAGTAGAGATGTTAGTGAGCTTTCTTGACTGTATAGGATGTGTTCTAGGACCACAGGATGTTGTGTGAGATGTGCTCTCCCAGGAGTTTGAAATTGTTCCCAGTTTCCACTGCTGTGCTACCGATGTAAGTAGGGGTGTGAGTGGTGTAACACTTCAGGAGGGGAGATGGTTCTCCTGAAGTCGATAACCATCTCCTTTGTCTTGTTGACAGTGAGGAAGAGGCACCAGGCCTCGAGCCCTCCCACCTCATCTCTGCAGGCCAACCCACCGTTGTTGGCAATGAGCCCCACCATTGCCGTGCCACTGGTGAACTTGACAGCAGCTGACACCAAATGAATTGAAAAAACGTTTTTTGTTCTCACTAAAATGCTCAGTACTCACCAAGTATTTAGTCCTCCCTCTTCCTTCAGCACGCTGTTAGTCGTCACTGAGATCAGCCAGGTTATTTATAAGGAGAGGTTGCATTAACTTGGAGTTTCCTTTCTGGAGCATTGGAGGCTGAACTGAAACCTGTTCGAAGCATATAAAATTATAAGTTGCATAGACAGGGCTGATAGAAACATCTTTTTGTCTCGGAGTGGAAATATCAAATAGAAAAAGGCATAACTTTAAGATGGGAAGGGGGGAAATTTAAAGAAGGTTGCAAGGTAATTTTTTTATACAGAGTGTGGTGGGTGCCTGAAGCTCACAGGTGAGGAAGGGGGTCATGGTAGAATTAAATGCAATACAACATTTAAGAGAAATTTAGACAGATATAAGAAGAAGCAGCAAATTTGGAGATGTGGACCATGTGTGGGCAGATGGGATTGCTGCCATTAACTTGTAATTTGGTCCAAACAGTTGCTCTTACCAAAACTGTAATATCTTGCTTGACCAGATCATTCAGTGCTTCGTGTTTCAGTTTATCATTGAAAGGCCAAGTCACTAGGTATTTAAAATGCGGTTAATAGGTTTTTGATTAGCCAGGGCATCAAAGGTTACAGGGAGAAGGCAAGAGGATGGGGTTGAGGGAGTAATAGACCAGCCATGATAGAACGATGGAGCAGACTCGATGGGCTAAAGAGCCTAATTCTGCTCCTAAGTCTTATGGTGTTATGATCTAAAGGCAATGTCCTTTGCCAAAGGACACATTTGCACTTGTTCCAACAAAGCTGATTTCCTAGTCTTATCAAGATGCTCAGTTCCAGTACAAACTTCTGAGAATATTCCTACATGAAGCACTCAGTCATTTAATGAACAGATTATGACATCAGCATCTGAATTATTATATTATACTTAATGCCAATTCTTAAACATGCTATCTGACCAGCGGAGGCCTTAAAACCCACAAGTTCTCCTTGCATCTGTTGTCACCACTCTGAACCAAAAACTGTACCTGACCTCTAACAGGAAAACAAGCTCCACAAATTTATATAATTTCACCTTTGCACGATTGAAGTCTTTGTTTACTTTCTTTATAAGTGAAAGGAATTACAATTAAAACTGGGCTGGGACTCTTAAATAACTCTGAGTTTTCGTTATCCAAGCCTGCACTGACCGTGCTGACATCAATAGATATTGTTCCTGCTTCATCATCAGTTTCTCTAGCTGTCTGTTTCAGCACAGATAATGCAATTCTCTTTATCTGGTTGAACCTTCTGCCTTTAGTTCATATTTTACTGAAAAGCAGGAGACAAATCTCTCCTGTCTCCTCCCACAGCTCCAACACACTCACACACTTGTGTTTCAGTACCAGCTTCGGTCACCCCCTGAGATTTTCCTGCATCTGCATCTCACATCCACCTCCGTCTTGTGGATTCACTAATTACCTAAGATGAACTCCAAGCCTTCTCCCAAATGACATACTGTAAATCATCTAATTTCTCTGAGGTCAGAATAGATTCTCAAAGCAACCTTTCATCCTGTGGTGTATAATTACAACTTCAAGTCTGTCTCTATGTACTTCTACAGGCATAATTGCACACCACTCAGGATTTCCAGCTGCTTTTTTCTTGCAACATTTCTCTATTGATCCCACCATTTACCAACATCTTGCCTTCTCCTATTAAAATTACACCTTTTTTAGAGATTGTTTTCCTGCAGATGTTATCACTCAGAAAAATGTCTTCACATTTGTACAATCTAGTAATTATCTCACACTTTGGCTCAGCTTGTCTAATTAAACTTTATACATTTCTATGTCGGAGAGAATCACTGCTGCCTGGACAGTCCGTTTTCTGCTTCACTCTGTCAAGATAAATCAAATGTCCTTCACCTTCCTGAACACTTATTTCCATTATACAGTTCAAGATCTTTCAGCTAATGACCATCTCCAATGTAGAGTGGTCACCAATGTGTTACTTTAAAATCCTTCGCCCGGTGCTACTATGCATCAATTACTGTACTCTTTAACTAAATGCATAGTCAAGATGTGTTGTAAACTAAAAATTGAATTTTCAAATAAAATCAAGTAACCATGTTACAATTAAGGATACAAGTTTTCTAATGACAAACAAGAGAATCTGCAGATGCTGGAAATCTAAGCAACATACACAAAATGCTGGAGAACTCAGCAGGCCAGGCAGCATCCACGGAAAAAATTACAGTTGACGTTTTGGGCCGAGACCTGTCGACTATACTTTTTTCCATAGATCGTGCTGGCCTGTGGATTTCCCCCAGTGTTTTGTGTGTGTTGCTCAGGTTTCTAATGGACAGCCTTGTTTTTGCTGTTTCACAGACAGGCTCCAGGAATGCTCTGAGACAATAATAATACAATCGCTCGAATGGAGTATGACATTCTCTTAAGGGGTTGCTTCTTAGTGGGTCTTCAGGTGGCTGTAGAGGCCGATCTGGGATCCATATTGTTGTGACTATGGTCAAAGTCACTAGAGAGACACTGAAGCTGGTAATATGGAAGTCTTCAGAATCAGATTTATTATCACCGACATGTGTCGTGAAATTTGTTAACTTAGCAGCAGCAGCAGTTCAATGCAATACATAACATAGAAGAACAAGGAAAAAATAAAATAATAGTAAGAATAAATAAATACATAAATCAATTACAGAACAAATCAGTCAACTAGAATGGTTGGGGGGTGGGGATCAAATTAAAGAGACTAGGAGAGAGGAGGTTAGTTCACAACAGGGGGATAAGAGCAAGTGCAGAGAGACAGAGGGGTGTAAAATGAGGGTAGAAGCAAAAAGTAGTAAGGTGAAGAGTATAAGTGGTAGGCTGGTAAATCCAGGGCAAAAATCAAAAAGGGCCACTTTTCAACATAATTATATAAGGGCTAGGAGTGTTGTAGAAGCGAGCCTGAAGGCTTTGCGTGTCAATGCAAGGAGCATTCGTAACAAAGTGGATGAATTAAAAGTGCAGATTGTTATTAATGAATATGATATAGTTGGGATCACAGAGACGTGGCTCCAGGGTGACCAAGGATGGGAGCTCAACATTCAGGGATATTCAATATTCAGGAGGGATAGACATGAAAAAAAAGGAGGTAGGGCAGCATTGCTGGTTAGAGCGGAGATGAACACAATAGAAAGGAAGGACATTAGCCGGGAGATTGTGGAATCGATAGGGGTAGAGCTGCATAACACTAAGGGGCAGAAAACGCTGGTGGGAGTTGTGTACAGGCCACCTAACAGTAGTAGTGAGGTTGGGGACGGTATTAAACAGGAAATTAGAAATGCATGCAATAAAGAAACAGCAGTTATAATGGGTGACTTCAATCTACATATAGATTAGGTGAACCAAATTGGTAAGGGTGCTGAGGAAGAGGATTTCTTGGAATGTATGCAGGATGGTTTTTTGAACCAACATTGTCGAGGAACCAACTAGAGAGCAGGCTATTCTAGACTGGGTATTGAGCAATGAGGAAGGGTTAATCAGCAATCATGTCGTGAGAGGCCCCTTGGGTAAGAGTGACCATAATATGGTGGAATTCTTCATTAAGATGGAGAATGACATAGTTAATTCAGAAACAAAGGTTCTGAACTTAAAGAAGGGTAACTTTGAAGGTATGAGACGTGAATTAACTAAGATAGACTGGCAAATGACACTTAAAGGCTTGACGGTAGATATGCAATGACAAGCATTTAAAGATCGCATGGATGAACTACAACAATTGTTCATCCCAGTTTGGCAAAAGAATAAATCAGGGAAGGTAGTGCACCCGTGGCTGACAAGGGAAATTAGGGATAGTATCAATTCCAAAGAAGAAGCATACAAATTAGCCAGAAAAAGTGGCTCAACTGAGGGCTGGGAGAAATTCAGAGTCCAGCAAAGGAGGACAAAGGGCTTAATTAGGAAAGGGAAAAAAGATTATGAGAGAAAACTGGCAGGGAACATAAAAACTGACTGTAAAAGCTTTTATAGATATGTGAAAAGAAAAAGATTCGTTAAGACAAATGTAGGTCCCCTACAGACAGAAACAGGTGAATTGATTATGGGGAGCAAGGACATAGGAGACCAATTGAATAACTACTTTGGTTCTGTCCTCACTAAGGAGGACATAAATAATCTTCCAGAAATAGTAGGGGACAGAGGGTCCTGTGAGATGGAGGAACTGAGAGAAATACATGTTAGTAGGGAAGTGGTGTTAGGTAAATTGAAGGGATTAAAGGCAGATAAATCCCCAGGGCCAGATGGTCTGCATCCCAGAGTGCTTAAGGAAGTAGCCCAAGAAATAGTGGAAGCACTAATGATAATTTTTCAAAACTCTTTAGATTCTGGACTAGTTTCTGAGGATTGGAGGGTGGCTAATGTAACCCTGCTTTTTAAAAAAGGAGGGAGAGAGAAACCGGGGAACTATAGACCGGTTAGCCTAACATCGGTGGTGCGGAAAATGCTGGAGTCAGTTATCAAAGATGTGATAACAGCACATTTGGAAAGCGGTGATATCATCGGACAAAGTCAGCATGGATTTGTGAAAGGAAAATCATTTCTGACGAATCTCATAGAATTTTTTGAGGATGTAACTAGTAGAGTGGATAGGGGAGAACCAGTGGATGTGGTATATTTGGATTTTCAAAAGGCTTTTGACAAGGTCCCGCACAGGAGATTAGCGTGCAAACTTAAAGCACACGGTATTGGGGGTAAGGTACTGATGTGGATAGAGAATTGGTTGGCAGACAGGAAGCAAAGAGTGGGAATAAACGGGACCTTTTCAGAATGGCAGGCAGTGACTAGTGGGTTACCGCAAGGCTCAGTGCCGGGACCCCAGTTGTTTACAATATATAATAATGACTTAGATGAGGGAATTAAATGCAGCATCTCCAAGTTTGCGGATGACATGAAGCTGGGTGGCAGTGTTAGCTGTGAGGAGGATGCTAAGAGGATGCAGGGTGACTTGGATAGGTTAGGTGAGTGGGCAAATTCATGGCAGATGCAATTTAATGTGGATAAATGTGAGGTTATCCACTTTGGTGGCAAAAACAGGAAAACAAATTATTATCTGAATGGTGGCCAATTAGGAAAAGGGAAGGTGTAACGAGACCTGGGTGTCATTGTACACCAGTCATTGAAAGTGGGCATGCAGGTACAGCAGGCAGTGAAAAAGGCAAATGGTATGCTGGCATTCATAGTACGAGGATTTGAGTACAGGAGCAGGGAGGTACTACTGCAGTTGTACAAGGCCTTGGTGAGACCACACCTGGAGTATTGTGTGCAGTTTTGGTCCCCTAATCTGAGGAAAGACATCCTTGCCATAGAGGGAGTACAAAGAAGGTTCACCAGATTGATTCCTGGGATGGCAGGACTTTCATATGAAGAAAGACTGGATCGACTAGGCTTATATTCGTTGGAATTTAGAAGATTGAGGGGGGATCTTATTGAAACGTATAATATCCTAAAGGGATTGGACAGGCTAGATGCAGGAAGATTGTTCCCGATGTTGGGCAAGTCCAGAACGAGGGGTCACAGATTGAGGATAAAGGGGAAGCCTTTTAGGACCGAGATGAGGAAAAACTTCTTCACACAGAGAGTGGTGAATCTGTGGAATTCTCTGCCACAGGAAACAGTTGAGGCCAGTTCATTGGTTATATTTAAGAGGGAGTTAGATATGGCCCTTGTGGCTAAAGGGATTAGGGGGTATGGAGGGAAGGCTGGTACAGGGTTCTGAGTTGGATGATCAGCCATGATCATACTGAATGACGGTGCAGGTTCGAAGGGCCGAATGGCCTAGTCCTGCACCTATTTTCTATGTTTCTATTACAGTATACGTATATTGAATAGATTAAAAATCATGCAAAAACAGAAATAATATATGTTAAAAAGTGAGGTAGTGTTCACGGGTTCAATGTCCATTTAGGAATCGGATGGCAGAGGGGAAGAAGCTGTTCCTTAATCGCTGAGTGTGCGCCTTCGGGCTTCTGTACCTCCTACCCGATGGTAACAGTGAGAAAAGGGCATGCCCTGGGTGCTGGAGGTCCTTAATAATGGACATTGACTTTCTGAGACACTGCTCCTTGAAGATGTCCTGTGTACTTTGTAGGTTAGTACTCAAGATGGAGCTGACTAGATGTCAGACACCCCACCCTGCAAAAACTCATTTCAAGGAGGTCTCAACCTTTTTTCAGGGAGATCTCAACCGGTACTCTCAATCTCATAGCAGTCTGTGTCAATGAATCCGTTAATTTTGCAAGACATGAGATTCACAGAGACAGCTGACTTCTGAATTCTGTCTTAATGTGCCATGTTCACAATAGCTGCTGTCTTGGTTGATGAGTAGGCATAGTTTTTTGCTATTTCTGAATCAGGAAACATTTTCCTGATTAGCTTGCCTGTTTGCTTACACACCTAGAATGGCAGTTTATGCTCAACAATGAAAGATGTAAAGTTCACCTCAGCTCTAGTCACCTTCTCTGTCAGACTTTGGTTTTCTGCTGAAAAGAACTGTGAAATACTTGAGCAGCTTTCCCTGCGCTTAGCGTCCCAAATATGTTGTGGTCCCTAAATGAAATAAAAGCATAAGGTGTATCCTTATTACAGGTGTGCGTCGCTTAACGTCCATTCGGACAACGTCCGATCGCATATACGTCCGCAGTCACACCCACACACACTGCCTGCAATAGTCGGGATCAGAACTTACTTTTTTACATTGAAATGGAGGATTTTAAATGAGTGATTTAGAAGTTCTGTATCTTCAAGTTCAAGTTTATTGTCATCTGGCTGATTGTCCACAAACGAAACCACCTCTGTCTGGACCACGGTGTAGCCACAATACATATATCACGCACACCACATAAAACAATATATTACCACATTATTTAATAAAGTGTAATTCAAAATGCATATAAAGTGCGCAGCCCAGGTAAACAGTTCGCTGTCCTAATGACGAGACCTCGGTGGTGGCTGGGTATTTATTAAAATCGGTTTTTCTTCTGAAAACTACTACTACTACGTCAACTCAGGCCTAGGGGGCCGGCGTCGGGCACGATGACGGACTCTCCACTTCTCCCCCTCCCTCATCAGTGTGTTCAGTTCATCTACATTAGCCGCGCCACTGTCTTCTAGGAGTGTGTTGACCATAGTCTTGGGAGGGTGCCCAGGGTTCATCCTCCCGTGCTTGGGCTCCCATATGATGACTAGGCTGGCAGGTAGCTCGGGATGGCGTAGACAGTGCCCCGCTAGTTGCAATCTTCTCGCCTTGATTTTAGTGGTGAGCATTGGTAGGTTGTTATAGAGCTCGACATTTGTCATGTGCTGTTGCCAACTCACGTCAAGAGCCATCCGGAGCATTCGTGTATAGCAACCATCTAGAGACTTTCGCATTGAGTTGGTGAGTGTCCACGTCTCGCATTTGTACGTGAGAATGGACTCTATGACTGCTATGAAAATCCTCTTTTTAAGCCCTCTGGTCAGGTTCGACTTCCAGATTTCCTTCATGTCGTTCATAGCCCTCCACGCCAGTGCCTTCCGTATCTTTATGTCCTTCTCCGAACTCATCATTCTTGGCCCGAGGTACTTGTAGTCAAAGACATTCTTAATGGTATCATTCTCTACGGTCTTGAGAGTACCTTCGTCGCAGTTAAACGCCATGTACTCTGTCTTTTTAGCGTTTAGGTGAAGTCCAACTTTATTGCACTCAATTTCCACTTTTGTCAGCAGCTGCTGTGCTTCCTCCATCTGGTCAGAGAGCAGGACTATGTCATCTGCAAAATCGAGATCTGTGAGTGTAACTAGTCTGACCCTTTTGGTTCTCCCTGGTTTTATGGTAAAACCAAACTTGTCATGATCTTTGGTAGCTTGACGCAGAGCGTAATCAAGGAGATTATAAAGATGTAGGGTGCCAGAGTGTCTCCTTGCAGCACACCAGCTAGGAGCTGAAACCCTGCTGTTTCTCTGTTTGGTGATACAACTTTCGCCATGGTTTTGGTATAGCTGGACTCTATTGCTCTCAGTAGACGGTCTGGTACTCCATAAGCTTTCAGGATCTTCATTATTTTACCTCAGTGAATGGAGTCAAAAGCTTTGCAAAAATCGATGTAAGTAAACACGGCTGGTAGGTGGTCTTCTTGACTTCCTCAGTGATTCTACGGAGAGCAAGTATTTGCATTACTGTTATGCGCTTCTGCCGAAAACTTTTCTGATTGAATCTTAGCTTAGGGTCAATGGTGGTGCGAATCCTGTTCAAGATCATCCGATTGTATAACTTTGCTAAGATGCAGGTCAAGCTGATACAGCGGTAGTTATCTGTCTTTGTGAGGGATCCAGACTTGGGGACTGGGATAATGTTTGGGAGTGACCACTATGCTGGTTTGTCGCCTTTCATCAGTGTCGTATTACATATGTCCAGCAAGATGTCGTCCAAGTCGCAGTTCTTCAGGACATCTGGTGGTATCCCATCTGGTCCAGTGCTCCTGCCTTGTTTGAGTGCATATTTGGCCTTCTTCAGTTCCTCAATGGTGAACGGGCCGTCATATGATGTCGACTTGCGTTAGTATCGTGGGTATGTCCTCTTCTTCTTCCGTAATTGTTGGAGGGCTTCCCAGCAGGTTCTTAAAGTGGGTAAACCGTGTCAGGACACAGTCCTCTGGTGTTTTACCACTTATTTGACCTGATGGGGACTTCTTCCGTCTACTGATCTCATTGACTAGGCGCCATGCTTCTCCATGCTGCATGTCTTCATTAGCAGCTTCTAGCTCTCTAATCCTCTCAGCTAGTTCCCCTTCCTTCAGTTGGTCGTAGGTGGCAAAGAGATTCTTCTTTGCTGTCTTGAACTTGTCTGTTAGCTCTTCTGATTTGCTCCTTCTAAGTTCGGCATGACAAGCATTGACCACACTTCTTGCTGCGATGACATCAGGATGTTTCGAGATCCGGTTCTTCTTGATTCGCTTCACAAGTAGGCAAACTCTCTGTTGCATCTGTGTGTGTGTCTATGAGATGTTGATAGCGGTTGGTGGCAGTCTCTTCCTCCCCCTTTTCCGGTGGGCTGAAGTGATTTCTCACCTCCACTGTGTACTGGGCTTGAAGAATAGGTTGTGAGGAGAGTGCCTTCCTGTCTATCTTCTCCTTGGGTCCTGTGGCTTTGGGTTGCCGCAGGCTCAGTCTCACTTGCATTGACACTACTCTGGTCAGAACTGACTGAGTTGAAGGTGCTGTAGGCTTCTGTGTTGATCACACAATTACACCATTTTGTTCTTTTGAGGATGTAATCGAGCTGTTTCCTGTAGATGGAGGCTCTGTTTTCATATGTTCACAGTTTACCAGCTCGCTTCTTGAATTGTGTGTTGGCGGCAATGAGACTGTGTTCCTGGATGAAATCAACTAGATATTGTCCATTTCTGTTGGTAAAGTCTCGGTATGAGTATGCAACATCTTCCAGCCCGACCCGGTCATTAAAATCGCCAAGCACAGCCAGGAAGTTATGTGCCGGTATTGAAGTGACAGCTTGGTGAAGTTTACTGTAGAAGGCCTCCACCTCCTTCTCCTCGCTGCTGTTGTGCGGGGAGTAACAGATGATGACAGAGGTCACCGGGTTTCCGTCGAATTCCGCAGTAAGGATTCTGTCACTGACTGAGACTACACCCCTCAGTGCCTCCTTTGCCTTGCTGTTCACCATCAGCCCTACTCCACCTTGTGCTGACATCGTCGCCAGCTCTCTCCATGCAGACGAGGTGATGAGGTGCATCCCCTCTACCTCTGTGAACCTTATCTCTTCGTCAGGGTGTACACAACGGTGTTCCTGGATCCCCAGGATGGAGATCTCGTAGCTGCTTGCCTGTGATGCCAACTCTGTGCATCGAGGCAAGAGGCGGATGGTGTTTGTGTTGAAGGTTGAGATGATCGTTTTTACCTTACAACACCCCCCTTGTCGGACTCAACCCTCCCCATGGGGTTTGAGGTTGCATCTTCATACTGCCTGTCTTGGCCAGGGTCTGGGCATTCCGCAGAGTTCCTGAGCACTCCTGGCTCTGGAAGTATAGGGTTTGTTGGGTTGTCTGTCATCATAATGCCTTACAAGGCGTGAAACGGAATATTGTGTGGTGCGCCACTCCTCACACAGACTCACATAGAGTTCATCCACCCTTTGACAGGTTTTGTTTTTAGTCCTGCTGGGTGCCTACACACCCTCCTCCCTGGTTAACCAAAGTGCACCAGGGGGTGTGCTGGTTGAGTCGCCGACAACCCAACCCGAGACAGGTAGTACTGGGCTACGTGGTACCAGTAGCAAGACAAGGCCCTGACCTGACTTGTAAACGGCTGCGCTTAAACCCAGCCTATCGCGGGCTTCGATGTACCTATAAGTGGAAGTGTTTCAGGAAAAGAACCTCGAAGAAGTTGCTTGCTGTGAGCGCGTTTTTAAAGATGTCTTTGCGGATGATTTTGGAATTTTGTTCCAATTTAAACCCTGCTCTAATCCCATTTAAATCGACTGTAAAGCCCACCCACAGAGAAAACTGATAGGTCTACTTAGCACAAAAAGAGACCAATCAGGATGCTCTCTCTGTCTCTCTGTCACTCACTCATTCGCTCCCTCTCTCTCCCTCTCGCTCACTGGCTTTCAAAAAAATTGATTTCCGGGAGATTGTACTGTATATAATTTGCAGACGTCAGGGAGCCACTGTCGATATGAGGGAGACTCCCGGAACTTCCAGGAGAGGTGGGATGTCTGAGATGTACAAACCTCTGCAGCTTCCTACGGTCCTGTGCAGTAGCCACCTCCCCTTACCCACCATACCAGACAGTGACGCAGCCTGTCAGATTACATCTATAGAAGTTTTTGAGTGTACTTGTTGACATACCAAATCTCTTCAAGCTCCTAATGAAGTATAGTCGCTGTCTTGCCTTCTTTATAATTGCATCGATATATTGAGAACAGGTTAGATCCTCAGAGATCTTGACACCCATGAACTTGAAACTGCTCACATCACCACCAGATGGCATCATTTTGGAGACACTCTTGGTAAAGGATCACAAACTCAAAGTTACATCACATTTTTATATCTTTAAGATCATAGGTAACAGCAGATGATTCAATACAATTTCAATAGTTACAATCATATTGATTACTTCAGTACTTTGAGTTGACACATCGTTTCTTTGAGATACATAGTGGAAGCACGTTGTAATTGATAAATCACCTCTGGAGGTCCAAACGCCTTTGGGAGAAACTAATTAACATAAATATCCTAAAACCTTTTGACAACAGAGAGCCAGATACTCAAAATTAATGTAGTCAGGGTTGTCTCGGAGTACACGAATATGGTAAGTACACAAAAACTATTGGTTCCCTATACCTGTGGCCATGTTTGTTATGCTTAGTGATGTCTGTTTGGCCTGCCAACTTGCACTCAAGTCACAATGGTGCAAAACACTGTGCCATGTTGCGTGGTTTGATGCAATCCAATTAACACAATCCCTTTGCTTTATCACTTGGCTCTTGCATAGGCAATCTCTTAGTCTGTGGAACAGCCTGTGCTTTTAACTTCAATTTAATGCTTGCAATTTACAAAAAAAAATTGAAGGCTAATTGCAAGCTTCCTAAACTTACCTACATGTACAGTAAGAACTGAAGCCTGGTTCTTGTTTGAATTAATATCTGCTACATTCACATAACTCCAGAATACTCCCTAACCTACCCTCCTCCAGCCCCCCGGACAGAAATCTGTCCCAGGAAGGCCAGGTTTTAAGGAGGATCTGATTAAGTGGGGCAGTGAAAATGCCCTTCACCTTGGATCCCTTCCCCAATGACCAACCTATCATGTCCCAATGTGAACTTGGTCTGGTTGTCCATTGTATCTGACAATGACAGGAAGCCTGTCCAGTTTAAAGTTTTTAAACTGGAAAAGCTGTCGCACTGGGGCAGTTTGACTCTTTCAACATCAGAAATCCGGATCCAGTTGTATGATCATGCATCACAAACTGGGATTCTCCTTGGTTATAGTGGCTGGACCATGACGTCTTCTGTGCCTTGTCATGCCCTTAGCTCCCCTTGGAACATTGCAGTCTCGCCTTCCTAGCCTTTGAATCTCACTGCAGATCTCATTCACACAGACGGACTTCGTACGCTAGGATAGGCATGTCTCTATTTTACCGGGGTTGGAGGTCCCTGGCTACCCTCAGCCGCTTTAGCCCACCTGTTGATGTGGTGTACCGGGGTGGCAACTGTCACATGCAAACAGCCACTTGGAGCCACAGGTGACAGCTCAGTATCCGGGTGAGTGAGCTGTCCCAGAATGGACATGACAGGCTCCTTCACCAGAGGAGCTACCCTTCCCTGGACACCCCACGCACCCCGAGATACACACGACAATTATAAGACCATAACATATGGGAGCAGAACTAGGCCATTCAGCCCATTGGGACTGCTCTGCCATTTCATCATGGCTGATCCAATTTTTCTCTCAACCCCAATCTCCCGGCTTCTCACCATATCCCTTCATGCCCTGACCAATCAAGAATTTATCAACTTCTGCCTTAAATATACATAAAGACTTGGTTTCCACAGCTGCCTGTGGCAAAGAATTCCACAGATCCACCTCCTCCTTCCTCCTCATCTCTATTCTAACAGGATGCCCCTCTATTCTGAGTTTGTGTCCTCTGGTCTTAGACTCCCCCACCATAGGAAACATCCTCTCCAAATCTACTCTCTCAAGGCCTTTCACCATTTGAAGGGTTTCAATGAGGTCACACCTCATTCTTCTGAACCCTAATGAATACAGGCCAAGTGCCATCAAACGCTTTTCATATGATAAGCCGTTTAATCCTGGAATCATTTTCGTGAACCTCCTTTGAACTCGCTCCAGTTTCAGCAGGTCCTTTCTAAGATAAGGGCCCCAAACTGCTCACAATACTCCGAGTGAGGCCTCACCAGTGCTTTGTAAAGTCTCAGCATTACATCCTTGCTTTTATATTCTAGTCTTCTTGAAATGAATGCTAACATTACATTTGCCTTCCTCATCACAGACTCAACCTACAAATTAACCTTCAGGGAATCCTGCACAAGGACTCCCAAGCCCCTTTTGTGTCTGAGTTTGTTTGTATTTTCTCTCCATTTAGAAAATAGTCAACAGTTTCATTTTTTCTACCAAAGTGCATGGCCATACACTTCCCAACACTGTATTCCATCTGTCATTTCATTTCCCATTCTCCTATCTGTCTAAGTCTTTCTGTAGCCTCTCTACTTCCTCAAAACTACCTGCTCCTCCGCCTATCTTCATTTCACCTGCAAACTTTGCAACAAAGCCATCAATTCCTTCATCCAAATGCCTTCATCCACAGGTGGATAGAGTAGTTAAGAAAGCTTATGGGGTGTTAGCTTTCATAAGTCGAGGGATAGAGTTTAAGAGTAGCAGGGTAATGATGCAGCTCTATAAAACACTGGTGAGGCCACACTTGGAGTACTGTGTCCAGTTCTGGTCGCCTCATTATAGGACGGATGTGCAAGCATTGGAAAGGGTACAGACGAGATTTACCAGGATGCTACCTGGTTTAGAAAGTATGCATTATGATCAGAGATTAAGGGAGCTAGGGCTTTACTCTTTGGAGAGAAGGAGGATGAGAGGAGACATGATAGAGGTGTACAAGATAACAAGAGGAATAGATAGAGTGGACAGCCAGTGCCTCTTCCCCAGGGCACCACTGTTCAATACAAGAGGACATGGCTTTAAGGTAAGGGGCGGAAGTTCAAGGGGGAAATTAGAGGAAGGTTTTTTACTCAGAGAGTGGTTGGTGCGTTGAATGCACTGCCTGAGTCAGTGGTGGAGGCAGATACACTGGTGAAGTTTAAGAGACTACTAGACTGGTATGTGGAGGAATTTAAGGTGGGGGCTTATATGGGAGGCAGGGTTTGAGGGTTGGCACAACATTGTGGGCCGAAGGGCCTGTACTGTGCTGTACTATTCCATGTTCTATGTTCAAATCATTGACATATAACATAAAAAGTATCAGCCCCTGCCAAAAACCACTAGTCACAGGCAGCCAGCTAGAAAAGACTCCCTTTATTCCCACTGTTTGCCTCCAGCCAGTCAGCCACTGCTTTACCCGTGCTGGAATCTTCCCTGTAAAACCATAGGCTTGTAGCTTGTTAAGCAGCCTCATGTGCGACGCCTTGTCAAAGGCTTTCTGAAAATCCAAGTACACAACATCAACTGGTTCGCCATTGTCTATCCTGCTTGTTATTTCTTCAAAGAATTCCAATAGATTTGTCAGGCAGGTCTTTCCCTTGAGGAGATCATGTTGACTAAAGTCTATTTAGTCCTGTGCCTCCAAGTACCTTGAGACCTCATCCTCAATAATCGACTCAAACATCTTCTGTCAGGCTTCAAAAACTTCATGGCAGACAAGTGTGTAGACTGTGGGACAGCTCAGCTCAGAGTGGATACTTCTTCCATGTGGAAGGGTTAGAGCATTACTGGCTGATTGGCTT